>NC_062296.1:79505816-79806763 GCF_902655055.1 Lutra lutra | reverse complement strand
AAGGCATTCCTTCTGTTAAGTTCCCGTTGTTGGAAATATCTAGAGAGATTTCTCTTTTTCTGATCGGACTTCGGCTAATAACCATCTAAAAATTGTTTCAGTTTTTTTTTTTTTTTAATTTTCAGCGTTTCATCTGTTCTTGATTCATAACCACCTGCTTGTGTTTGTTGATTTTAAATACACATTTGAAAATCCTTTCCAGGTTGTTCTATTGTTTCTACTTTGTTTTATGCAACTCTTTTTACATGGGGGCTTCCTTTTGTAGTGCTGGATTTCATTGTGGCCTTTGTACATTTTTTTCCAACGTTCATCTTTATGGAGGCTTTTTTGTTTTGTTTTCTCTCCCACTCACTGTCCCCCACAGTGGGGTTAAGATTGCTTCAGCCCAGTGCCTTGGGGACAAAAGTCAGTGGCTCGGGGCTTTTGCGCTGTAGGTGTATCACAGCTCTTCCCCAGGAGCTCACACCAAATGTATTGTGCAACTCTTTCTGCTTTCTCATCCTGTCCTCAGCAGGCCGCTTGTTTCCAGCTCTGCACATAACGGAGGGCTTGGTCGGCTGCAGACGGAGCTGGGGCACCGGGAGCTCAGGGCATCCGTTCCCCTACTGCGAATGGGGGGGGGGTGCGATGGTTCCTTAGTCCTTGGTTGGAGTTGAAATTCCAGACTTTATTGTCTGGGTCTGGGCCTTCTTGGTGTCCACGGGCCCACACTCATGGCTGTGGGTTTCCACTTCATTTTTGGTCTGTGTTTTTTAAAACCATGCCCCTAAATATCTTCCGAAACACTCTATCACTTTTACATTTTGAAACAGAATGAGGGAAGCTTAGCATCTACTCACCCTGGGACAGCACAGCCCTTAGCCACGATACAGTCTAGAGCCTCGCGGCTCAAAACATGGTCGGTGTCTTGTGTTTTAAATGCAGAATCCCAGGCCCACCTGAGCCCTGCTAAAGCAGAAAACGCTCTTTAACAAAATCCCCAGATGATTCATGTATGTATTAAAGCTGGAGCAGTGCTTGGCTAAAGGTCAGTTTGCTTCTGTATAATCAGCCTGGACAAAATTAGACCCTTAGAAGCTTTTACTGCCCTCAGCTCCACCCCTGCCTCGCTCTCCTGTGACTTCCATGTTGACGCATCTTGAATTTAGTTACAGTTTGCTGTTAAAGACCATAATTTTTCTAAGCAATCACAATTTAGTTTTACCCCACATTTCACTGACTTCTGTGCTTTCCATTGCTCCTTCCCTCCCATTACTGGTTTTAGTCCCATTTTCTCCTTGTTGAGGTTCTCTTAGAGCACCTGGTATGACAATACTTTTGATCCCTTATAATCTGAAAATGTTCTCATTTCGCCTTCATCTGTGACAATATGAATGGATAGAGAATTTAAAGTTCAAATATATTTCCCCTCTATTAAACAACAAAAGGAAAAACAACAAAGAAACCTGTTTATTATTAAACATTTATTAAACCTGTTTATTATATTAAAAAAACCTCTGACAGAAAAGCAGAGGAAATAATGTAACGAACTCCCAAGTACTGATCGCTTCCCATCACCAGTGATTGATCGTTTTGCACCTGTTTGCCTGACGTCACATTCCATTCAATTGCACTCTCATTTTTTTCACGTCTTTTTGTTCTGGTAGCTTTAGTGGCGCCCTGTCCTTCTGTTCTGGAACTTTGTCACAGTGTCTCCGTGTGAGTGGTGGTTTTTTTGTGGTTTTGTTTTTGTTTTTGTTTTCTTAATACTGATATGCCCTCAGAGTCTCTCTCAATCTAGGGACTTGTGTTTGGGTTCAGTTCTGGGAATTTCTTGACTATTATCTTTTTATTTTGAATGTTGCTTTGCTTATCTCCTTTTGGAAATAACTTCAAGAGGAAGCTTGTAACTTACTGAATCTTTTCTCCCTGTGCATTTACAATTCTCTGCTCCTTTTGTCCCTGTATCTCTTGGTGCTGTGTTCTGGGAAAGCTGTTCAATGTAGCCTTTCCATGCCCTCATTTCTCCTTCAGCTGTGTACAGGCTGCTCATGACGGATACATTCAATAGCAACATGGTTTTGTTCCTCGGTTTTTCATAATTTAGAGTTGCAGTGCTTGGTTGTGGACTTCTCTTCTGTAGGAAGATGCCCTGGGGTGTGCGCTGGGCAGGGAGGGTTTTTTGGGGAGCTTTATGTGCAGGGGGCCTGGCCACCCGGGGACATGGTGGCCGCAGCTCAAGCCCCGGCCTTCCGGCGGTGGGGGCCTCAGGTGCCACTGACACAATCCAATGGCTACTTTAAGCAGAAAAGGGATTTTATTTCTACTTTTTACTGAGGGATGGAATAAAGTGCTTACAGGGCACTAATACACTAATCAAAGTATCTCGATTTACTTTTCCATCTGTATACACTTGTGTAATCACCACCCAGATCAAAATACAGATTATCCCCAGCATTCCGGAAGTTCTTTGTGTCTCTTTCCAGTTGGTATTCATCCCCTTCCCCCACTAGAGGTGACTGTTTCCTCTGATTTCCATCACCACTGATTAGTTTTTCCTGTTTTTGCACATTATATAAATGGAATCACACCATGTGTATGTGTCTGACTTCCTTTGCTGAGCATAGGGTCTATGAAATTCATCCTCGTTGTTGAGTATATGACTTGTTTGTCCATTTATTTATTAATTAAGTATTTTTTATTTTTTTATTTGAGAGAGAGAACAGAGCTAGCCAGAACACGAGTGGGGGGAGGAGGGGCAAAGGGAGAGGAAGAAGCAGACTTCCCGTGGAGCAGGGAGCCCGATGCGGGGCTCAATCCCAGGACCCCAGGATCATGACCTGAGCTGAAGGCAGACGCTTAATGACTGAGCCCCCCAGGCACCCTGTTTGTCCTTTTATATTGTAGTGTAACATTTTATTGGATGAGTAGATCGCAATTTATATATGCATTCTCCTAACAGCGGTGGGTTGTTTTTTTCCCGGTTTTTAATTACGCTGAAAAAAAACTTCTATAAACATCCTTGCTTGTGCCTTTTGCTGAACATATACATTCATTTCCTTTGGGTTCCAAACCCAGGAAAGTGATTGCTGGGTCGTATGTTGAGTTATAGCCAACAGAGACAATTGTTCCGAAGTTGGTTATACCAGTTCACATCCCTGCCAGTAACGTATAAGACAGCTGCAGTCTCTTCACACTCTTGCCAAAACCTAGTGCTGTGAGTCTTTTTATTTTTAGCCATTACGGTGGGTATGCAGTGGTGTCTCATTGTGGCTTTCATTTGCATTTCTCTGGCAAGGAATATTGTAGAGCACTGTGACAGATTACGTTTTTCAGGTAAAGTTTCAAACAACCTCTCCCATGCCACGTGATCCTACAATGTAACTCGGACAACTCTTCCCATCGAGAGGCAGTCTCTGTCCCCTCCCCTCGAATCCTGTGACCACGGTGGAAGTGGTACAGTGTGACTTCTGAGGCTCGATCATAAAAGGCATTACCCAGTTCTTTTGGGAAACCATCTTGGAGCCCCAAGCTTCCACATCAGCGGTTCAGCTAACTCAAGGTCATTGTGTGGTGAAAAAGTCCGTGCATGGCGAGGCCCTGAGATTACATAAGAGAAACATTCCCAGGCAGCCCCTTGCTCGAACCATCATCTGACAACAACTGCATTAGATGCCCGGAGCCAGAGCCTCCCGGGCCGAGACATTCCCAGTGACTTAGATCTTTGCCGCCACAGGGCATTCGGCAAGTCTGCAGACATTATTTTCGGTTGTCACAACGTGCAGTGCAGGGGGGTGTTCTGGGATCTAGAGGGTAGAGCCCGGGAGTGCTGCTAAACGTCCTCCAGGACACAGAACAGCCCCCCACAACAAAGAATTATCTGGCCCCAGATGCTGACTGTGCTGAGACTGAGAAATTCCACCATAAGCCACAAGATCCACTAGAGTTTAGGGCGATTTGTTCCATAGCAAAGGACGAAAGCAAGCACAGAGGGACTTTATCAACGAGAACCACGTAGTCCCCAGATCTCTGACAGGGACAGAGTGTGCGGCTTAAAGGCTGCTCAGCCAGGAGTAGTGGTTAAACCATATCCCCAGCTGTTCAGTGAAGACCCCCGGACAAGACCCCCCACTTGCACCTGCAACGCCGAGGGCCGGGTACCAGCACCCCGAGCGCTGGGAGCCACGCTGCCCTCCCCAGAAAGCCGATTCCCCGTGCTGGTGGACTCTGCATTGCCCACGCGGGAAGCACAGTCTCACTTCTGTGTGTCTGAGGGATGAAGCCTAAGCCATGTGTGAACCTACCTGCAAGGGCAGCGGAGAGAGAGAGTTTTCTGGCTTCTACCAGGGAGGCAGGAGCAACATAGGGAGGGTGTTCCCCAGACACTGGGAAGCCAGAAGGTTGACAAAGCTCCCTGACACGATGTTGTAAGCGCGTGACGAGCGTGCCACAACTTACCAGTTCTTTTGTTAACCCAGTCGGAGAGTTTGCTAGCTATTCCTTTCGCTTCTCTTCGAGAACGTTCTGATGTTATCAGACCATTTCGGCTAGAAATTTTACTTTAGGGATTACAATCCCAAAGAAGTAACTTTCAGAAACCAGTTTATTGTACAAAGGTCCTTATTACTTGCAGCCACGGAAAACTGTAAAGAGCTCAAGTTTCTAAAACCATGGAAACGCTGGACTCATTTGTGATATGGTAATAAACTTCTTCGATTTCCCAGGATGGAATTAATTCCAAACATTAAGGCATGTGGTCTCCATCTGTCTGTATTTATGCCCAGTTGGACCATCGGTCCAGTTTGCCACACTTGAAAAAGGCCAGTGTGATTCTGTAATTTTGTTATGATTAAATATTACCAGAAAAATAATGAGTATGCATTCTACTGCGCTGATACATGGAAAGTGAATACAAAATGTTTTATGAGAAAACAAAACAGGAGTCTCAATATATTCCTCACAGCTATGTAAAATTAGTGTTTACATAATGTGATGGATCATGAAAAGGTTGCTTTTGAGTGGGTTTGTAAAGTTGTTTAAATATGCAAAAGAAAAAGGACCCGTGCCCGTGTTTCTAGTAACCTGCCAGCACTGGAGGAGTTTGGCCAGTAGGTGGCACTACTGGATAAGACAGAGGGAAGCTTCTCGGCACTGCTCTCTGGCTGTTTCTCAAACTCAGGTGGACATGGAGGTTCTGCTTCAAACACAGCTTGCTGGGCCCTTTCCTCAGAGACTTTAGTGTAGTGGTGGCAGGTGGGGCCCGAGAGTTGGCACTCCTAACAGTTTCCCAGGTGAGACTCATGCTGCTGGTCCAGGAACCACACGGCTGCCCGGGTGCAAGGAGCTTCTTGGAGGGCAAGGAGTTGGAATGCGGCCTTCTCCTCTCCTTCCTCCTAACGGTCCCCTGGCCTGCTGCACCGACATGTTCAGTGTCCAGAGGAGCTGGGGCTGCCACTTGGAGGTGGGGACGGAGTGGCCTGGCCTGACCCTCTATATCCCGGCTTTCTTTTCTTTTCTTTTCTTTTTTTTAAAGTGATATGATTATCTCTGTTTTTTTTTTTTTTTTTAAGATTTTATTTATTTGTCAGAGAGAGAGGGAGAGAGAGCGAGCACAGGCAGACAGAATGGCAGGCAGAGGCAGAGGGAGAAGCAGCCTCCCCGCCAAGCAAGGAGTCCGATGTGGGACTCGATCCCAGGACGCTGGGATCATGACCTGAGCCGAAGGCAGCTGCTTAACCAACTGAGCCACCCAGGTGTCCCCCGGCTTTCTTTTGAAGGGAGTAAATGTTCAAGGTGAAATGAATGCTCTTCGTCTGTTGATTTCTGGAGGCACCCAAAGACCTCACTTGCAATGGGGTCTAACACTAGCCAAGGCGGCAAATCACTGGTATCCCCAGTTGCTACCTGATGTAGCCTTTGTCCATTCGGGGGTGCCTCCTGCCTTGCAGCAGGCATCTTGGGGTCCCTTGTGCTCTCCCTCCCCTCCCTTCTGTGGACACTGGTGTTTCTATAAACATAAGCCTTCAGGTTAGCTCACTCCAGGCTCTATGTGTCCTGTGCTCTGACTACTGGTTAAAGAGCTTGCCTCCAGCTCATAGAAATTCAAGCAAAACTCAGTACTGTTTTGTTTTTTTTAAAGCTCTGTCTTCAAACTCTCAAACCTCTTTTCTCCCCTGCGCTCCCCCCGCCCCTCGCCATGTTCACTCTCACCTGAGCTCGACCTAGCTTCCTAGTTCACTAAGCAAATGGAAAGAATTAGAACTTCCACACATTCCCAGCCCCACAGCTTACCCTCCTCCTGCAACTACTTCTTCTCCAGTAAGATGGGTGATTTGTTTATGCTCCTGGCCAGGAACAGTCCCTCCACCTGTGCACTAGACCCCATCCCTCTCAAGGCCACGGCCACAGCACTCTTCTCTCTTCACTGCATCGACGACTTCCTCCTCTTCCTGGACCTTTGCCATCAGCATACACATGTGCTGTTCCTTCTCTACTAAACACTCGAGTGGCATCTGTTCGCCGTCTCTGAGATCCGGGCTTCTGTCCTTCCAGGAGCCCACCCAGTCAGGTTCTGTCCCCATCTGTCTACCGAAACTGCCCCAGTCACAGATGACCCCACATTGCTACATCCAATGTCACTTCTCAGTCCTCTGCAGCAGCATGTGACACGTTGGTCCCTTTCTCTTTGAGACACTTTCTTCCTCGGCTCCCACAATACCCCACTCACCTCTTCGGTCTCTTTTTTGATCACACTTTCTCATCTTATTTGCTGGCTTCTCCTCAGCTTCCCAACTTACAAGGCTCCAGGTGGCCACACTTCGATCCTTGGACCTCTTCTCTGTCTGCTCTCACTGTCTGGGTGATGTCATGGGATGCCGCGGGTCTGTGAACATCGCCCACGGGCCGCCAATGCTCCGATCGCTATCTCCAGCCCTGAACTGCCAACTGCTTGCCTGCCGTCTCCCCTGAGGCAGGTGTCAGGCACCCCCATTTTCTGTCCCAGAGTCTTTGCTATACGGTGCTCCATGCCTAGCTAATCCTGCAAACTTCCCCACGCCCCGGTGTTCAAGCCAAACACCTCAGTGCCTTCCTTGATTCCTTCCTTTCTCTCCCAACCCATATCCAGTCTGCCGGCAAACCCTCTTGGCTCCATCTTCAAACTACACCCAGAATTCGAGGACTTGTCCTTGACCTTTCTCCTTAGCCCTCACCACTACCAGGCCGGGGCAGGGGCTGGTGGGGGGGAGTCCCCGCTGGGCTTCCTGGGTCACGGAGACGCCTCCAGCGGCTCTCTCCGTGCGTGATCTCGCCCCCTGCAGTCCTTCTCAACAGAGCGGCCGGCCGTCTTGTGGAAACCCAAGTCAGACCCCATCACCCTTTGTTGAAACCCTGCCCTTCGTTGTGCTCAGAACCATGCCAAGGCCCCACAAAGTCTGTCCCCTGGAATTTCGGCCTCTTCTCCATTCTGCCTCCCCTCGTTCATGCCCCTCCCAGCATATTCCCACTTCGAGGACTTTGTACCTTCTGCTCATCTTGTTTTTCTCTTTCCTGGATATTTACTTGTGTGGTTCACTCGGTTTCTGAATTTTCTTTTTTTCAAGAACCCCCTTCTCAGTAGACATGGAGCAGAGCAGAGCACCCTCCACCATGTGGGTGCCATTGCAAACTGGCCCCCGTGGGAGGACGGCAAGGGGGGACTGAAGAGAGAGGTAGGCCATGCCAGATTTGCGCGGCACGTTTAATAAGCAACAGAACTTACGAGGCTTGTCTTGGATGCTGGCTGCAGGACGAGATCCCTACAGCACCCCGCTCCCCCTCCAGAATCTTAAAAAGCTGATACAGAGGCTTTAACAGAATTCAGCCACGTATCCAGTCCAGATGGGCTTGGAAACACCTTACCTGTCCTTGACAAGGCTGTGTCCCTGACACTGGCTCCTGGTGTGGGACAAGTAAGCAGAAGGAACATTCCAAGGACAGGGGAGGGAGCCTGTGATCGCCCGGGGCCAGCTTGAGGGTCACCTAGCGGTCATGTCCTCTGGATGACCTCCTCCCAACAGGGTGGGCTTCGTTCAATCAATTGAAGGCCTTAAGTGAAAACAACTGAGGTCCTCCCAGGAAAAGGAAAGCTGCCTCCAGACTGCCTTTGGCCTCAGAACTGCAACATCAACTCTTCCCTGGGACGGGAGCCTGCTGGCCTGCCCTGCGGATTTTAGACCTGCCAGCCCCATCATCACAGGAACCAGTTCCTTAAAATCTCTCTATCTTTCCTCCCTCCATCCTGTTGGTCCTGTTCTCTTGAGAACCCGAAGGAACACTGGTTTGGGTTCCCCGGCCAAGGTAACTAGAATTTCTCAATGTTTGTCCCCTGACATTTCACATCCCCTTCTCTGCTTTATTTTTTTCTTCTTAGAATAGAACACTATCTAAACACACCACGTATTTTACTCATTGATCTGTTGTCCGTAAATGACCGGGTGTAAAATCTTAGTACATCTGTTTGGGGATTGCAGAAGATCAAGGGTATATATATATATCAGGAAAATGAAAAAAATATGTTTTATCTTGTATCTTCCATGTAGTGCTGAAGAAATATTTGTCACACAAATGAGTAAGTGAACAAATCCACGTACAGATCACTGATTGAGTGGATGGCTGAGAGGGAAGCAGCCCCTGCAATGGCGCCCACACAAGTCTGTGAAACTTCCAGCAATTTGGCCGCCTGAGAGAATGCCTGGCGCCCTTGCAGGGGTGA
Source organism: Lutra lutra (assembly GCF_902655055.1). Classification (NCBI taxonomy): domain Eukaryota; kingdom Metazoa; phylum Chordata; class Mammalia; order Carnivora; family Mustelidae; genus Lutra; species Lutra lutra. The sequence continues at coordinate 79,798,032 of NC_062296.1, read as the reverse complement.
CGCGGTTTGCTGCCCCTCCACAAAGCGCACTGCGACCCATCGTGACTCTAATAGCTCAACTGAGTCACAGCCTATTCCCTTTTTAAAGGCCCACCCTGAAGAGGGAGGGGAGTATTCCAGAAAAACAATGGCTAAACCCCGCTTTCCTCTTTTTTGGGGGGGGGGGCGTGCATTTTGGAATCTGCTTTTTATCTCCTTCAAAGTCAAGCGACCGCTGTGAGAGAAGCCCCCAGTGTAGCCAGATTGGCTGCGTCACGGGCGGGGTGGGGGGGTCCATTCTAGCTGTCATCTTAACGGGGCTGCGCTATCCCCCCATGGATCTGCGCTCAGTCACTGCTCTGAGCACATCTGAACGGACTTAGTTCCCGAACAATCCCAAGTGATAAGAACTGTTACCATCTTCCCTCCCCGGCTCCCCGCTCCCAGGGAGCAGACAAAAAGCTCAGAGCCCGGGGGAGCTCCCATGGCTACCACGGAGGGAGGGGAACCCGGGCAGCCCCTGGGCTGTGACTCTCTAGGACGAAGGGGTCCCCAGCCTGTGACTGGCTAAGGGAGTAGGTCTGTAGGCGTCAGGGTGCGCACAGGAGCTGAGGATCCTTGTGCTTTTGCATAGGACGTGACTGGAAAATCGTAGATTTGCCAACCAGGCAGTTACCCAATGTGGGCCAAGCACCCACCCTGTGTTTGAGAAAAGGAACAAGCGTCCATCAGAGCAGTTCGCCGGCTCCTTCTCTGCCCAGGACACTGCTGAGAATCGCTGGCAGGTGAAGTGAGGCCCTTGATCTCCGAGCTTCCAAGTCCAGTTAGGAAGACAGAAGCGACACCACTGACCCACGTCATTAACATGTAGAGAGCAAGGCAGCGGTAACACTGGGGACATCGTTCAATCAACTGAACAAACAAACAGCTGACAAACTCAGCATAGTGACCACTTGGCTGTGACATGGCGAGTTCAGAAGCAGACTGGTGTGACAGGCCCACGTGGCAGGACTCGGTACGGGTGTGCGGGTCCGGGCCTGGGCCTGCCTTAGGTGGGAGAAGCTGGAGAGCACAGCGGCGTGCAGGGAGGTTTCCTTAGAGGCCCTGCTGTGGACTAAAGCAAGAACAGCAACTGGGCCCACGCTGAAGTCGACTTCGAAAGGTGGCCCTGGACTAGGATCATTGCTTCCAGTCAAGAGGCAGGAAAATCCTGAAGTCTGGGGGGGAGGCTTATAGAGTCCCCCTTTTTTTTTTTGAAAGGCATCATGGCATGACAGGCCTGCTGGACTAAGGGTCAAAATACCTAACGGTAGCCAGAGCTTAAGGACTTATTAATCATGGGATGGTGAGCGATTCATTTGGTTTCGCCAAGACTCAGTTTCTCCATCAGACAAATGGGGAGGATAGCGTGAACCACCTACCTGCTCACAGGACTTCGTGAGGGCCGTATGGGCTAATGCCTGTGAAAACACATCATAATTCCAAGGTTGGATACAGCTTCTAGAGCATAGTATTCTACTAACTAACATGAATTTGTCCACAAACTTAAGGGTTTCAGCACGGCATGTCTCTTATTATTTCCACATTCAATTAAGATGGGTTCAGGACCCCAGGTGCCAAGTGAGTAGGAAATCCAGCATCAAACTCAACGGCTCTTGATGCCCCTCCAGGTGGTCTGAGAACATGGTGGGCCTCGCACTGTCCAAACGGAGGCTCCCAGCTCGCTGGCGCCTCCTGCTGGCACTGCTGCAGTGCTCCTTGCCACCTCCTGGTGTCCTAAGGAACACGCCCGTCCTCCATGGTGGCCGGCCGTGCTGCTGGCCTCACCGCTGTAATGTTTCCTGGATTTACTCACCCCAGGGTACTCAGCTCATGGCACACAGGCTTCCATAGGTCACAGTGCAGTGCTTAGTGGCCAGTCCAGGCCACACACGTTGGGCCCTTCCGAGCCTTGATGCCCCTGGCTGGCCCAGAGGTCCATGCTTTGTGACCCTCACAGCTGTCACCCTTTCTCTAGTCTTGGGGATGACAACGGTGCCAAAGGGCTCCTGCCATGTCCCCAAAGACAACAGAGCGGCCAAAATTTCCCTGAAGACTTCTAGATTGACTTTTGCATTTTCCCCCATTGTACTGGGCACTTTGTCTCCTCTGACCCTTAAACACAGGAGACTGACTTTTTCCATTTTCTCAATACCAGCCGTTAGTTTCCTCCAATAAGACTTAACCTTTCGGGGCGCCTGGGTGGCTCAGTGGGTTAAACCTCTGCCTTCAGAATGGTCTCAGGGTCCTGGGATCGAGTCTCACATCAGGCTGTTTGCTCAGCCAGGCGCCTGCTTCCTCCTCCTCTCTCTCTCCCTCTGCCTGCCTCTCTGCCTACTTGTGATCTCTCTGTCAAATAAATAAATAAAATCTTTAAAAAAAAGACTTAGCCTTTCACACCCAGTATAAACTTATTTATATCGTGGATCCTGCCTCCCTCTTTTGAGAATCATCTTCCCTAAGGTGGCTAAAGTGACTAGCTGACTGAGTCCAAAACCCAAGGTTACTCTCTGACGGACACTGTGCTCTATGTGTGTAGTGTGGGTTTTTCCTTCTAACTCCTCTCTTTCCTCCCTCTTTTGATATTTCCGCTGACCTTCTGTGTTCTATAGATTTTTCTGCAGCCTTTGTTACTCTAACAAAAGCAGACGGCACCAAGAACCTGGTGTGAATTAGCCTCACGTGTTAGCCCTTCTCCAAGACCAGTGACGTTTCAGAATTTGGCTCCAAAGGGAACAGCAATTTTCCACAAGGCTAGAGCTGAGGCTTTAAGCCTTCATATGGTGTACATTAAAAAAAAATAGCAGCTTTCTTGAGATATAATTCACACAGCTTATAAGATACCCATTCAAAGTATACAATAGTTTTGGGGTGCCTGGGTGGTTCAGTAGGTTAAGCGTCCAACTCTTGACATCAGCTCAGGTCTCAATCTCAGGGTCATGAGTTCAAGCCCACTTTTAGAAAAGTAAACAGTGGTTTCTTAATGTATTCTGATATGTGCCACCAACACCAGTCAATTTGAGAACATTTGACTTGTCCCAGAAAGAAACCGTGTATCCTCTGGTTAGCCTCCTCCCCCCATCCTTCCTAGCCCTGAGCAGCAATTAATCTTTCGGCCTCCATATAGGTGCCAAGTCTGAACGTTTCACGTAAATGCAACCACGGAATATGTGGCCCTTGGTGACTGGTTTCTTTCACCCGCCATCAGGTGTTAAAATGTCGTTCGCACTGTGGTATGTGGGTAGTACCTCATTCCTTTTTATGGCTGAATAATATTCTGTTGTGCGGACAGACCATGCTCTTCTGTGGATGGACACCTGCGTTCTTTCTATCTTCTGACCATTCTGAATAGTGCTGCTGTAACCATGTTTGTACAAGGTTTTTTTTAAAAAGATTTTATTTATTCATTTGATAGAGACACAGTGAGAGAGGGAACACAAGTAGAGGGAGTGGGAGAGGGAGAAGCAGGCTCCCCACTGAGCAGAGAGCCCCATGTGGGGCTCGATCCCAGGACCCCGGGATCATGACCTGAGCCAAAGGCAGACACGTAATGACTGAGCCACCCAGGCGCCCCTGTTTGTACAAGTTTTTGGGTAGATGATGGTTTTCATCCCGTGGCATACATGTTAACCCTCTAAATGAGGGGCTTTCTAAAGCGACCTCTGTGCATGTCTATGTCCCCTGTCGGGCAGTGTGAGGAACCCGTTACTGTCTGCTTCACGGCTCCGAGTTTTCCCTGCTCCACAGTGAATGTTCTTGCTTTCTCTCTGCTGTCAGGCTATGAGCGAGCATCTCATCATTCTGGATCCATTTCTTTGTCTTTTGCAGTCTTTTTCCAGATAACTTCCTGTTATGTTCTCTGAAAAAGGATAACAAAATTTGTTTTCTCTGAACATGGATAAAAAAATGTGTCAGAATTATGTGTAGATAATGCACTGATAAATATTTAGCTCCAGGAATCTTTGTTAAATGAATGTGTCAGTGCTGTAAAGGGATCCGCGTTCTCTCAGGTCCTTCTGCCACGGACCAAAATGCACAAACATTGTGACAATAACATCAGGGGCTGGGAGGCCCCTCTTGCCTCTGCCAAGGACAGTTGCGATCCGGGGAGTTGAGGTCGCCAAGAGAGCAGCTTTCAGACAAGCACAGCATTGCAGTATCCATTATTTTGTAAAAGGAAGAAGAATTGGAAAAAAATTAAAAAGGCAGTTTGGGACCCGGATTCTGTACACTGGTGTGACTCTGGGAAGTCAACCACTTCTCTGGGTCTCTAGTTTTTGGGTTTTAGTGAAGTAAGATTGGATTGGTGGGTCTTAACTCTTTTTTGCTTTGCAAAGTTCTTTGAAATTCTGATGAAAGAAATGAACTCTCTCTCCTTAGTAATGCACACCTACACAAAAATCTGTGTATGGTTTTCATGGTGTCTCTATAACCCATCCCCAGTCACCTCAGTTAAGACCCTAATGTCCTGCCCCAGAGGATCACCATGGTCACTTCCCACTCTAAGTGGTGGAAATTTCAGACATTTTGAATGTGTCATCTCGGAAAAATTTGAAGGGGGTAGAGTTATTCCCAGAGCCCTTCAATTGTATGACTTCAGAAAACTACTCAGAAACCCTGTCCTAAATACAGTGTTTCAAGTTTAAAATGTAAAGTATGTTTCCCTACTGGGAGCGCAATTACAGTTGTTAGTTCTTTGAGGTAATTTTTACATGATAAAAAGGAACGCGCAGCATATTTTTACATGTAATTCTAGAATCAACTAGTTTACCTATTGTGCCCAAACAACCAAATAATTACTTCACCTTTAAGGGCTTCTGTTTCTGAAGGGAGGCAGCTGAGTGAGAGGCTGAGTGTCGCACAATCCACACACGCGCTTCTCTGTTCCTGTCTCTCCCTTCCGTCATCCCCAGTGCTCTAAACTCAACCTTAACCGGCTGGGGAGCTCCTTTCCAGGTGCAGGACTCTGGTAGATTCCGTGGGGCTACCCTCCCTGGGGCCCTAGGTGTGGCCTCACGGGTTTTGCAAACCAGTTGTCTTGGTTAAACCAATCACTCTTGACCGATGGCACCTCTCAAGCAGCCTTGACCTCAACTGACAACGAATGACACCTTTAGCTCTGGGGACAGCACTCCACGAAAGCTGTCATCTCCCAGGACAACCTGGAGAATCAGACTGACTTCAGGCAGAGCAGAGAAAGGAAACAGATAAATCTAGCATTTTCGCTTCTGAATTCCAACCAGCAAAGGGAAGGCTGAGCTCCTCTTCCAGACTGTGGCGCTGAAGACGAGGAAGCAGAGTGACAGCAGGGAGGTCGGCGCCTGTGACGGGAGCAGTGCCTCAGTAACAGGCATTGCTCAGGACAACGTTAGAATGGAATAATGTGGAATTCAGTAGAAATGTACATTACATCCAGTGGGAGCCAGATGACTTCATCACAGCTAATGTTATTACAATGAATATAAAAGGAATTAATGATTCACCATTTAGTTACTTTCCTCCCTGCCCCCAACACCTTTTCTTCAGCTTTAACAAACTGGTCCGGAGCCAAGTGCGACATGAGTTTAGTAATGACTTTAAGCACCATTTACTGCTGCTATCATGGCAATTTAAATTGTCACTTTCTATTAAAAGGTCTACCTCAGAATGGTTTTAAGTGAAAGCGTTCCACACTGACAGTGCAATTAAACAAGAAAAAAAAAACCCCTTTCTTGGGATGTCAGTGCAAACGCATTTTAAATAGTGGTTCAGCAGTGCCTTGCTAATTTAAACTACAGTATTGCTTTCTATTAAAGAATAGAAACTGATTTAGGCTTTCTCCCCCCCTCCCTGTACTGTGTGACAGTTTGAATTGGCATCATGTCCCAGTCAGAGCCCTGATGTGCCAATGGGGTCCCTGAACCTAAAGTGTACCTCTTCCAAGGCAGGCATTAAACAGAAATAATTTACCCACATGATGGGGCAGCATCACCTTTCCCAGCATCGGCTTTTAAAATTGCCCTTTTCCGTGCTCGCTTCGGCAGCACATATACTAAAATTGCCCTTTTCCAACCCAGTGTGCTTTTTACAGACTGTAGGTCCACTTGCTTATCAGGGATGGAACTGTTAAGTTTGGGGGCCTGGGCGGGGGGTGACGCACGGCATTGCTTGATCAAGATGACAGTTTCCTGTTTTGAAAATGGATGATCGACTCTAGAGAAAATTTAGTGTGGAAAATAATTCTGAGTAGAGGTGTGTGAGTCTTTCTCTCTCTTTCAGATTTCTGAGTTTAGACCTCGAGGTGTTTTATGCATTTCCCCAACCTCTTCTTCAATTCAGCCAAGGAAAGACAATTCAGGCACTTTTGTCTTTGAATACATTTTAACACATAAACGCTAACGGAGCACAAATGTTGAGCGCGCCAGTACGAAATGACATGTTTCCCCCACCTCATTTGTCTTCTGGACTCCCGTAGCCCCAATAGTCCATAATTCCCCAGCATTTGGCTTAGATAGATTCCAGCTATCAGAGAGAATAACACAATTACATTCTTAGGTGTTGGTGCCTTAAATTAGAAGTTGAAGAATATTTGAGCAGCAGGAATGGCTGGCATTTTATTTTAATGGACTTGAAGCGTTTCCAGCCTCTCCGAGAGTACCTTATGTCATGAGTAATAGTCTTGCTCTGAAGCGCATTAGCCTTACCAGAAGTAAACGAGGCATAACATTTAAGTTGCTTCTGTTACATTCTCAATTGAAAGAGTTATTGCTCTGAAGGACACCGAGATAGCATCTTGAGAAAAGTGTCCCAATGATGGTTATAGAGATGCAATTTTTTATGTCTACACAATTACATTTCTAACTTCACCACATTCCACACTTGACTGCCATGGAAAAGATGATCGATGTAAACCCAGTCCTTACGAGAATAATACATAAGCTGCTGGGATCGAAACTCATTTTTATTTTACAAATTAGGCAAACTTTCTTTCAGTTCGATTTTCTTCCTGTTAATGTAACAGACATTTGTATTTCACCTTGAGCTTACTGGAAACAGAAGAGATGGCCTTCGGGGAGGCAGGAAAGAGTCACCTCAAAAAGCGGTACCACTTATCGAAAGGGGGAGGTTTTTGAAGAAGGGGCGGATGGAGAGAGAGCCGGGGAAACTTGCTTTGGGATGCTACGTGCAGAGAGAGTGGAGAAATGTTTCAAGCCCCACAGGGGGACACAGGGATGTAAACTCAAGAAGGGGTTCTGGAGGCAGCTGGAGTTACAGATCTTTGCTGGTTCTCTCTACTTCACTCACCACGCACGCTGTCCACAGCTAGATTCGCAGATCCCTGAGAGCAGGTTCTGGGTCTTACTCGTCTTCGTACGGCTGACAGCCCCTGGCCCTGGGTCGGGAATGGGGCGGCCCGTAGCACCCAGATGGCCGCTCCAGGTCGCCTTCTCTCTCTGTGTAAGAGGTCTCTGTCCCCTCCTGTCTGGACGGTGAGAGGGAGTTGGACTATGGAGGTGTTATGGGATATATAAGCAGAACTCTCGAATTTTAGTATCATTTTGTGACAGTGCGGGCAGCATTTCATGGAAGTCTTCACAGTGGGGCCTGGCAGGGCTTGCCGAAGGTGACCGGGAAGAGAACGCTTCTGTGTCAATGTAGGCTTGGGGAGAGAAGGGAAGAGAAAACGTCGGGGTTACTCCGGTCCACGAGGACGAAGGGCTACAAACAGAGCTTAGATACAGGGTGTAGCCTTGCTACAGAGCAAGAAATGCATTCCAGTCCTCATTAGGGAGCCTCCCCGCTGCGCAGCCCAGAGCAGGATGCGAGGCCCTGCATGCCAGTTCTCACCAGTCTGCTTGGCCGGCTCCGTCTCCTCCTCCCGTGAGAGTGTCATGCTCTCCCTCCCTGACTCCGGATGCCTCTAAGCTTTCCAGCGGCATTCCTGGGACGACATGGATAGGTTCTTTCAGGACCCTGGGGATGTCATTTATCGAACGTAGAGGCCCAAACTCACTTTAAAATAGCAGCATTTCATTTGCTCATTTTCTCTGTGCCTTCACCACAGGCAGTTTGAGAACATTTTTGTCCCTCCCCCGAAAGGCACCCCATACTCTTTGAGAGTCACGCCCCAAGTCCCCCCTCCTCCAGCCCTGAACAATCTCTAATCTACTTTCTGTCTCTACACATTTGCCAACTGGGCACACGGCGTGTAAACAGAATGATACGATATGTGACCTTATAGGTCTGGCTTCTCTCACTCATTGTTTTCAAGATTCATCCCCACCAGAGCATGTGGTCCGTACTTCATTCCTTCTCACTGCTGAAGAATATTCCATTGTATGGATATACCACATTCAGTTTATTCATTCTTCATATAATGAACGTTATGTTTGGGTGGAACTGTGCCCCCCACCGCCCCGTCCCCCAGGGAAACACTGAAGTCCTTACCCCCAGTACCTCAGAATGTGACCTGACCCTGGCAAAGAACGCTAAGCCCCCACCGGAAACCAGAAGAGGCAAGGAAGGATTCTCCCCCAGGACCTTGGGAGGGAGCCCGGCCCTGCCAACATCCTGATTTCAGACTTGTAGGCTCCAGGACCATGAGGGAATAAACTGCTTTGTTTTAAGCCACACAGTTTGTGGTCCTTTGTTACAGAAGCCCTAGGAAACTGATGCAATGGCCATTTGGGTTGTTTCTGTTCGAGATTTTTTTAATACTGTGTATGTAGTGTGTACGCAAGAGCGCTCTGAGCCCATTCGAGCTCACTGTCTATGCCACACAACAAGCACGTGAGGCAGGTCAACACCTTGCAATTTTCCCCACTGAAACCTGAGGCTCAGAGAAGATGGTATGGGACCAAGCCAGGATTTAAATCCAGGCTTTCTGCTTCTAGCTTCAGCATTCAATAAACCAGAATGTCAACCAAGTTATTTACAGGAGGAGGTAGAGCTACGCCAGATAGAATATCTTTCCCTAAGAAAGATATCGGAGCAGTGACAGTAGCCAGCATTTCCTGAATATTTATGAAGTGCCACGCATTGTGTTAAGCACATCTCTCCCATGAGGCAGACACTGTTAGTTGCCTACACCAGATTTTCTTCCTTATCAAGAGAAACCTGAGCTAACCCAGGGTCGTAATTGTGCCGGCTGAAAACTACATTTCCCAGGCTGTATTGCAGGCAGCGGTGGTCAAGGACCACAATTCTAGGCCATACAACTGATGGAGAAGTTACCATGGGTATCCAGTGAGGCAGAGGTAGCTCTACTCCCAGAAGCCCCTGCTCCCCTTCCATGGCCTCGAGACGTTGCCAGGAAGAACTGTTCATTGAGGGACTGTATTTTCTGGCTCCCTTTACATTGATGTGGACCCTTGCAACTGAAATCTGGCCAATAAAGTGTGAACAAAAATCTAGTACCTCAATTCTAGACCTGATCCATTCTACACACTTCCCCACACTCTATCTTTCCTTGTCTACCAGCAGAATATTCATGCCTTGTTTGACCCTGGAAGCCCCATATTCTAAAAGGGGTCTTGGATGTTTGCACTGAGCAAGGCTGCATCCTATCCTTTTCCCCTAGCCCCTACGCTCCACTATCAACTGACTTTGGCAAGAGTGAGAAGTAAACTTCGATTGTGTTGCTCCACTGATGAGTGGGCTTTGCTTATTTATTTATTTATTTTTTTGTCACAGCATTTAATATTTAGCCTTCAGTGACTTAAACATCTGGGAACGTTTTTGTTCTCTTGATTCAATCACTGCCCCTTCCTCCTTTTAGCAGTTAAGAATATGGGCGTGATGGCTGAGGCCGCAGCAGCCATCTTGGGATCATGAGAGAAAGATCACAGGAAACGCTAAGACTCACCTCAGGAATCTGTGAGCCCTTTACCCAAGGCTGGCAACTACCTATCCGTGGGCTTCCTAATAAGTGAGAAAAATGAATTGCCTGGTCTGCTGAAGCTACTATTTATTTATTTTTATTTTAATTCCAGTATAGGTAACATATTGTGCTCTCTTAGTTTCAGGTGTGCAATATAGTAATGCTGAAGGTACTAGGTAGTGAGGGGTTCTCTCACTGGCAGTCCAGTACAATCCCTCAGTGACACAATCCACTCATGCAACTAAACCTTACCCAGCTCTTCAGAGGCAAGTGCTGTTACTGTTCCTATTTTACGATAAGAAATTAGGGGTGTCGGATGGCTCAGTCAGTTAAACATCTGCCTTCAGCTCAGGTCATGATCTCAGGGTCCTGGGATCCAGGCCTGAGTTGGGCTCCCTGCTCAGCGGGGAGTCTGTTTCTCCTTCTCCCTCTAGCCCTCCCTCTGCTCATGCTCTCTTTCTCTCAAATAAATAAATAAAAATCTTAAAAAAAAAAAAAAAGAAATACTTTGTTGAAAATCGCACAACTAAATAAGCAGCAGAAACCAGGGTATGAATCCTCAGGCCACAAAGCCAGACTATTAACCAATATACCATGAGCCTTTAAGGAAGACTTTTCCGAAACATGTCGCTTGTTCTATCTTGTGTGACATTGTTCCATAAAATCTTAAAATCCTACACCCCAAATTCAACCACTTATTTTTTATTCAAACATATTGATCGGTCTGTTTCTATAGCTTCACCACATGTCACTATTGGAAGACAATGCTTCATAAAAGTGAGCATAAGGACCAAGAAACAGGCTGCTTCATCAATGCAACATTTATCAGAAATATATTATCATTTGAACTTGCCATCTGAGCAACAAGACAAGATTGATCACATAACAAAAGAATCTCTTAGTGGCTGAGTCATTAGATTGGAACAAATGACTCAAAGGCAACAACTGAAAATAATCCATCAAGCTTTCATACTTAACATGCACTTACTTTTTTCTTCATCTAATTCTACTCTTAGAAATAATTTGTCATGCTTTCATGCTTAAAATACTCTTTTCTTGATCTCAGTCTCCTCTTTCTGTGGCATAAAAGTACTTCTCTTCTTCCCTTCCTTCTGTCCCATACTATGCCACTCAAATGCCTGGAAACTTCTAGGAATTAAAGAATCAGCCGAAGCCTGCATGCTCCAGGGGTAAATTCGTCATAAGGAGCAAGTTGAAAGAAGAAAGACAGCCAGGAGGAGATCAGGATGAGCGTGACCCAGTAGATAACTTGAAGTGTCTCCCTCGCCAAAAAGCCAGTGATCCCCATTGTCACCAGGAGTTGTCTCTTTAAACTCCCTTGCCCTTGGGGGCATTTCAAGGTGATACCCCTTGGAGGGAGTGTTTGTACGGGCATTCCTACTCATTGGCTACAAACAATTGTCCAGAGTTGAGCACCTCTCCCAAGCTAGGGCAATCAGAATCTCTTTCTCAGGAAATGTGAAAGTTCGGTTCTGTGAGATTCAAGCTCCATGTGGGTTCCAGAACAGCAGAGAAAACCATGAGTGGCAGGTGTGCAGAAAGCTGATCTGCAGAGAAAGAAGAAAGAGAACTATCCCCAGCTTTCCAGGGATTTCGGTTTCCTGATTTTAGTCCCTTTCTGCCTCAATGCTTCGTTTCCATAAGGCAGGACAGAAGCCCTCTTGTGGGTTCTCGTTTTGGTTAAGTTAGCTTATGTTGGTTGTACTTGTAACCAGAGCCCTAATTGATGCACATCACGAGGATGACTTGAGTGATAATTACTTCAGAAACAGCTAATGGGGGGCGCCTGGGTGGCTCAATGGGTTAAGCCTCTGCCTTCGGCTCAGGTCATGATCTCAGGGTCCTGGGATCAAGCCCCGCATGGGGCTCTCTGCTCAGCAGGGAGCCTGATTCCCCCTCTCTGTCTGCCTCTCTGCCTACTTGTGATCTCTCTCCCTCTCTGTCAAATAAATAAAGAAAATCTTAAAAAAAAAAAAAAAAAGAAACAGCTAATGGTCAGAGTGGATGCGTTACCTAAAGCTGACATTCCTTTTCTGAAAAGCTGCAATCAACCCTTAATCATGCAGAGATACATTGCCTCTGATATGTATGACCCGGTAGCTTCTTTCTGTTCCTCTTTCCAGGCGTTCCTTCGATGATTCCACAAATATCTGAAATGTTCCTAGTGTGAAGCAGGTACGCTATTAGGGGTTCGGAACACACCGGTGAATCGGAGAAAGTCTTCTTTGTCATGGAACTTCAAGTCTAGTCGGGGGAGAGAGAAGACAAACCAACAGATAAATAAATACGAGAAAGGAAATACGCAGATGCTCTGACAGAGATAAAATCATCAGGGAAGTCCTTTCTGAAGAGGGACACTTAAAAGGGTGACGGACAGGATAAGGGTGCCAGCTAAGTGAGGTAACAGAGAAAGCCCAGAGCAGGGCAGAACCTGTCATGCTCCAGGAATGGGTAGCAACCAGTGTGACTGGATCTTGGTGAGGAGAAGGAGAGGGACCCCACTCATGGTTGGGACGCAGCAGCAGCAGCCGGATCCCATGGTGATGGTGAGGAGTTTGGATTTTACTCCACGGGAAATGGGCAGCTGCTGAAAGGCTTTCCGCAGAAAAGTGGCTTTTAAGCCGCCATATGAAAAGATTACTCTGAACAATGAATTCTGGTACACCGAGAAGAAATTAAAAAAAAAAAAAAAAGATTACTCTGGCTGCTGGGTGTGGAATGGTTTGAATGGGTGACGGCAGAGACGGAGGCCCAGGCCGTGGGGAGGCAAGGTAGCATGGAGCTGGGACCGTGACAATGGCTTAGAGCGGGCAGGTAGCTGTGGGCGTGGTGAGAAGGCGATGACGTCAGCGTGGCGAAAAACTGGTGAATTTGAGTTCTGTCCTGGACTCTGAGTTGATTAAACGTCAGGGCGAGTGCAAGGGGTTAGATGTGAGGGATGATGGGAAGGAAAGAATCGTTATTGGTTTAATAAGAGAGTGGATTTGAGGGGCCATTTCCTGAAATGGAGGATACTGTACACGGACCAGTTTGGAAAACTGGGATATTAAGAGTTGTTGTTTGCCAGGGCTCACAGTTTGGTGATTTTCCCCTGCTGAGTTGAGGAGGGAGAGTGAATCATACTCAAACAGGGGATAATGTTTGTGTTCTGGAAGCCGGTCCACCAGGGCAGTCTGAACTGCCTGGAAGGTTTTCAGTCTCTAAAAGATGGTGTGGAGTGAAAATTAGGTTCGCATCTCTGGGTAGGGGGTGCGGAGGTGGGGAAGGGTGCAGAGAGAGACACACACAGACACACGAAGTCACAGAGAACCGAATGTGAGGCTTGCCAAAGATTGTTTGTCATGGGCTAAGTTATCTGTGGTTGAAGAACAAATTCTATTTAAAAGACAAGCAAATATTTTTTTTAAAAAAAAATGAAATCTTACCATTTGCAAGAGGGTGGATGGAACTAGAGGGTATTATGCTAAGCGAACTATGTCAATCAGAGAAAGATAATTATCGTATGATTTCACTCTTACATGGCATTTAAGAAACAAAACACAGGATCACAGGGGAAGGGAAGGAAAAATGAGACATAATCAGAGAGGGAGAAAAACCATAAGAGACTCTTAACTCCAGGAAACAAACTGAGGGTTACTGGAGGGGAGGGAGGTGGGGGGATGGGGTAACTGGGTGATGGGCATTAAGGAGGGCACATGATGCGATGAGCGCTGGGTGTTCTATGCAACAAATGAATTGCTGAACTCTACCCCCGAAACTAATAATAATAAAAAAAAAAGCAAACAAAACAAAACAAAACCAAAGGCAAATATAAAATCAGTTGACTTACTGCACTGTGCACAGTTGCCATGTGTGTACCTGATACACAACATCCAGGTTTCAAAGGTTGTTTGCCGTTTGTGATTTTCAGAAAGCAGTGGCTCTAATCCAGGCTGCACACGAGAATCTTCTGGAGAGAAGTTTAAAAAGACCAATGGCCAAGAGTCACTCAAGACCAGTGATTCAAAATCTTTAGGGGTAGGGAACAGTTACCAGTACAGAGTTTAAAACTCTCCTCGGGTTATTCCAAGATAGAGCTCTGGTGTGAAAACCATTGGTCGAACGCAATTTAAACACGGCTCAGGACATTTAAGAAATGGCCGCTTTCGTAAGCTGTTAGCCGTCAAGCAATGACTCTAAACTAACAATATCTTGCACCCAGATAAGGCACAATTCGTCTTGATTTTTCTGAGTGCTTTTTCATACCATGTGGTGTTGTGTCCATCGTTCCACCGCAGCTTTTTGGAAGGAAATCTCCCTAAAGGAAAACCCACCAGCCAATTTGTGTCCAGACTACCAGCTGATTTATGACTTCGTGTATTACTTTTCAGCTGACTGATTCTACTAGAGATGGAGCCATCACTAACCATGAAAAATGTACAAATTTCCTCACGACTTTGTCACATGGAAGCTTCTGGTAGCACTCAGTTTGGAACACTCGGAGGCTTGCAGAGCAAGCTGTTTTCACGGTCGAGTGTTTCACACAGCTTGGTTGAGGTCAGAGCCACATTCCTGGGAACCTTGCCCCTGCTGAACTATGAAGTTTCCTGATTAAGGAAATGAGAGGAAATAAGGCATTAACTAGCACCAACTCGGGGAGTTCTTTTTCTCTTTCTTCAGGAGAATTAAAACCAGAAGATGCTGCTGTTACAATTCTCTGAATTAAGATGACAAAACCAAGGATGAACATTGAACAGCTGTTTTGGAACGGATTCTGGCCATAAACAAAAAGCTGCCCATGGTTTCGCCACAGTTAAAAAGCACAGATACACTGTGACTCATACCGTCTATAGCTTGTAAGCTGAGCCAGAGAAATGATGCCAAGAAAAGACAAGGACAAAGGGAGAGGCTTAATCATCATGACAGTTGCAATTATAATTAAATGTAAACTTGAGAAGAGGATTGGTTCACTCTGGCAAGAAGACCAAGGTTTGGGGGAAGTCTACAGCAAGTGGACCAAAGGCTGTTCCTGCATTTCTCTCCCTGCTCAAAGAACTTCCAACTTTACTTATTATTAATAGTTGTAAGGCACAAAAAAAAGAAAATAATATTATTTTAATAGCTGGTATGAGATTTTCTCTTAGAAGCTCCCAGGTCCTCCCTTCCCCTCCTCTCTTTTACTTTCTGCCTGCTAGCCTTCCCTAAATTTAAAAAAAAAAAAGCCTGTTTAGAGTCAAAACCAAGATGTCCGGGGGAGGAAGTGTGAGCAAAACTGCCTGGATGTGTCAGGGAAGGGGATTGTGTTTTGAAACAGAGAGGGAAAGGACAGAGCAAAGCAGAACGAGGAGAAAGTGCAATGAGTAAGATGGCCAAAGACCGGCGGTGCACCGTGTAACCCCCAAACCTTGAGCAAAGTTCCAAACATCTGAACTCGTGTCCGGGGGGTGGTTGGGGATCTTGCACAGTTTCTGGCAAAGCATCTGACCTTTGGCGAGGAAAGGAGTCAAGAACTCACACAGGAACAACAAGTCAGAACCGTGAAGGAGGCAGTTGAGCATTTCCAGGACTCAGGGGGAGGACTGTGGACTCTCATTGTGAAACTTGGGGATTCGGCCAAGTTTACCTTAATCTCCCAAGGCCAGCCAAGCTTCATCTGGGATATATTTGCAAAAATTAGGAGAAGTTTTTCATTTAAGCTATGTGGCTATGAAGCCATGAGTGGT
Source organism: Lutra lutra (assembly GCF_902655055.1). NCBI lineage: Eukaryota > Metazoa > Chordata > Mammalia > Carnivora > Mustelidae > Lutra > Lutra lutra. The sequence continues at coordinate 79,782,432 of NC_062296.1, read as the reverse complement.
TTTCCAGTGAGTTCTCTGCACTGTATCTTAAAAGTCATGCCTGGAAAGATTATTGAGTTTCTGTGGGGTGCGGGAGTCCCTGATGCACACCTCCCAATTCTGACCCATTAGGTGTCAGTCCAACGGGTGAGACAATATTCATCGTCTGACCAACCACCAGTCCACCCCCCGTGAACTCTACAAGTTTCCTGAGTTTAAGGCAAAGTGTTAGATGCTTGCGTAAAAACAAATATGCACACGACAGATCCTGATGTCAAGGAGCTTAGTGTGGCAATGACGGCTGTAGTGGGCTGAATTGTGCCCCCTGCCCCATTAGGGTGGACCCTAAATCCAGGGACCGTGTCTATAAGGGAGAGAAAGGAGACCATGTAGAGAAAAGACGGCCCTGTGAAGATGGAGGCAGAGAGAGACTGAATTCCTGCAGTGCCAAGTGTGGTCGGCAGCCCCCGGGGGCTGTGATAGCAGCAGGGGATGGATTCTCCCTCTGAGCCTTTAGGGGGAACCAGCCCTGCCCACACCTTGATTTGGGACTTCTGGAGTCCAGAACTACAAGAGAATACATTGCTGTTGTTTTAAGCCACTCAGTTTGTGTTTATTTGTTATGACATCCCCAGGAAACGAACACAGCCTCCTGTACTGAAATAGCCATGATCGAAAGAACAAGGGAAAACAGCAGGTGTTGATGGGGATGCAAAGACGTTGGAACCCTCGTGCACCATGGGTGGGCATGCAAACTGGCGTGGCCACTGTGGAGAACAGTATGGAGGTTCCTCAAAAATTAAAAGTAAACCTACCCTATGATCCAGCAATCCCACTTCTGAATATGTCTCCAAAAGAATTCAAAGCAGGATCTCGAAGCGCTCTTTGTACACCCACTGCTGGTCACAACGGTATTCACCGTAGCAAAGAGGTGGAAACCATCCACGCAAATGTCCACAGACAGATGAAGGGATAAAGAAATGTGGCCTATACATATAATGGGATGGGAAAATCAATTAAAAAGAAGGAAATTCAGTCACATGCAACCACATGGCTGAACCTTGAGGACAGTCCACTAAGCGAAAGAAGCCAGTTGCAAGGGACAAATCCTGGGGGATTCCACTTACCTGAAGTATCCAAAAAAGTTTCAGTATCGCAAGACAAGAAAGTTCTAGAGATCTATTGCACAATGATGTGAATATACTTAACACTCCTGAACTTTACCCTCAAAACAGTTATGATGGTAAATTGAATGTTAAGCGTTGTTTGCCACAGTAAAAAAAAATATAGCTGACAACCAGGCAGAAAGGGGGAAATGCCACAATTAGAGTATAGTAAAGTGCTTTGAAAATCGGGATGGAAAAGGGTTGGCGTAAGGGTGTGGCAGTGCAGGAGAGGAAGCAGTTCAGAAAAATGTTTTATGGCAATGGCAACAGTTGTGATGGGTCCTCAGGGACGAAAATACGATTTTGACATTCAGAGATGGTGGCAGAGATGGACTAGAGAAAAGAACCTCCATGCACACGACCAAGCTAAGTACCAGAGATGAGCGTGGGGCCCAAGACTGCCACTAGCCATTACGCTGCCTCCGTGCAGAGTAGGAAAAGATGCTACTTTCCCCTGAGGGCCTGACGTGGCCACGGCCGGCAGGGTGTGAGCAAGTTTCAGCCAGGGATCATTCTGCAGAATAGAATTAGCTGTCGCAGGCCCACACACTAGGATAAGAAGCTCAATTTGGGAGAGAAGGTGACGAGGTCCACATGGGATATAGTGAGCAGGGCATCCAGATGGAAATAGGAATCAGAAAGCTGAAAATGCAGGACCGGTGGTTGGAGGGAAATTTAGGTTTATAAGCGTAGACTGGGGGGTCACTTCTGTCGTGTTAAAACTTTACTGTAAGAAATTGGTCCTATGGTACCTGTTAATTCCCCATCTCTTTCCGATACAACGCTGCTGTGGCCACCAAGGAGACAGCGCCCTCTGGTGGAAATATGAAAACACTCCTGATCAATACCACCCACCATGGCTAAATTATTTTGAGCAAATACAATTCAAGATCATTCTGTTTGAGGGGATACTGTATTCCTGCTGAGTGTCTAGGTCTAGCAAGAAATCAAGCACACCGTTCACACTATTTCACACTAAGGTGCTAAGGGTGACTGGACCAAGCAGAAAGCCCCCAAACCCTGTTACCCTGCCCCTTACGACCTCGAGACCAGCCAAGCTTGGGGAGGCATTGTCCTAGCTTTTTTCCCTGGGGTCTCACCCACTCCCTTGAAGGCAGAGCCCCTCCCAAGAGGGAGTGTGGTCAACCTGAGGGAAGACAGGGAGAGGATCCACTTAGGGGAGGAGGGAGAGAACTTTCACCCTGGCTCAATGTTCCCTCACATTCTACTCCCCAGGGAAAGAGGGTGAATGAGGGAGTCCACTGAAATCATCTGACCTGAAGCCCACCAGAGACCCTCCCTGACCCTGTTCGGGGCAAACTGCTGTACATTTGATAGCTGGCTTCCTCCCCACCAACAATTCTGTGTCAAGTATCCTTTCTGCCCTCTTTACAGATGAGGAGACTGAAGTTCGGAGAGGTTACATAACTTTTTGAAGGTCATATCACTACTAAGAAACGGACCCAAGCGGAAGTGTGTTTTTAAAATTGAGATATAATCCACATACAATTCGATTTGTAAAATGCAGTGGTTTTTAGTATAGTCACAAGCTAGTGCAACCCGCATCACCATCTCCTTCCAAAACTTTTGCCTCACCCTAAAAAGGAACTCTCTACCCTGTAACAGTCACTCCCTATGCCCCGCTCTGCCCAGCAACCCCCCACCCTCAACCACCAATCTGCTTTCTGTCTGGATGGGGTCAGCTATTCCGGGCATTTCGTGCAAGTGAAATCATGCACTACGTAATCTTTGGTGACTGGCTCCTTTCACTCGGTGTACTGTCTTCAGGAGCCATCCACGCTGCACCGCGTGTCAGTGCTCATTCTTTTCTCTGGCTGAATACTCCATCATATGGATAGACCACGTTTCGTTGTTCTGTTTGCTGGTTGATGGACGTTTGAATTGTTTTCTTTTTGACTATTAGCAATAATGCTGCTATGAACATTCATGTACGAATTCTTGTATGCTCTCACACAAGAATTTGTTTTCAGTTCTCTTGGGTATGTACCTAGAAGTGGGACTGCTGGGTCCTACAGGAATTTTATGTGTAACTTTTTGAGGACCTGCCGGATTGTTTTCCAAAGTGGGTGCACCATTTTCCATTCTCACCGCTGCTATGTGAGCGTGGCAATTTCTTCCCACCCTACCAAGCAAAATGGATTTTCTAACTCCTTTTCTTCTTCCTTCTCTTTCTTCCTTGAATATAGATTTGTTGCTTACTACATACCAGGTACCATGCCCAGCTCTGGGAGTTCAAAGGTAAACATGTCACTGAGTCCATACTCTAGAACTCTTCAGTCCAGGGGGACACAGCATGTTTATGCTCGCACAAGGGTCTCTTTCTCATGCACTTCGCATGGTTGTCCCAGCCTCCAGTGTCCCTTCTTGCAAGATAGAAAGATGAATTGTAATATTCATGCCAATAATTAGAATTTTTCCTTACTTGGAATGACATTAAATAGCAAATAACACCATGACATGTTGAGAGAGAAAGAAAGAAAGACATATTGTGTAAGAAAGGGAAAAGCTCTATATATTTGAGTGGCTGTCATGGCACTCATTGGCTGCTTTTTTTTTTCTTAAAGATTTTATTTATTTATTTGACAGACAGAGATTACAAGTAGGCAGAGAGGCAGGCAGAGAGAGAGACGGGGAAGCAGGCTTCCTGCTGAGCAGAGAGCCCGATGTGGGGCTCGATCCCAGGATGCTGGGATCATGGCCTGAGCCGAAGGCAGAGGCTTTAACCCACTGAGCCACCCAGGCGCCCCCATTGGCTGCTTTTTGAACAAGGGGTCCGGCATTTTTGTTTCGCACCCCACCCCGCAAAGCCAGGCTCCCTACCTGGCCGAGGACTACAGCGGGTGGGCTCTACAGCATTACGTGGCAAAGGGTAGGGGCCCGGGAGGCGTGAAGGATTGGGCCCTTGGGGTGAGCTACCACACCCTGCATCTGACCACCTGGGAAATTTTTTATTTTGTGAGGACAGCAGGGAGTGGAGGCTCTCAAAATGCTCAGATCTTTAAAGTTTCTTCTTGAGAGTGGTAAAGGATGGCACTGGGTTCAGCAGGAACTGTTGACCATATGTAGATTCTGTTTTATGTTTATAAATGAAATCCAGTTTGGAGCCAATGGCTTATCTGTGAACTTCAAACACATGAAAGTCTTAGCTGGTCTTGCTCAGTGCAGACAGCCTTGAGACGGTTGTTTTGTTAAAGGAGACCATAAATTATTCTGCTTAGAGATGAGCTTGAGCAGTGGGGCAGGCTGGCTAGAGGCGATGGTAGTGAAAATCAGAGAGAATGTCTGACTTCTTCCCTGTCCCATCACACTGATTGTCTCTTCTTTACATAAAACTTCCTTGCTGTTGTCTTCTTTTGGTTTCCTCATCCAATTTCAATTGTTTTTCTTATAAATGGACTCAGAAATTTGGTGGGAGATGCAGACACGTGACCAAGGTCACTTAGCTAGTAACCAGAAGACCCAAGGCTAGAATTCATCTCTCCATAGCTTTCCTTTTATTCGGAAAGAGTTGCACCGTATTTTTTTGTTTACTGTGAATCAGCTTTGCAAATACAATTTTGGGGCAGCAGGGTCTTAGTATTTTGGTGTTTTCCCCACTTCACTGAGCTATAAGCCTCTGGGCCCCCCAAATTTAGTTCACACAAAAACATTATCACGAATTGTTTAAGACTTTGAAAAAGTTCTTCCTTGGCAAATCTATTAACCATTAGACAAGAAATTAGAGACACAAACCTGCTGTCTGCTTAATTCAGCTCTTCACAAGCATTTCACTTAGGAATATGTGTTTCCATCCCAGAAATGATTAGTAGATGGTTAAATTACAAGAGGAGGGAGAATTAACATTTTGAATGAAAGGGTTTATAATGAGAGATTTTGAAGTGGAAGAAAATTGCTCGCCAAGAGATAGGATTTTAAATGAGACAAACTGGTCTAGCTTTTTATGTACATTACCAGTTTCAATCATTACATTTTGGGGTCCTTTTCAGTTCTAGCCAGTCTTAACTGGCTGAATGCTAACCCTTTACTGTAGAGTTTCACTGGAGTTAGATGGCTAAAAACAGAGATACAGGTATCCCCTGCTTTTCAAGAGTTTGTCTTATGACACTTCACTTTCTTGAGGGACCTACATTACGACCTGTTTTCCCTAGCCGGAAGAAATTGGAAGAGAATTTTTGCTTTTATGGTGAAAAGTGAAATTAGGGTTCAACATTTGTGGCGCAGCGAGCCTGAAAGAGATAGCTCGCACCCCAAGTGGCACGAGGAGCCCCGCCAAGCTCCTTCCCCAAAACTCCACTCAGCAGGTCAGCATCGAGCCGCCAGAGCTGCCAACTGGGTCTGTGAGCATCCGTGCTTTCTCTGGATTTATTGTGTGTGTCCATCAACAAGATATGCCCTGAGGTATCACAAGAGCCTAAGAGGTTATTTTTGGGTTCTGAGAATGCTCAAAAAGATTTCCATGTAAATGAATGATAATTGCTTCCTCAATTTATGCCATTTCAGTTTACAAAAGGTTTCAGAGGAACCCTTCATCAGATGGTGGGGAAAACCAGGAAACCAGGATGTTATTCCGATAGTTTCCCAAGAAGGTGTATAGCCGGCGTGATGGTATAGGGGCGGGGTAGAGCTAATCGGTCTTCCTTCTCTCTTTTATTCCTTTTCTCATTACTGGGCCCAGAATGCATCTGGTCTGTAGGGACATGTGCTTACTGAGGACCTTCCCCCACCCTAGGACAGAAGGTTCTGTGGCCCGAGAGAGCCAGGCAGAACTCTGGTTAATTATTCACAGAAGCTCTAAGAAGCCATGGGCATCCTCTAGGTGAAGCCAGGCAACTTGGTTGAGTGTTGGGTTTCTCAACATGTCAATATGAGATAGCCTCTTTGGGATTTGATCCTACTAATGTGGGGGCCACAGAAATCATTGAAAACTCTCAGGGGCAAAATGCTGAATTTTTTTTTTAAATTTATCCATTCATCTCTGGCATATCAAGCAAATGTTTCCCATCGGCCAGGCAGGGGACCCCGAAGGGAGCTGCCCAGTCACTCTGGCAAATCCACACACCTGGAAGGCTGACAGGCTCACGGGTGCCCCTTGGCCATGAGGATGGGCTGGTGGGTCAAGACTGCCTTCTTCTAGGTCTCAGGAGGACCATTCCAAGGTGGACCCGAAGCCTGTGGGCCATCCTTAGGCAAGGGATGACTTTCTGCAGTGAACTACATATCCATTTGGAGGCAACTGAAGCTGACTCAGCATTTGCATGGGTTCAGAAAAACCGGAGGAGGGCAAGGTCATAACTGAAATGTGCGTGCCTTCAAATGACATTGACAGACCCAAAGCAGAAGCAGCCTGTCCCAAACACGTCCGAGTAGATTCCCCAGGATCTCCTGGTGCATCTGTGACCAAAATTTCTTCCCTTAGTGACTGATCCTGCTGTTCAAGGGCCAAGTGCCCGGACTTGTGTGGACCTGGACTCTAGAGATGCACATCCTGGAGGCTGACCTAGTCCGCCCTTGGCCAAAAGGAGAGACAGAGAGAGCGACAAACGGCCTTGCTGGCAGCTTGGCCATGATATTCCCAACTGGAGATAAACAGCACTCACGGAAAGTCACATCCACGGAAGGCTACTCTGTGGGCACTTCTGGAACTAAGCAGAGACAAGGCCACCATTCAACCAGGAAAATGATTAACATTCCCCCACCTCTGACTAATGAGACTCACTGCCGCTCCTTTCCCAGGGACAGTTCTAGCCCTTTCTTAATTTTCCCATCTCTCAAATAAAAATGAGGCCGCCCAATTATTGTATTGCTTCTGCCTCTTGACAACATGGAATTCAGAACCTGTCCCTACTTCCTCAAACTCTCCTTAGAATCCTTCAACCTTTGTCTAATTCTGGAAACCACCTCTCCCCACTCCTTCCTGCAGCGCCCCACGGGTCCCGGATGGGTTCTTCCAAGCAGCAGCGAGATACCTGAAGTGACCTGGTCTTGACCTCCGGTGTGTTCCTCCTGGGTCGGTACACACCTGTGGGGGCCTTTCCTCTTGCCGCCAGCTGATTAGCCTTGGAAACGGTGCTGGGGGAAAAAAAAGCCACCACTTACAAATGTCTGCTGTTTTTTCTTCTCCCTCCTTTTTATCTGACATAAATCCTGTCTTTGCCTTTGTCAGATGGAATTGATCTGCTTAGTGGCTTCTTTTGTATACATGCAAAACAGTGCACTTCTGGTGTCCTTATATGTGCCTCCGAGTCAGTGGGCACCGTGTTGGTGGTTCCTGGAGACGTGGCGGTGACAGCGGGGTTTCCCTTGTGGCTCCATATTGTCAATACCTTCTGTTCCCTGCTCCCTGCGTACTGTCTCCTTGCAACGCCCCTCCACTGTGTCTGCCCACTCGGGCTCTAGCTTTTGCTTAACTCTCTTCTCCTCTTCGCGGCCCACCGGAAAGCAGCCAAACAAAAAGAATCCCTAAACTCCCAAACTCCAAAACGACATCAAAAAAGCCTTCAACTTGGGGCGCCTGGGTGGCTCAGTGGGTTAAGCCTCTGCCTTCGGCTCAGGTCATGATCCTGGGGTCCTGGGATCGAGCCCCGCATCAGGCTCTCTGCTCCGCGGGGAGCCTGCTTCCCTTCGTCTCTCTCTCTCTCTGCCTGCCTCTCTGCCTACTTGTGATCTCTGTCTGTCAAATAAATAAATAAAATCTTTTTAAAAAAAAAAAAAAACCTCCAACTTGATTTGGCGGCATGGTTTCTCTCTCACTCGAGCCTTTCCCTCGACACTCTGCTTCTTTGCAGACCTAAAGGCTCATTAATGAATGAGCAACGAATACCCAATAATAGAATAGTTAACTATAGCGCGTCCGCCCAGTAGACGATCTTCCAGCTGTTCAAAGAGGCAATTAAGGCGACCTAGAAACAAGGAAAATTGTTTACGAAACAATTATTTATGAAAATTAAGTATCATGCGACAAATGGTGAACAGCGTGATTACAACTAGGTAGCAATCATTCGTGTGTAGCTCAGGGCCCAAACGGGGGTACCGGGCGGGATTTATACTAAGTATGAGGTGATGGCGTGAGCGGTAGACCTGTCCAGGCTCTATGAAAAGAGGGACAGAGGAGCCCAATGGAGAGGGTCTGGGCTTGGGTCTGCGGTGAGGCAAGAGAGGCACTTGCATAAAATTTAACAGAGTGCCAGACAAACACACTTCAGTAATCAGGACAAAAAATATTTTAATGTAGTACCTTAAAAAATCAGAATTAAGGCAAAAAAAAAAAAAAAAAACACTCCATGGTGAGCACAGTGTCAGAATTTTACCTGCTCCTGTATGGCCCAGAGAGGGAGTACCTCGCTGTCTTACCCTAGTCCCAGCCCTGCTACGGACAGTGAATAGCCATGTAGGGCCACCGGCCCTCTCCCACCTCTAGGACCGAGATTCATGGAGAAGCAGGGCCACTCCTTACTAACCCCCGAGGGAGGGAGAATCCACGTGCACACCTGGTTAGGGAATGGTTGATCCGAGGAAAGACGTTTTCGTGTAGTGCAATGTCAAATCGATCTTTCAGGGGCTTGGGCTGGGACAAGAACCCCCAGCCCGTCCAAGTGCCCCACCATGCAAGTCTCCCACTCTGTTAGAGGGACCTGCTCGATCATCTGAGCAGGAAATCTGAGCCACCTGAGGAACTTGGTAGAAATACAAAGGGCCAGGCAACACCTCGCTTCAACAAGCCTGAGACTCCGTGTTCCCTAGTAGCTCACCAGAAGATTTTTCTGGAGCAGCACTTGGCACTCTTCCTGGGGATCTCGGCAAAATGCAGATTCTGATTCAGTCTGGAGCCCGGGAGTCTGCATTTCTAACCGGCTGTCACTGTGGCCAGTGCTCCTGCCTGGGGGACCACGCTTTGGGTAGAATGGGTCCAGATTTTTATTTGTGTCTTTTTAAGGTAAATTCCAGAGTGGATGCTGTTAGCCATTTCTGAACATTTTTTCAAAAATTGAGATAAAATGGATACATAGCATGTTAAGTATAAGGCATAGTGTTGATCTGACACATTTATATGCTGCGATATGATTACCTCGGTAGCTTCAGCTCATACCTCTGTCATGCCACCTCGTCCGTATTTCTCTTTTGTAGTGAGAATATTCAAGATCGGATCCCTCAGCAGTGTTGAAGCCTATAATACAGAATTACTGAATACAGTCGGTAAGCTGAGCATTCAGTCTCCAGAACTTATTTGTCTTCTGGTTGCACGTTTGTCCGTTTGTCTGCTTTAATAATATCTCCCCAGAGCCCCCACCAGGGGAAGAAGTGTCTGGGATGTCAGCTCCTCTTCGACTTCCCTCCTCCTGTTAGCATCGGGCCAGCTACACTTCACCCCCGGCCCCCTCCCGGTGGCCTATGCACTGAAAATGGCAGTGACACCTTGAAGATTATTAGGAGGAGGTGGAAATCCGAGATCATGGCATTCCGATCATGTCTGTATTTTGTGCAGTGCATTTCTTTTTCATAGTTTACTGGCTATTTCAGAAAAAAAGAAAGCCCCCCCCCGCTCTGTTTCTTTGTCTGTCTGTCTCTGTGTGTGTAGGTTGTGTTGAGACGGGCAGTCACCAGGCTTAGTGGGAGTGCTGTTTCAAAAAGTTACTTATTGCCACAGATGCCCATGTCTGAACAATCAAAGCTCTGTACAGCTGATGGCACAAAGACGAAATTTGACCTGTATTTCCCAATATTAAATAGTTGTCTTTCCTATAGATTTTACTAAAAATTCCCTAAAGTTATTGCTAGGACTTGCCAGTAAGTGAAGATTACCCAGTTAGTGGATAGAAGGGAAATGGGGATTTTTAGTGCATCAGAAACATGACATTATCTTTTTTTTTTTTTAAATGATTTTAGGGGCGCCTGGGTGGCTCAGTGGGTTAAAGCCTCTGCCTTCAGCTCAGGTCATGATCCCAGTGTCCTGGGATTGAGTCCCACATCGGGCTCTCTGCTCAGCGGGGAACTTGCTCCCACCTCTCTCTGCCTGCCTCTCTGCCTACCTGTGATCAGTCTGTCAAATAAATAAAATCTTAAAAAAAAAAGATTTTATTTATTTATTTGACAAATAGAGAGCACAAGCGTGGACAGAGACAGGAGGAGAGGGGGAAGCAGGCTCTCACCAAGCAGGGAGCCTGATCCTAGGACCGTGGGATCATGACCTGGACCAAATGCAGATGCTTAACTGATGGAGCCACCCAGGCGCCCCGAAACATGACATTATCTTAACACAGTTTGACTTTTTAAGTCTCAGGAAGTTAAATAGATCTTTTGATGTCCACATACTGGTGTGTTCTGCCGTGTCATCCAAACGCTGGACAGCTTTCTTCACAGCACTCCACTAAGATAAGAGAACCTAATTCTGCACTACATCTCCATCACACTTGGCCACAAACCGCAGCCACAGGAGAGCAAGGGTTGTGTGGAAAGGCCGCGGTCTCCCCTAGCCTCCCCGTGGGGAAGGGAATGTTGTCGCCCAGGTCCTGTCGTCGCCCAGGTCCTGTCTTCTCTGACCCTGGAGCCGGCCGTAGGTGGAGTCGGCCCAGCCACTGTTGCTGGGGTCACCTTTACCTGTATGTTGGTTGAGACTTCCAGAAAATACCATCGCCCACTTTCCTGTTCTTCCTCTACTTCCCTGGCCACTCCTTCTCAGGCTCCCATTCTAACTTCACCTCTTCCTAAGTCAGAAACGTTGGCATCCTTCCAGCCTCTATCCTAGGCTCTTCTTTATATATTCAGCTGCAGTGTTGCTCGGGACATACCAGTTTTTGACCCTTGTTTCTTCGGCCGTTCCACAATGTCCCTCTTTGGCCCCTTGGAAATGCTTTCATCTCCACTCCTTCCTTTCCTGATGATAATATTGCCATTTTGGTTTTTTATGGCATGGGCTCGCTATGTCTTATTTCTTAAAAATGATCATACAGTTGGGTTTCTTTTTGTTTTAAACTTATTTGGACATGTCTGATCATTTGCATTTACTAAAATGACTGATATGCTTGATGTTACTGTTCCGTGTTGTAGTCATGCTATATCATTTTACTTTTTTTTTTTTAAGATTTTATTTATTCATTTTACAGACAGAGATCACAAGTAGGCAGAGAGGCAGGCAGAGAGAGAGAGGAGGAAGCAGGCTCCCTGGTGAGCAGAGAGCCCGACGTGGGGCTCAATCCCAGGACCCTGGGACCATGACCCGAGCCGAAGGCAGCGGCTTTAACCCACTGAGCCACCCAGGCGCCCCTATATCATTTTACTTTTGATGGTTCTTTTCCTTTTCTTTTGCTTTTATGAAGTTGCTATCCATTCCATTTTTTGTCCTTGCTAATTTGGACATTCCATTGTACTTTTCCATTTTTTTTGAAGATTTCATTTATTTGACAGAGAGAGAGCACAAGTAAGCAGAGTGGCAGGCAGAGGGAGAGGGAGAAGCAGGCTCTTCGCTGAGCAGGGAGCCCAATGCCAGGACCCTGGCATCATGATCTGCGCCGAAGGCAGCCGCTCAACCAACTGAGCCACCCAGGCACCCCTGTACTTTTCCATTCTTTTAATGGCAACTTATTCTCTGATATTCTTATGCTTAACTTGTTAATATTACTTGAAAACAAGACCCCTCAACTCTTGTCTCACTAAGGCAATTTATTTTTCCTTGCATCCCCTACTCCAACAAGATGAGATTATTAGACTATTTTAACTTCCCTTCCTTCTCTGGCCCCAGCTGAGAAATTTCAAATGTTCTTTTTCCATTCTGCCTCCATGTTCACAACATCAAAGCCTAGGTGACTCCAAAATAGTTTAGTTCTATATTATTATTAAAATTACCATTCCAGCAACTTCTTTTAAGAATACAGACCTAAAAATATTCCTTATCTAGTACTTATATTCTGTATTCCAAGGTGTTCGCTCATGACTGATTTAGATGAAACCATGTGTTACTTATTTGCAGATATCCAATCATTATCCATTTAAATGTTAGTACTCGAGGCCTGTTTCTGTTCATTCATTGCTTGGTTAGTATGATTTAAGTATTTTTCTCCAATAGGTCATGTGGTTGTTAACATTTTTTAATTCTTAAAAAGTAAAAAAAATTGTTTATGGATGAACGAAATCCTGGCTGGATATGAGGTCCTGGGGTGGTAGTCCTGAACTCTCAGAAGTCTTTAGATGTTATTTCAACATCCTCTGTCTTCTAGACATTCAAATGTTGAATAAGAGAAGTCCAATACTTGTCTTATTTTCTATTTGTAGAAAACTTCTCTTTCTGAGTAGAACCTTAAGATTTATCTTTTATTCTAGAGATTTAGACTTTCACCAAGGTATGCCTAAGTATATATATCAACTGTTGCCAGAATGATGCTATGGAACAAACTACCACAAAAATCTTGGCATTAAATTATAATTATCAGTTACTCACACATTACAAATCTAGGCTGGGCTTGACTCTGACCTTCAGGTTGGGTCCGGGTCCAGGTCCAGTTGATGTATTTCTCATGCTATTGAGTCAGGAGCATCCCAAAGGGTGCTCTCCTTATGACTGAAAGCAGAACAGGAAGATGGGAAAATAAGGGAGCCCTCGTTATTTAAAATGGCATCGGGAAGCCCTGAAGGGGGGAGTTCTTGGTGTGCCTGGCTGGCATGTGACAGTTGATCTCGGGGTTGTGAGTTCGAGCCCCCCCTTAACTAAATAAACTTAAGAAAAATTCCAACCATCATTTAAAAAAAAAACTAATAAAAGCTGACCTTCTCTTCGTCTCTTTGGACTTACCTAGGGTTCAACATCACTTATATGCCCCAGAGTGCAATTGCTCTGTTATTAACTTAATCATAGATCACCAGTACAATTCTCATGGAACCTACTGGGAACTTGGTGTACTTTTTCAGTCTGCAAACTTGGGCCTTTGTTTTGTTCTAAGGGATTTTCATTTATTATTTGCTTAATTATGCTTCCCCTCTACCAGTTCCCTCTTCTTCATGGCCTATTTTTTGCTTGTTATGTCTCCTAGATCTATCCTCCACCAAGACTCTTGTCTTCTCCCTGTAAGCTCCACATTTTTGTATCTTTGCGATATTATGCTTTGCGATATTTCTTCCCTTCACCCAGATTACCGACTCTGGCCGCAAGAACAGCTATCCTTTCCTTTAATTCTTCTGTGGTATCTTTAAGTTTGAAACCACAGCATCTGGTTTCGCAGAGTCTGTATGTGTGGAAATAGGGGTCTGTGCACAGGATGGCCAACTTAGCCTGGTTTGCCCAGCACCGTCCTGGTTTTAGCACTGAAACTCTCATACCCGTGGAACTCCCTCAATCCCAGGCAAACTGGGACAGATGGTCACCCTAATGCTGTACTTGAATCTCTTTAAATCCTAGTTTTATTTTTTATTTGTTATCTGTCTTCTCTGGCAATCCTGTTTTTGCTGGGTCTCTGTCCTGTTTGATCTTTCTCCTTCTGGCTGCTTGTAAACTCTAAGATATCTGATTATTTTTCTTTATTGACTATACTGAGACCATCTGGGTCTTGCTGGTCACATACCAGGCCTTGAAACGAATTCAGTCATTAACTTTTTTGGGAGAGAGAAAAACTTACAATGCCAGGGCAGCAAGAGAAGAGAAGGCACCGGTCCCTTTGCTCCTGTCACACATTCAAGGAGACTGCCAGTGCCACCATATCCTCCTGGATACGCAGCGTGGGGTCCACATTCCAGCAGAGGGACTGACACCCTTATTGCTGTCCTTTCTAACTAGCGTGAGAAAATGACCTTCTCAAGCAAGGGACACATAGACTGCTTGGGTGCCCCGCAGTCTGGAGCTGGACCCTAGATGCTGAAAGAGCTTTCTGGGAATTCCAGCTTCTGGCTCCTGAGGTCTATCGGGAGACACTTCTCCGTGGCTTTCTCTTGTTTCTGCACATCTTGTGAGCAGAGGCACTGACAGCTTTTATTCTGAGCTAACTTTGCAAGAAAGTTTGTGGAGTGAACGGCCTTAGGAGATAGAGATCATGTCTCCATGTGGAGCCAGAGAAAAATGCGTTTGTTGGCCGTTATAATGAGCTCCGTTTAGGGCAAAAACTGGGCAGGTTTGCTTGCAGTTCTCTTTCCCTTACTGGTGTTTCCTAGGCTTGCTTCCTCCCCAGTGACTGGCATCCACTGAAGCGCAGCATCCGCTTGGGCCCTGCTCTGTGTTGCCCCAGCAGGACTCGGGGCGGGGGGGGGGGGGGGGCAGGAGAACAAGTGCAAACAGGAAGCGCGCGCTGCCTGTCGTGCTATGGGGAATCACATCCTTTGCCTCTGGCCCAGTGTTCTGGTGATTTCTGCCAGCATCCGTGAGATTAAAGCCGACTCACTTGTCAGCTTGCAGGCAGGGGAAAGCTCGTACCCTTCCCAGTTCTCACTGGAGCCGGTTGAGGTGACATGCTGCCCCACCAGGAACCCTGCAATAGAAGCTTCTTCCACTCTGCTCCAGCCTCAGCTGATTCGTGGTCTCAGCCGGCCAGAATGTGGTCACTTTGGGATAATTCTGCTCATTTCAATACAGCAGGTAACTGGCAACTCCAGGATGGTTGATCATCTTTGACCTCTATATGGAGGAAGTCCCATTCTATGAGAGGGTCGTCTTCGAAGTATGATTTATTTGGGGCACCTGGGTGGCTCAGTTGGTTAAGCAACTGCCTTTGGCTCGGGTCTTGGTCCCAGGATCCTGGGATTGAGCTCCACATTGAGCTCCCTGCTCTGTGGGGAGTCTGCTTCTCCCTCTCCCTCTGCCTGCCGTTCCCCCTGCTTGTGTTCTCACTCTCTGTCAAATAAACAAATAAAATCTTAAAAAAAAAAAGGTGCACCTGAGATCACACCCCAGGCATAGAGAATCTTTAAAAAAATAAAGATTTTGTTTATTTATTTAGCAAAGAGAGAGAGAGCTTGAGTATGAGCAGGGGGTAGGGGCAGAAGGAGGAGAAGCAGACTCCCCTCTGAGCAGGGAGCCTAAGTGGGATGATCCAAGGACCCTGGGATCATGACTTGGGCTGAAGGCAGACACTTAACCCACTGAGCCACCCAGGAGCCCTATAAGTTTTTTTGTATTTTTTTTTTTTAGGATTTTATTTATTTCAGAGACAAAGAGACAGCATGAGCAGGGGAGCAGGGGAGCAGGGGAGGGGGGCAGAGGCAGAGGGAGAAGCAGGCTCCCTCCTGAGCAGACATGTTGCTGGATCCCAGGACCCTGGGATCATGACCTGAGCTGAAGGCAGAAGCTTAACCGATTGAGCCACCCAGGTGCCCCTGATTTATAAGTATTTTTCTATGAAAATAACTTTATAAATAGCAGTTACACCTAGCCCTGGTTATTTTTTTTTTTAAAAAGATTTTACTTATTTGACATTGAGAGAGAGCATAAGCAGGGGGAGCGGCAGGCAGAGTAATAGAGAGAAGCAGGCTCCCCACGGAGCAAGGAGCTGGATGTGGGGCTTGATCCCAGGAACGAGGGATCATGACCTGAGCAGAAAGCAGAAGCTTAACTGACTGAGCCAGCCAGGCGCCCCAACCTAGTCCTAGTTATCTCCAGACTGACCCTATAAATTTCTTAAGCAGCTCCAGCTTAGTGGTTAAGACTATGGGTTCTGGAGCCAGGCTATCGAGATTCAAATCCTGGCCCCTCCATTAGCAAGATGAATTACAGTATCCTCTCAGTTGTCTCGCTTGAAAATGGAGTTTACAACACTAACCACCAATACGGTCATTTTGAGGATTAAATGAATAATGCATGTCTTGTAAGCAACTCCTTGCCAGGCTGATGTGATAACCATTCAATAATCTGGCCGCTATGTACAGTTTAAGCAAGCTTGATCATCACCTATCATCTTGCTCTTATT
The DNA here is from genome assembly GCF_902655055.1 of Lutra lutra. NCBI lineage: Eukaryota > Metazoa > Chordata > Mammalia > Carnivora > Mustelidae > Lutra > Lutra lutra. Next base: position 79,766,387 of record NC_062296.1, on the reverse strand, counting down.
AGAGTAACATTAGCCTTGCTCTGCCCACTCAATTCTCCTGGGTGAGAAGGCCAGACCTGTGGGGAGGGGTCTGCACTTCTCCAGCTCTGCCTGGGAGTGGAAGCATGGCCTTACAGCCAGGGAGCGGTATTTTGAAACTTGCTTGGTCCACATCTAAATTACATCTTCCAACATGAGCGTCACTTACACAGAGAATATAGTAATGTCCAACTGTTTGAGTCTAAATCACTCTCTCTTTCAGATGGTGCCAAACTCTGGCCGAGATCCAGTTATTAGCTCCCCTCAAGCACCAACACATAGTTAAGCGACAGGCTATAATCTGTCATTTCATCCATCCGCCTTAGGGTCTCTCCAACCATATGGTGAGCCCACCATCGATGGGTCTATGTCTTGTCCTCAGTGAGGCCATGAAGAGGGCAGTGTGGGAAAGGACATGGTCTCTTACCCCAAGAAGCTTGGGTCCAAATCTGGGCTCTGATAGTTTATAGGTAGGTGACCCTTAGCTCCCAAGGCCTTGTGTCCATATTCATAATTGTACCTTCCTTATACAGTCCTTGCAAGGACTGAGTGAGTTACAAGTACATCACAATAGTGCCTAGCATGTAGTGAGAAAAGCGGGAAGAAATCCTCTATTTTATAGCCTAGGTGTTTTTCAAGATGCAATGAAAGCAGTTAAGTACTTTTTCCCTGTAGATGAAATACTAAAGTTCTGGAGATGGATTATTTTGCGGAAAAAGATATTTACCTGAAACACTACTGATACTGTCAAGGATGTCCTCATCCTCACAGGTGAGCATAAACTCAGCTTCTGCTAATGAACGGGTAGCCACGGAGCTATTTCAGGAGGCAGCACACAACGAAACACAAGGACAAGATTGGTAGCGGTTAGGGAAGATGGGAGAAGCGGGAACATGACCCTGAAGACAGCTTATCCAGCAAGGAACCTAACATGTTTAGTTATTTGTAAGAAAACAAAAGTTTCTTAGGACAAGTGGATGTTTTCCCCAAGATTTTCTCAAAATAGGAATTGAGAATGGGATAAGAGATTTGTTTTAACTTACATTTATGAGTAAGCACACCCTTGCTCTGTGGAGACACGTCCCTGGACTGCAGGCACTGGGCAATACTTTTTCATCTGGAATCTTTTTTTATATATAATTTTATTTTATTTTATTTTTTGAAGATTTTATTTATTTGACAGAGATCACAAGTAGGCAGAGAGGCAGGCAGAGAGAGAGAGGGAAGCAGGCTCCCCGCTGAGCAGAGAGCCCGATGTGGGGCTCGATCCCAGGACCCTGGGATCATGACCTGAGCCGAAGGCAGAGGCTTTAACCCACTGAACCACCCAGGAGCCCCTCATCTGGAATCTTATCTCCATCTTATGGTCTGTGTTCTGCCCTCTGACCTGTGATAGGGTGACAAGCCACTAAAGTCTTGAGCATTCTGTTTCCCAATCTCTTTATTACATACTCATCTCTGCCAATGTGACAGGCATTATTCTACTGCAACTTTATCATACTGGGAATGTAGCTTAAATTGATAAAGGCTGAACTTACATGAGTTATGAATAAGATCTAGATTCTGAAGAGGCATTTTTCTTTTCTTTGGTATCCATATTCTCCCCATCCCAGCTGGAGCCTAACACAGCACAAGGCACATGGTAAGTCCTCCCTACACAATTGTGTGAATAAATACACACTCTGGGATTTTACTTCAAGGGTGTTTACCCTTTCCTGTTCATCAGTGTGGCAGCTGCCTCAAATGGCAGGTATTGGATGGGGATGATTAGAAGCAAATAATCAAAGATCACCAATGGTAATTTGACAGAAACACTAATTTATTTATTGTCTAGGAAGGGAGTGCCATATTATTCAAGAAAAGTTCACCTATATATCCCTGTAGTACGTTACAACCATGAACAACATAGCTTTAAATTTCCCAAGTCTGTTATGTGCATATTTTTTAGAAATACCATACAGTACTGTACAGGAATTTTCTCCTCCCAATAATTTCCATAATATTTTCCATAATAAATTCCATAATATTTTCTTTTCCCTAGCTTACTTTATCATAAGAATACAGTATTTAATACATATAAAGACAACATACGTGTTAGCCAAGTGTTTAGGTGATCGGTAAGGGTTCCGGTCAGCAATAGGCTAGTAGGAGTTAAATTTTTTTTTTAAAGATTTTATTTATTTATTTGACAGAGAGAGATCACAAGTAGGCAGAGAGACAGGCAGAGAGAGAGGAGGAAGCAGGCTCCCCGCCGAGCAGAGAGCCCGATGCGGGGCTCGATCCCAGAACCCTGGGATCATGACCTGAGCCGAAGGCAGAGGCTTAACCCACTGAGCCACCCAGGTGCCCTAGAGATACAGATTTTTGACTTTGCGGGGAGTCGGCACCCCTAACCTCACACTGTTCAAGGGTCGCCAGGACCTAGAGGGCAAAAGGAAAGAAGTACATCGAATCAGGTGAGATTCGGAGTGCAGGTGTCTGGCTGGTTCCCAAGGCCAAGCGGAAACTCCTCTAAGCCAGTGGTCACTACGCTGGGTCACTTCTAAACGGCACAGGCACCATTAACGAAGTTGTCCAGGATGGGTTACCTACAGCCCTACCGGGCTCGGCGTCCCTCACACGGCACATCTGACCTTGGCTTGAGGTTGGCCGAAATCTTCCCTTAGCGGGGCCGGGACAGTACAGCGGGGTTGGTCGAGAAGGACCCACCGGTCACCCGCCTCTGCGCTCACCTCCTCGTAAAAGGCGAAAGACTTACACGATCTGGGAGAAGCCAGAGTATCGCTCATCTCCTTGGGAGCGGCCAGACCTCATTTCCCTTTTCTGTGAGGGCCAGAGGCAGGCAAGCATGCGTGGGTACGTCGCAAAACAAAGTGCAGGGACACAGGCTGCCCTTTAAAAACTGTAATGAGGGGGCGCCTGGTGGCTCAGCGGGTTAAGCCGCTGCCTTCGGCTCAGGTCATGATCCCAGGGTCCTGGGATCGAGCCCCGCATCGGGCTCTCTGCTCAGCGGGGAGCCTGCTTCCTCCTCTCTCTCTGCCTGCCTCTCTGCCTGCTTGTGATTTCTCTCTGTCAAATAAATGAATAAAATCTTTAAAATAAAATAAAATAAAATAAAAACTGTAATGCGACAACACGTGAGAAGCTCTCAAAGAAATCCTTGCCCACCAGCGTTCCTAGCGGCAGGACCGACGACGGCCGACAGGTTTCGCCAGCAAGGGGGACGTCCACGGACGGAGACCGGGCAGACGCGGTGAGGTACGCGCACACCAGCGTGTAAGGCCCAGCCGAACGAGAACGAGCAAAGCCCGGCGGGGGTGACACCACACGCGAACCTCGAACACACCGCGCCGAGCGAGAGAGGCCGGACAGGAGACGTCACATGCTCTCTGACTCCATCGTCAGCCAGTGTCGAGAACGGGGAAGCCACAGACGCGGAAAGCAAACGGGTGCTTCCGGGGCCGGGGGAGAGGACGGCAGCCAGTGCTTCGTGGCCACAGAGGCCGCCCTGGGGGTGAGGGAGCTGTTCGGGAAACACAGCTGGTGATGGCACGGCCACGTAAATGCAGCGACTGACGCCCAGCTGTACCCCTGAAGACGGGTGACAAGTGCGCCTCCGTACAAAGGAAGGGGAAACAGGAAGAACTTCAGGGCTACCGTGAGCCCCACCGACACGAGCAAGCAGGAACGGACATGGGGGAGCCGGGATGCTGGACAGCCCAGGGGCGCCAGGAGGGGACAGGCAGAAACGGGGGGTAGGGGTCCCGCTTCAGAATCTGACCAGAGGTCGCCAACACTTGAAAAGCAAACAAATAACACACATTTTCAAATGCGAAGCTCTTCAATGTCTCCAAATAACCAGGAGTTCTAAACCAAGTAAAGGACCATAGAGGGAGAAAGCAAGACATCCCACAGGTGCCTTTTCGAGGCCAGTGATTGCACCTGGACGAGAGGGGCTGGGCTCTGCGGGGGGCAGCGTGGGCACTGAGTGCAGCCTGGGCGCCGCCACCAAGCAGGGGCGCCCCTGAGCCACTCTGCCCACCTGGGAGGTCTCCCACATCCTCCATATAAGCCTGGCAAGCACATCCTCCCTGGGGAGGTTTCACAGTTTCTTTCAAAACAGATTTGCCAGAATTGCATTTAATACACGGTGCACAAACACCGAAGCACATACAAAGACCACTCTTCCAAAAGGGGTTTCTGGTAGTTAAAAAGTCACTTCAGTACAGACGATGCACAGGGAAACCATGTGCAAAAAGCTACGTACGCCCTTCCCTTCCCAGGCTACAACACCCTTCCCTTCCCAGACTACAACACGCAGGAAACTTCGGGACCTCGTGCCAAGCAAAGGAAGCCAGTCACTGAAGGACAAACACCCCTTCAGGATTCATACAAAGTATCTGAAGCAGTCCAACTCGGGAAAACAGAAAATAGAAGGCTGGGTGCCTGGGCTGGGGGGGATGGGGAACGGGGAGCTCTGCTGGTGGGGACAGCTGCGCTTTTGCAAGAGAATAGCTCCAGAACCGCCTTGGGAAACCATGTCCATCTACCGAGCATCAACCGGACGAACGGCACCTTCAAAATGGCTAAGGCGGTACATCTTAGGTCAGGATTTTTAGCTCCCCTAAAAATTTGGACAACCATCCTGTTCAAGGAGTACCCGTGTTAACTGTTGTGCGAGTGCAGTTTTACGGTTTTCGAGAAATTATAGTTTCGGGGGTTTCGACGGAACCCAGTTTGGAGCTGGATCTACTTTAGAACATTAACAAGTAAGGTGACCGTCTACAAGGACAGCAACAAAGCGACGACTTTGAGCAAAAACAATCCCAGTGTCTTGCTTGAGTCGCTGCCTTGTTTCTACGAACCGCTCACCAGCTTGTGCTTTCATAAACAGTTTGGACACCGAAACGTAAAACACGGACACATCGAGGAAAAGAAGAAAAAACAAAAACAAAAACCAAACACCAGAACCAAAATGAAGTCAAAATTCGGGAGGTGATTGGGGCCCATGCTCTGGTGTTTTGTACAAAGAGAAAATACGGCAAGACTCAGGATTTGGGAGGGGAAGGCGGGCTTCTGTCCATTTTACCTTTGGCCTGGCTTGCGGGCTGCGGGCCCAGAGGCGGCCCAGCTGTCTGGGCGGCGACTGTCGTCACGGCCACAGGGCCCCGCAAGATTCTCAACCGTGGTCCCTGCGGCTGGGGCGGCGGCCGTGAGGCAGGGGCCGGCCGCAGTGTGTGCGCCGGACGAGGACCGCTCTGCTCGGGGCTTCTCTGGCTCTCCCCAGAGCCAAGCGGGGCCGACACCGCCGCGTGGGGCTGCGGCAGCTCCCCCTCTCCGGCCCGGTTTAGCATCACAGCCTGCTGAGCAGAGGAGGCCCTTTCTGGACTGGCTGCACCTCTTGCACTTGGACCCTGGGGCCCAGGCCGCTGAGCACCCCCAGTGGAGGCTTGCTGAAGTTGTTCTTGGGAAATCAACTGATAGAGCCGCCGCTCTGGCTGCCGCGCTGTGTTCAAAAGGAGCGAATCTTGGGGAACCTCCAGGAGAGTTACCGGCCCGAGGCCGGAAGCGTGTTTTAAAAAAAACTGGACGCGGACCGAAGGACTCCGCGCTGCAGCGGGCACCGCACTGGGCGGCCGAGCGCCTGAGGGCAGGCTGCTGGGCTGGATCCCCGCAGGAGCCTTGGCGCCAGCCTGAGGGCCCTGCCCCGGGCCGGAGCCCCTCTCCAAAGCCCGCGCTCCGCAACCAGGGCCCGCTGCCACTTGGAGGAGGCTGTGGCCCGCGGAGCTGGCCGTGACCTGGGCGGCCGGGCTGCTCTGCGATGAGCTGGCGGGGGACTGGGTTGTCGCAGGCAGCCTGCTGACTCCAGGGCCCTCCTTCCCAGAGGATTTCGGGGACTTGGCCATGACAGGGGTGGCCGGGGCTCTCGGTGAGGAGCTGGCGGTGGGCAAAGCGCCTGCAGGAAACACGCTCACTCGAATCACTTCCACAGAGGATTTCTGGGCCTTGGCTGGGACCCGGGTGGCCGGGGCTCTCACGGACGAGCTGGCCGGGGACAGGGGGGCTGCAGGAAGCGTGCCCACTCCGGTCACGCTCACAGAGGACTGCTGGGAGCCGGCGGAGACCCGGCTGGCCGGGCTCCTCTGTGGTGCGCTGGCGGCGGACACGGTGGCTGCTGGAAGCGGGCTCCCTCGATTCACGTCCACGGGGGATTGCTGCGAAGGGCTTGGTGGCTTAGGAGCGGGAGCAGGAGATGGAGATTTAAGAAAGCTGCTGGCCTCCCATGGAATAAAACTGTTCCCCGACCGGCTCCTTCCTGAGCTCCAGGGAAGTCTGATGCGCAGAGGTGGCCGTCCCACGCCCTCCCCCTGGACTGGGGACCGAACCGCCGCCAGGTCAGGCTGTTCTGGGTCGTTCCCGGGAGGAAGCCCACTGAGGCCGCCTGAGCCATGCGACCCGGTGACCGTACAGCTGGCCTTCTGCGGGACCGCCAACTCTGCCCCCGGGACCACCCCGCCGGCCGCAGTCTTTGATTCGGGCGGGCCACGGCCTGAACGGTCATCTGTGCAGGGGTGCGGAGGAGACATCTGTCCCTCCCACCCGTCTTCCTTCCAGGGCCTTCTCGCTCCAGAGAAAGGTGGATTATTCGGCGGCGGCGACTGCGGGAAGGTCAGCTCCGTGCTCCGAGGCTCATGGCCGGCTTCGCAGCCACACGCACCACCGTCCCTCACCTCGCCGGCTGCCCAGACTCCCGGAGGTGAGACGTCCCGTTGGGCGGGCCTCTTCCCTCTGGCATATTTCTGCACATCCACTTCCGAAGGCACCGCCAAGTCACAGGGTCTCCGCTTCCACGTATCTACGCAGCTCCCCGCTTTAGAAATTTTGAGGTCGTACCACGGACGGTCTTGGCGCTCTCTGCGTTTCCTGCAAGAGCCCCATACTGTCAGCTCAGGAGGAGGGGGACAAGCAGACAGCTCCCGCTGCCGATGCAGAGAGGGGGCAGAGTACCTCCTGAAGCTCCTTTTCATGGGCCCAGTGTTCATCTTTTGCTTGTTATAGAGCAGCCTGTTCGCCGTGCAGGCTACTGCTACAGAAGGATCCAGACACAGGGGCTCAGCGGTAGCCAAGATCAGCTGGCTCTCAAGCGACAGTTTGTCTTCCTGGGTCCATTCCTGGCCATCGCTGGTTATGGACTGCACGTCGCAGGCTAACGTCTGCATGGTCGGGCGCAGGAGAATGTGCCTGCTCTGGTAGCCCGGAGGTTCCCCACCGCTGCACTGCCTGTAGTCCCGCACCTGCGCTATGACGCACCCGCACTGGAAGAGGTTCACCTCCGATTTTTCCAGCACGTCCAGCAGAGCGGGAGGTAATTCTTCAGCATCCAGGTATTCGAGCAATTCGCGTTCTTCGTAGGGCAGCCGAACGGTCTCCGAATACGCTCCGTGTTGGCCCTGGAGCATCAGCGAATATCCCCCCTCTCCCCGGTGCAGGTTGACCACTAAACACGGCAACGACTCTCTCCTCACGAGCTTCTCTAGCAAGTTCACGTTGCTTCTTAGCTCCTCCGGAGCCTCAGGCTCTCTCCCACATTCTTCCACATAGATGTCGTAAAGTTTCTCGTAGAGAGATGCTTCCCCACTCGACGAGCCTTTCCTCTTTGGAGGCCTCTGCTGGGCGCCTGCGATGACATAGTCCGCACGGTCCAAAGCCCTTTCCAGCGCCTGTTGCATCGTGGTGCAAAAGGGGCCCTAAAAACAAGAGAAAACGCAAGTGCCTTGAGGAGCGGGCCGAAAACCCCGGCTTTCACGTCGAGGTAGAGTCCGGCCCGCGCCGCGGTGAGCCAGGAGCCTCAGTTCCCAGTGGTGGACGGCCGCCGGGAGCCCGCCCCAGGAAAGCAGCACACGACATACCTGCGATCAGGGGAAAACAGCTACACGTGCCCGAGTCGCCACCCGAGTCGCCACCCGGGGTCCCGACTCCCTGCAGGCTGGGCCGGAAGTGGGCGGGTGGGCGCACCCCCTCCCGCCCTCCCTGCTCTCCCCCCGCCCCCCCCGTCCCCGCCCCCTGCGGGAGCCTCCGCTGGTGCGCATGTGCGCTCTCTGCAGGCCACCGAGGCAGGCCTCAAGCCTCCTCCTGTTGTGGCCTCCGCCCCGGGGCCACGAGGCCCAGGGCCCCGCACTCCCGCAGCAGGGCCACCCCCTTTGCTTTGCGCTTAAGGCCCAGGGCACGCCGCCGCCGCCGACGCGCAGGCAACGATCCGAGGAATACGCCCTCTCCGGTCCGCTCCGGTCCCAAGTCCACGCCAGTTCGCGCAGAAATGCGGCTGTCGCCGAAGCCTTGGAAGCTGTTCCTTTCCTTTCTGGGCCGGCGCTTCCCCCAGAATTGTGCGCTGTTTCCCAGTCTCCTGTCGTGAACGGCAGGGCTGCGCCTGGTGCCCGTCACCGCTTGCACACACCCCACAGCGCCCGTGGGCAGTAGCCCCTGCCTGTGCCGGGGGAGGCTCGCTGAATCTGGTGCAGGCATCGCCATTCTTCTCCAGTCTTCAGGGGGTCCGCCCGGTGGTGGTCCTGTCGCTGTGCGCAAGACATGCCGTTCTGATCCTTAAGTATTGCCCTGGTACTGCCCCCCGTGTGTCCCGTAAGGGCGCTTTGCAAGGATGCCGTAGGCCACGCGTCTGTCCCGTCTGGGGGCACAGCTCCGCTTGAGACTATCGGTTTGGAAGGGTGGCCTGCCTGTCGTGGGGCTGAGAGCTAGTGTCCCCAGTGACGGCAGCACATTCCAGCGATCAGTCGGACTTGGAGCCCACAGCCGGGATGCTAAGCTTGGGTCTGGAGGGAGCTGATGATGGGGACCTGGAGAACTGAGGGGCCCTTGTTGTCCACAGCCTTGGCTGCCTTGAGATGCGCCGGCCCTCTGGGACAGCTTTTTCAAAGACACCCTTGAGGTTTATGCGAGGCGTAGTGATAATAGCATGTGCACAGAATAGTCCCACAGAGGAAAAGAAGCCAAGCCGAGTCGGAGAAACTGCCGAATTTCACACGACTCTAAACCCGGGCTGGCTTTCAACCCCTGACAATGGTGCCAGCTGCACGTGTAGTTGATAGGACCGTCAGCCCAGCGAGGATCAAGCACTTTTTGACGGAGAGCTCCTGAGCGACAGATGACCCGGGTTCAGGGAGGGGCAAGAAGGCTTTTCTGCTGGCCATCAGCTGTCTTTGGGCGAGTGGGTACTTGGGGAGCGCCTCCAGGGGGCTTGAGTCCTGTCTAGTTTCTGCCCTCTCTTACGCGTCCTCCCCTGCCTCTCTTTGTCCCACCTCCACTTGCCCGAATCGAGGCTGAGGCTCAGACCGGATGGCGAAAGCGCATTATTCCTGGCAGTAACGCCTCCCGAAGAAGAAAGAAGCCCGAGACTTGTGCCGGCCGGTCGCTCCTGGCCTGGGGAGCGGACTCCCAGCTTCCCCGCAGGGCGGCGGAGGGTCGGGACCCGGTGAGGCCAGCGACGGGTCCTGGGGCGGCAGGCTGAGGGAGAGACCTGCTCTCGGGCGGTCCCGGGCCCATCGGGGTCGGTGCCCCGGAGACGTCGCCCGCCTCCCCTCGGCCCGGCGCCCGCCTCCTGCCCGGCTCCTCTCTCTCCTCCCTCTCCCACGCGTCTGGGCGGGGGCGGTAGTCCCTGGTCCACCGACGGCCGAACCGCCCCGGGATCCGGAGTCCCTGGGGACCCACACCGTGTCTCCTCCACCCCACCCCACCCCCCCACCCCCCCAACCCCCCGTTCGCTCACCGCCTCGAGGGCTCACTCCTTGGCCCCAGGCTGGCGCTGTCGGTTGAAGGAATGGTGGGCGCCGCGCTCTAGTTCCCCCAACTGCAGACTCCTCGGGATCTTGCCCAGTAAATACTGTACACCCCTCGTTTCCGAAACGAGGAGGGTACCCGCAGCCAGGTCTTCCGGCTCCGGTGCCCTGGACGCACCCCTGGATCGCCCCACCGGGACGCGGGGTGGCGGCTGCCTGCGCGCCGCGGACCGTTCAGCCGCATCCCTGGCGCGGTCTGGTGCGTGCCCGTGCCCTTGCCCTCAGTTGCCAGGACCCAACATGGCCCCAGGTCTTGCCAGCTCTCCCTGGCGGGCGGGGAGGGCCGGGGGGCAAGATCGTCCCCTGGCGGAGAACCGCCCCACTGTAGACCCGCTCTGGAAACCAGGAGTGTCATCCAAAGGCCGCCCTTTAGCCGATCACCCCAACCGGGGCACTTGTCACTGGCCAGAGAGAGAGAGAGAGAGAGAGAGAGAGAGAAGTGCATCTGCCCCCCTGCCACGGGATGGCCCGGATCCACGGTGTTGCCCTGGCCATGTCCTCGGCTGGGGTTCCCCATAAGTGCCCCCTGGGAAGAGGATCTGAGGGCAGGCGGTTGACCTGGGAGCTCATCCCCAGAAGCACCCGCAGGGGAAAGGGGGTGACCTGGGGACGAAGACAACAGCGGGCACGTCCGTGAGCAGAAGTCCGCTGTGGACCGCTGGTCCCTGAGAGGCAAGGAAGCTGGGGCGTGTATCTCTCCACTCCTCTCTCTCACTGGCGGAGGACAGCCCTGAAACTGTTCCCTGTCTCTCCAGTTTGCCACTCAGGAGAGCCACCCGTGCTGATGTGGCCACTGGCTACCCTTAGACGGAGAGTCACTGGCGCTGACACTAGCGCCGCGGCTGCGGGGAGAAGTCCGGCGCCGTGGCGATCCGGGCAGGGCGCCCGCGGCACCCGCTGCACACGCGATCCGAGCTCAGGGCGAGAAGTGGGCCTTTCCTTCCCCGTGCAGCAGAGAAATGTGTGCTGTCCGGTAGATCTGGCAGTGTGGACGCGGGAAATGCTACCCCGTGTCCGGGTGAAACGGACAGTGGCGTGTGAGGGGGTTGTGTGCGCGCCCGTGAGAGAGTGTCCGCTCTTAAGGCCACCGCGGCCTCAGGCGGAGCTTGTGGCCTGCTCCCTAGCCCCCGCCTGGGGGAACCCCTAGGCCTTCTGGCCGCAGGTGCCCCCGGACGAGGCTCTCCCCCGGCTGCTGCGCGTGTCCTCCAGCGTGCGTGTGTCAGTGGGCCTGGCCGCGCTTGGTGGGGGGCTGCAGCCGGCCCCTGCACTTGCACTCCCTAATTGCCTGGTCTTCCCACAAGATGAGGGGGTTTTAAAAAAAAACCGCTCCGAGTGCACACCGTCCTTGGAGCCCTTCAGGCACGTTAATGAGCTCACTGGCTGTTTATAAGGACTCCGATGGCTGCCCTCCCCTACAGCAGCCTGACCTAGTTGCACATGCTGAGAAAACTCACGGCCAGGCTAAGCTTTGCTAGTGGGAGACGACAGTTCCGTTAATTGCAAGATAATTGAGCTAATTCGCAATTAGCAAACTGGTTTGTGCCATACCCATTGAGGTCCAGGTCTAGATTTTGCCCCCTCTCCCCTGTTGTGGCTAATTAGAGGGACCAGCCAGAGAACAGGGACTGCAGGGAGCAAGGGAAGGTGAGGCTACCTTGCTTGTTGGCCTCATCTCTGGTCGACCCCCCATCACTGGCCCTAAGTCTGATGTGTCTTTCCTGTGTTCAGGCCCCAAGACCCAGTAGAGCAAATCTCTGGGGGGATGCTGTAGCTCTGGGAGATCATGTGACTGAAGGCCCCTCCCACAGCCCATTCCAAAGATGGAAAGGCAGACCTTATCCAGAAGCAGCATGACAGGGAGAGGGACCACTGCAGTGGGATTTCCCAGCGAGGGAGGGTCGGGGGAGAGATTGTGCTCAACTCTGAGTGCAGCATGGGCATATGGGAGTTCAAAGCCAAGGAGCCGGGTGGGAGTCCGTGGGTAGAAGCTTACTAAGAGGAATCATCAGGGATGTGGGAGATCCTGGCTAAACAGAGCCAACAGGTTTCTCTGCTGAAGACAGGCCAGGGTGATCAGGCATGGCGGGGGGCCGGGGGGGATGGTGGAGGATGAGAAATGTGATGGGGCATGGAGCGTGGGGTGGGGGGGGTTCTGCTTAAACCGAGGGAGCAGGGTTCTGGCCAAAACTGGCTTCTACAAGGACGTTAAGTTGCATCAGCTTTTGGAAAGTTTGTCCTGTATAATACAATTTAAATCTAGTATTGCTAAGAGTTTTTCTTTTGTTCTTAGGACAGATGTTTATTTTGCCCAGAATTTACCCACTGGGGACTGGAGTAGTAAAGGAGCACAGTTTCATCCAGGTCTGATGGAAAGATAACTGAAAAGGATTTAACATATCACACCAGAGTCCCCTGGCCATTTGGCTGGACTTTGGAAATGTATTGCTCGCGAATCCTAGAGCCTTGGACTATACCTGAAAATGGGTGGAGAGGTACGTTAGGTCTGTTCCTTAGAAGAAGACCCTGAAATAAGGATGCATATACAAGTGGTTTTTTGAAGTATGTGCTTTCAGGGAGACCTTTCAAGGGGTGACGGATGCAGAACAGGGAAGGAGAGGAAGCCAAGGGCATGACCTCAGGCCCACCCAGCCTCAGCCTAACCTGATGGGGGAACTCCGGAGTGTGAGTTATGCCTCAGAGATTGTCCCAACGTAAGGCCAGGGAGCTGGGCTTTCACACTCCTGTCCTTGTCTATCCCTGCTTCTTTCTGGCCCTTCAAACTTGTTCCGATAACCTAAGAGTAGTCTTCCAAAAGGAGTCTCTGGTAGAGGCCATTAGAAGCAAAACCACACAGAAGCCAGGGTAGAAGGGCGGAGGAACAGTTGACAGGATCCCAGCCGACCTGGGTGGGGCTCAGAGTGTCCACCGCAGAACGTGACCGATCCTAGCACAGCACTGACCTTGAGGGTGGGTGGTGGAGTTTTGCTACTGGGGAACGAAAACTGACTGTATTTGAAGACAGGGACTCTCGTGTTCTCTCTGGAAGGGATAGCCGAGAATGGGCTTGAAAGAAGGGCTGAGAACTGGGATGTACCCTCAAAAGGACCCCACTCTTCTCAATGAAATGTTTAATGCCCTCTGGACCATGAGAGAAGTCATATTTAACACCAGTTAAAAAGTATTTTCTACTTTGTAATGCCATGAAGTTATCCCCAGCTCATCAGTAAAGTCTTAAAACTCGTTCTCACCTGCTGTTGTCGGCAATCAAGGGCAGGTCTCTACAGTGAGTGTGGCCTACCCCTTATCACCCTCCCCTGCTCCAGGACAGCATTGTCACATGGAGGAAAACGTGGCCACAGGCAGTGGCCCAGAGCAGAAGCTCACAAAGCAGAAAAGGAGGTACCAAGTGGGTGACTCTAGAGCAGACAGATGACAAATCCCCATTCTTTAAAAAATAAAAGAAAAAAGGCCCTTTTGAGGGGAGTAGGGAGAAGCTAGCACTTGGGTTACACAGGATGTGAGAGGTTTTTATAAGAGATGACACCTTCATACCTTAGCCTTGTAAGGAGCAGATTGTTATCAAAATGGCAATGGCACAAGGCATTGACTCTCTGAGACAGATGAACAGATAATGAACGATATTCCCAGAAAAATGTAGGCCAGGAGTCATATCCAGCTTTTATATCTCACAAAACTAAAATTATAGTTGGGGTTATCATCTTTTCTTAGTAATGCATTTTGACTGTAATTTGGTATTAGACAGTGTTATATACTTAGTAACATTAGTCAGCCTTATTAAAATGGATCTGATGACACAAATTTTTTCTTTTAAAAATATTTTAAGTTTTTACTCTTTTCAAAATGTAGGATGACTAAAGGAGAGGTACTTTGTCTATAGGAACTTCTTCAGGTAATGTAAAATAGTGAGTTTGAATATACATGTAATTTTAATATAGGAATATGTTATATAAATATTAAAATATCGTAAAAATTAAAATTATATATGCACTGGGGCACCTGGGTGGCTCAGTGGGTTAAGCCTCTGCCTTCGGCTCAGGTCATGATCCCAGGGCCCTGGGATCGAGCCCCACATCAGGCTCTCTGCTCAGGAGGGAGCCTGCTTCCTCCCGCTCTCTCTGCCTGCCTCTCTGCCTACTTGTGACCTCTGTCAAATAAATAAACAAAATCTTTAAAAAAAAATTATATATGCACTGAGGCCTACTATTCACCCTTATATCTCTATATTTACCATGTATGTTTATATATCTTATATATTCATATATAATAGCTAAATAATATTTACATATAATATTTTAGAGCTTTATATATAAAATTGTTATACACACACATAAATAGATATGAATATAATTTTATTTTTCTGGGCACCAAACACAGTTTTCATTTTCTGAGCTACATATGGTAATTCTTGCAAACCCACACAATCTATGGTCTGGTTTAGGTATTAAAGTGTTGTGGATAATGATAAAATTTTCAGTTTTAGCCCTTGTCCTTGGAAACCTTTCTAAGTGGTAGCACGAGTCTGTTTTTTTTTTTAAGATTTTATTTATTTGACAGACAGAGATCAGAAGTAAGCAGGGAGGCAGGCAGAGAGAGAGGGGGAAACAGGCTCCCCGCTGAGCAGAGAGCCCGATGCGGGGCTTGATCCTGGGACCCTGGGATCATGACCTGAGCGGAAGGCAGAAGCTTAACCCACTGAGCCACCCAGGCACCCCAGCATGAGTCTGCTTTTTAACCTCAACAGGTATGGTACAATAGATATAACTGAATCTTTGAATGATGACATCGATCTTGCTTTGCTTCTGGATCCTGACCCCAAATGTTGTTTTCATTATAAGTTTCCTGGATGTGAATACATTTTGGGTCCATTCATTTTCTTCTTAATTTTCCTCCTTCTAGTGTTTTGAGGATCTGGTAATTGAGGTTCTAATGAACTGTAAGCCACATCTAAATAAGAAATTCTTGGGAAGAATTAGAAATGGAGGAGGGGGGAAGCAGAATCTGGTTCCAAAAGTCCTTGCTTGATTATCTGCCACTTTTCATATAAATGTTAGGAAGCCCAAAGGCTTCTAGGTAGCATGTTCTAGTTTCAGGTGTAAGATAAAGCTTGTCTTTCAAAATCAAAAGGCATATTTTGCTCATGCTTCTTCCAGGGCACTGATGATTGGATGGAGGAGGTGGAGGCTACTAACTTCTCATTTTCCCCCAAGGTCTGGGGGTGGGGGTGGGGAGAATGTTCCATTTCCTAGGCTGTTTGGCTGGGTCATTTTCTGTGCAAATACACTGCCAGTTCCCCTCTGGCCTAAACCCCTTACTTATTTTTTTCTGAGATTTGAAATTTTGGAAACAAAACATTTTATAGAATTAAAGAAGGATGATATCCGATGTTCTGGGAAAGGCTGCATTCACATTTTGCCCGCACCTTTCTTCCCCCTCAATTCCAGCTACCAGACAACCAGGTTTTGTTAGAGAGGTATGGAGTGCTGCAAATTTAGATTCAGCAAACTTGTGGCTGTGGAAGACAGGTCTTCACAAATTCTTAACACCATCCATCACATAAAACAGGTACTCCTTTTCTAGCATTGTTATAAAATATTACCACAAACATAATGGCTTAAAACAACACAGATTTATAATCTTTTTTTTTTTTTCAGATTTATAATCTTAATGTTCTGGAAGACAGCAGTTGGAAACTGATCTCGCTGTGCAAAAATCAAGGTGTTGACAAGGCTGTGTTACTTTTTGGAGACTCTAGAGAGAATCTGTTTCATTGCCTTTTCCAGCTTCCAGAGGTCACCTGTGTTCCTTGGCTCATGGCCCTTTCCTCTGTCTTCAAGGTCAGCAGCAAGGCAACTTCCGGGATCTCCCTCTCTCTCTCTGACTTTCCTGCTTCCCTCCTTCCCACGTGAGAACCCTTGTCATTATATTAGACCTATCCAGAAAAATAAGGATAATCTCAACTCAAGCTCCATAGCTTAATCCTACCTGTAAAGTCCCCTTTGCACTGGAAACTAACATACTTATTGGTTCCAAAGATTAGGATGTGAGCATCTTTGGGGGACCATTATTCTGTCTATTACAAGTACCTAGTTATATGCAAGGCATTGTGCTATGCCCTGGGTAAGTGGTAGTGGGCAAAAATAGCAGTCCCTACTGTTAGGACAGTTTACAGTCTAAAGAACAGCACTAGTCCCCAACTTCCTACAATCATGACACATGAAAACATTGTGAATTATGTATGATACCATATAAGTCACCAGAAGCCACTCAATCTCTTCAAGCGAGCCACTCCAAGCCAAATTCAACTCTTTCCTCATTTTCAACTCCTATAACCAATCACTTCTCAAGTCTCACTCAACCAATCTGAGAAATAACTCAAGTATTTCCTTGCAAGCTTGACTAACACTGACCTCATCAGCTGCCACTAGGGCTCTACAGTCACCTGTCACTTGTTTATTGTCCTCAACCTCACCCCATGCTAGCCCATTGCCCTCATCATGGCACCACTTAGTGTGCTAAACAAGTTACTATTCCTCTTCAAACTGTTCATTACTTCCCCACTGTCCCCAAGAAAGAAAAGAAAAGGGTGCTAAGGCACTCAGAAGGGTGGTGGTAAAGAAAAACATGGCTGACATTTCATGAGGGCTCACTATGTGCCAGGCATTCTACGAAAATGGAATATACAGACTGTCCCACTTAAACTTCAAAATATCATCAACAACATCATTCTACTTTATAAATGAAACACTAGAGGCACAAATGAGGTAAGTGACTTCATCAAGGGCAGAGATAATTAGTGGAAGGAGGTGTTAGGCCCCCACCTGTAAGAATTCACAATATGATTCTAAAATGTACATGAAAAGAGTAGGAGGAGTGAAGTAGCCAAAATTACTTTGCAAAATAACAAAATCAGAAATTGATCACTTCTTGATTCAAACATTGTTATATAACTACTGTAATTAAGACGAGGTGTTATGACCTCTGGGTCCTGAAAGATTCCACGACAAATATGAATGAGGGAATTTTGTTTTTGCATGATGGAAAAGTTTTATTCCTTGATTGCTGTGGTGATTGCATAATGGACCACATTTTTCAAAACTAACAGGTCTGTACACTCGAATATGAAAATTTTACTCTCTGTATATTATACTTAATAAAAAACATTCATGCTTGACCTCAATGAGCATGAAAAAACCGGTATACTATTGCAAATTAGGGTTATTTATCTTGCAATTAAATCAATTCACTTCTTCGACTAGTAATCTTACCCTATGTCACAGTGATGAGGAACGCTTTCAAAATTAAAAGTTGACAGTGATGGAAATTCTATTCTTGACCAAACTTTAGTTAGGCTCCAGAATCTTCTCCTAGGCCCATGTGTGCACGTCCTTGTAGAAGCCAGTTTTGGCCAGAACCCTGCTCCCTCGGTTTAAGCAGAACCCCCCCCACCCCACGCTCCATGCCCCATCACATTTCTCATCCTCCACCATCCCCCCCGGCCCCCCGCCATGCCTGATCACCCTGGCCTGTCTTCAGCAGAGAAACCTGTTGGCTCTGTTTAGCCAGGATCTCCCACATCCCTGATGATTCCTCTTAGTAAGCTTCTACCCACGGACTCCCACCCGGCTCCTTGGCTTTGAACTCCCATATGCCCATGCTGCACTCAGAGTTGAGCACAATCTCTCCCCCGACCCTCCCTCGCTGGGAAATCCCACTGCAGTGGTCCCTCTCCCTGTCATGCTGCTTCTGGATAAGGTCTGCCTTTCCATCTTTGGAATGGGCTGTGGGAGGGGCCTTCAGTCACATGATCTCCCAGAGCTACAGCATCCCCCCAGAGATTTGCTCTACTGGGTCTTGGGGCCTGAACACAGGAAAGACACATCAGACTTAGGGCCAGTGATGGGGGGTCGACCAGAGATGAGGCCAACAAGCAAGGTAGCCTCACCTTCCCTTGCTCCCTGCAGTCCCTGTTCTCTGGCTGGTCCCTCTAATTAGCCACAACAGGGGAGAGGGGGCAAAATCTAGACCTGGACCTCAATGGGTATGGCACAAACCAGTTTGCTAATTGCGAATTAGCTCAATTATCTTGCAATTAACGGAACTGTCGTCTCCCACTAGCAAAGCTTAGCCTGGCCGTGAGTTTTCTCAGCATGTGCAACTAGGTCAGGCTGCTGTAGGGGAGGGCAGCCATCGGAGTCCTTATAAACAGCCAGTGAGCTCATTAACGTGCCTGAAGGGCTCCAAGGACGGTGTGCACTCGGAGCGGTTTTTTTTAAAACCCCCTCATCTTGTGGGAAGACCAGGCAATTAGGGAGTGCAAGTGCAGGGGCCGGCTGCAGCCCCCCACCAAGCGCGGCCAGGCCCACTGACACACGCACGCTGGAGGACACGCGCAGCAGCCGGGGGAGAGCCTCGTCCGGGGGCACCTGCGGCCAGAAGGCCTAGGGGTTCCCCCAGGCGGGGGCTAGGGAGCAGGCCACAAGCTCCGCCTGAGGCCGCGGTGGCCTTAAGAGCGGACACTCTCTCACGGGCGCGCACACAACCCCCTCACACGCCACTGTCCGTTTCACCCGGACACGGGGTAGCATTTCCCGCGTCCACACTGCCAGATCTACCGGACAGCACACATTTCTCTGCTGCACGGGGAAGGAAAGGCCCACTTCTCGCCCTGAGCTCGGATCGCGTGTGCAGCGGGTGCCGCGGGCGCCCTGCCCGGATCGCCACGGCGCCGGACTTCTCCCCGCAGCCGCGGCGCTAGTGTCAGCGCCAGTGACTCTCCGTCTAAGGGTAGCCAGTGGCCACATCAGCACGGGTGGCTCTCCTGAGTGGCAAACTGGAGAGACAGGGAACAGTTTCAGGGCTGTCCTCCGCCAGTGAGAGAGAGGAGTGGAGAGATACACGCCCCAGCTTCCTTGCCTCTCAGGGACCAGCGGTCCACAGCGGACTTCTGCTCACGGACGTGCCCGCTGTTGTCTTCGTCCCCAGGTCACCCCCTTTCCCCTGCGGGTGCTTCTGGGGATGAGCTCCCAGGTCAACCGCCTGCCCTCAGATCCTCTTCCCAGGGGGCACTTATGGGGAACCCCAGCCGAGGACATGGCCAGGGCAACACCGTGGATCCGGGCCATCCCGTGGCAGGGGGGCAGATGCACTTCTCTCTCTCTCTCTCTCTCTCTCTCTCTCTGGCCAGTGACAAGTGCCCCGGTTGGGGTGATCGGCTAAAGGGCGGCCTTTGGATGACACTCCTGGTTTCCAGAGCGGGTCTACAGTGGGGCGGTTCTCCGCCAGGGGACGATCTTGCCCCCCGGCCCTCCCCGCCCGCCAGGGAGAGCTGGCAAGACCTGGGGCCATGTTGGGTCCTGGCAACTGAGGGCAAGGGCACGGGCACGCACCAGACCGCGCCAGGGATGCGGCTGAACGGTCCGCGGCGCGCAGGCAGCCGCCACCCCGCGTCCCGGTGGGGCGATCCAGGGGTGCGTCCAGGGCACCGGAGCCGGAAGACCTGGCTGCGGGTACCCTCCTCGTTTCGGAAACGAGGGGTGTACAGTATTTACTGGGCAAGATCCCGAGGAGTCTGCAGTTGGGGGAACTAGAGCGCGGCGCCCACCATTCCTTCAACCGACAGCGCCAGCCTGGGGCCAAGGAGTGAGCCCTCGAGGCGGTGAGCGAACGGGGGGTTGGGGGGGGGGGGGGGTGGGGTGGGGTGGAGGAGACACGGTGTGGGTCCCCAGGGACTCCGGATCCCGGGGCGGTTCGGCCGTCGGTGGACCAGGGACTACCGCCCCCGCCCAGACGCGTGGGAGAGGGAGGAGAGAGAGGAGCCGGGCAGGAGGCGGGCGCCGGGCCGAGGGGAGGCGGGCGACGTCTCCGGGGCACCGACCCCGATGGGCCCGGGACCGCCCGAGAGCAGGTCTCTCCCTCAGCCTGCCGCCCCAGGACCCGTCGCTGGCCTCACCGGGTCCCGACCCTCCGCCGCCCTGCGGGGAAGCTGGGAGTCCGCTCCCCAGGCCAGGAGCGACCGGCCGGCACAAGTCTCGGGCTTCTTTCTTCTTCGGGAGGCGTTACTGCCAGGAATAATGCGCTTTCGCCATCCGGTCTGAGCCTCAGCCTCGATTCGGGCAAGTGGAGGTGGGACAAAGAGAGGCAGGGGAGGACGCGTAAGAGAGGGCAGAAACTAGACAGGACTCAAGCCCCCTGGAGGCGCTCCCCAAGTACCCACTCGCCCAAAGACAGCTGATGGCCAGCAGAAAAGCCTTCTTGCCCCTCCCTGAACCCGGGTCATCTGTCGCTCAGGAGCTCTCCGTCAAAAAGTGCTTGATCCTCGCTGGGCTGACGGTCCTATCAACTACACGTGCAGCTGGCACCATTGTCAGGGGTTGAAAGCCAGCCCGGGTTTAGAGTCGTGTGAAATTCGGCAGTTTCTCCGACTCGGCTTGGCTTCTTTTCCTCTGTGGGACTATTCTGTGCACATGCTATTATCACTACGCCTCGCATAAACCTCAAGGGTGTCTTTGAAAAAGCTGTCCCAGAGGGCCGGCGCATCTCAAGGCAGCCAAGGCTGTGGACAACAAGGGCCCCTCAGTTCTCCAGGTCCCCATCATCAGCTCCCTCCAGACCCAAGCTTAGCATCCCGGCTGTGGGCTCCAAGTCCGACTGATCGCTGGAATGTGCTGCCGTCACTGGGGACACTAGCTCTCAGCCCCACGACAGGCAGGCCACCCTTCCAAACCGATAGTCTCAAGCGGAGCTGTGCCCCCAGACGGGACAGACGCGTGGCCTACGGCATCCTTGCAAAGCGCCCTTACGGGACACACGGGGGGCAGTACCAGGGCAATACTTAAGGATCAGAACGGCATGTCTTGCGCACAGCGACAGGACCACCACCGGGCGGACCCCCTGAAGACTGGAGAAGAATGGCGATGCCTGCACCAGATTCAGCGAGCCTCCCCCGGCACAGGCAGGGGCTACTGCCCACGGGCGCTGTGGGGTGTGTGCAAGCGGTGACGGGCACCAGGCGCAGCCCTGCCGTTCACGACAGGAGACTGGGAAACAGCGCACAATTCTGGGGGAAGCGCCGGCCCAGAAAGGAAAGGAACAGCTTCCAAGGCTTCGGCGACAGCCGCATTTCTGCGCGAACTGGCGTGGACTTGGGACCGGAGCGGACCGGAGAGGGCGTATTCCTCGGATCGTTGCCTGCGCGTCGGCGGCGGCGGCGTGCCCTGGGCCTTAAGCGCAAAGCAAAGGGGGTGGCCCTGCTGCGGGAGTGCGGGGCCCTGGGCCTCGTGGCCCCGGGGCGGAGGCCACAACAGGAGGAGGCTTGAGGCCTGCCTCGGTGGCCTGCAGAGAGCGCACATGCGCACCAGCGGAGGCTCCCGCAGGGGGCGGGGACGGGGGGGGGCGGGGGGAGAGCAGGGAGGGCGGGAGGGGGTGCGCCCACCCGCCCACTTCCGGCCCAGCCTGCAGGGAGTCGGGACCCCGGGTGGCGACTCGGGTGGCGACTCGGGCACGTGTAGCTGTTTTCCCCTGATCGCAGGTATGTCGTGTGCTGCTTTCCTGGGGCGGGCTCCCGGCGGCCGTCCACCACTGGGAACTGAGGCTCCTGGCTCACCGCGGCGCGGGCCGGACTCTACCTCGACGTGAAAGCCGGGGTTTTCGGCCCGCTCCTCAAGGCACTTGCGTTTTCTCTTGTTTTTAGGGCCCCTTTTGCACCACGATGCAACAGGCGCTGGAAAGGGCTTTGGACCGTGCGGACTATGTCATCGCAGGCGCCCAGCAGAGGCCTCCAAAGAGGAAAGGCTCGTCGAGTGGGGAAGCATCTCTCTACGAGAAACTTTACGACATCTATGTGGAAGAATGTGGGAGAGAGCCTGAGGCTCCGGAGGAGCTAAGAAGCAACGTGAACTTGCTAGAGAAGCTCGTGAGGAGAGAGTCGTTGCCGTGTTTAGTGGTCAACCTGCACCGGGGAGAGGGGGGATATTCGCTGATGCTCCAGGGCCAACACGGAGCGTATTCGGAGACCGTTCGGCTGCCCTACGAAGAACGCGAATTGCTCGAATACCTGGATGCTGAAGAATTACCTCCCGCTCTGCTGGACGTGCTGGAAAAATCGGAGGTGAACCTCTTCCAGTGCGGGTGCGTCATAGCGCAGGTGCGGGACTACAGGCAGTGCAGCGGTGGGGAACCTCCGGGCTACCAGAGCAGGCACATTCTCCTGCGCCCGACCATGCAGACGTTAGCCTGCGACGTGCAGTCCATAACCAGCGATGGCCAGGAATGGACCCAGGAAGACAAACTGTCGCTTGAGAGCCAGCTGATCTTGGCTACCGCTGAGCCCCTGTGTCTGGATCCTTCTGTAGCAGTAGCCTGCACGGCGAACAGGCTGCTCTATAACAAGCAAAAGATGAACACTGGGCCCATGAAAAGGAGCTTCAGGAGGTACTCTGCCCCCTCTCTGCATCGGCAGCGGGAGCTGTCTGCTTGTCCCCCTCCTCCTGAGCTGACAGTATGGGGCTCTTGCAGGAAACGCAGAGAGCGCCAAGACCGTCCGTGGTACGACCTCAAAATTTCTAAAGCGGGGAGCTGCGTAGATACGTGGAAGCGGAGACCCTGTGACTTGGCGGTGCCTTCGGAAGTGGATGTGCAGAAATATGCCAGAGGGAAGAGGCCCGCCCAACGGGACGTCTCACCTCCGGGAGTCTGGGCAGCCGGCGAGGTGAGGGACGGTGGTGCGTGTGGCTGCGAAGCCGGCCATGAGCCTCGGAGCACGGAGCTGACCTTCCCGCAGTCGCCGCCGCCGAATAATCCACCTTTCTCTGGAGCGAGAAGGCCCTGGAAGGAAGACGGGTGGGAGGGACAGATGTCTCCTCCGCACCCCTGCACAGATGACCGTTCAGGCCGTGGCCCGCCCGAATCAAAGACTGCGGCCGGCGGGGTGGTCCCGGGGGCAGAGTTGGCGGTCCCGCAGAAGGCCAGCTGTACGGTCACCGGGTCGCATGGCTCAGGCGGCCTCAGTGGGCTTCCTCCCGGGAACGACCCAGAACAGCCTGACCTGGCGGCGGTTCGGTCCCCAGTCCAGGGGGAGGGCGTGGGACGGCCACCTCTGCGCATCAGACTTCCCTGGAGCTCAGGAAGGAGCCGGTCGGGGAACAGTTTTATTCCATGGGAGGCCAGCAGCTTTCTTAAATCTCCATCTCCTGCTCCCGCTCCTAAGCCACCAAGCCCTTCGCAGCAATCCCCCGTGGACGTGAATCGAGGGAGCCCGCTTCCAGCAGCCACCGTGTCCGCCGCCAGCGCACCACAGAGGAGCCCGGCCAGCCGGGTCTCCGCCGGCTCCCAGCAGTCCTCTGTGAGCGTGACCGGAGTGGGCACGCTTCCTGCAGCCCCCCTGTCCCCGGCCAGCTCGTCCGTGAGAGCCCCGGCCACCCGGGTCCCAGCCAAGGCCCAGAAATCCTCTGTGGAAGTGATTCGAGTGAGCGTGTTTCCTGCAGGCGCTTTGCCCACCGCCAGCTCCTCACCGAGAGCCCCGGCCACCCCTGTCATGGCCAAGTCCCCGAAATCCTCTGGGAAGGAGGGCCCTGGAGTCAGCAGGCTGCCTGCGACAACCCAGTCCCCCGCCAGCTCATCGCAGAGCAGCCCGGCCGCCCAGGTCACGGCCAGCTCCGCGGGCCACAGCCTCCTCCAAGTGGCAGCGGGCCCTGGTTGCGGAGCGCGGGCTTTGGAGAGGGGCTCCGGCCCGGGGCAGGGCCCTCAGGCTGGCGCCAAGGCTCCTGCGGGGATCCAGCCCAGCAGCCTGCCCTCAGGCGCTCGGCCGCCCAGTGCGGTGCCCGCTGCAGCGCGGAGTCCTTCGGTCCGCGTCCAGTTTTTTTTAAAACACGCTTCCGGCCTCGGGCCGGTAACTCTCCTGGAGGTTCCCCAAGATTCGCTCCTTTTGAACACAGCGCGGCAGCCAGAGCGGCGGCTCTATCAGTTGATTTCCCAAGAACAACTTCAGCAAGCCTCCACTGGGGGTGCTCAGCGGCCTGGGCCCCAGGGTCCAAGTGCAAGAGGTGCAGCCAGTCCAGAAAGGGCCTCCTCTGCTCAGCAGGCTGTGATGCTAAACCGGGCCGGAGAGGGGGAGCTGCCGCAGCCCCACGCGGCGGTGTCGGCCCCGCTTGGCTCTGGGGAGAGCCAGAGAAGCCCCGAGCAGAGCGGTCCTCGTCCGGCGCACACACTGCGGCCGGCCCCTGCCTCACGGCCGCCGCCCCAGCCGCAGGGACCACGGTTGAGAATCTTGCGGGGCCCTGTGGCCGTGACGACAGTCGCCGCCCAGACAGCTGGGCCGCCTCTGGGCCCGCAGCCCGCAAGCCAGGCCAAAGGTAAAATGGA
The DNA here is from genome assembly GCF_902655055.1 of Lutra lutra. Taxonomy (NCBI): domain Eukaryota; kingdom Metazoa; phylum Chordata; class Mammalia; order Carnivora; family Mustelidae; genus Lutra; species Lutra lutra. Next base: position 79,742,139 of record NC_062296.1, on the reverse strand, counting down.
CAGAAGCCCGCCTTCCCCTCCCAAATCCTGAGTCTTGCCGTATTTTCTCTTTGTACAAAACACCAGAGCATGGGCCCCAATCACCTCCCGAATTTTGACTTCATTTTGGTTCTGGTGTTTGGTTTTTGTTTTTGTTTTTTCTTCTTTTCCTCGATGTGTCCGTGTTTTACGTTTCGGTGTCCAAACTGTTTATGAAAGCACAAGCTGGTGAGCGGTTCGTAGAAACAAGGCAGCGACTCAAGCAAGACACTGGGATTGTTTTTGCTCAAAGTCGTCGCTTTGTTGCTGTCCTTGTAGACGGTCACCTTACTTGTTAATGTTCTAAAGTAGATCCAGCTCCAAACTGGGTTCCGTCGAAACCCCCGAAACTATAATTTCTCGAAAACCGTAAAACTGCACTCGCACAACAGTTAACACGGGTACTCCTTGAACAGGATGGTTGTCCAAATTTTTAGGGGAGCTAAAAATCCTGACCTAAGATGTACCGCCTTAGCCATTTTGAAGGTGCCGTTCGTCCGGTTGATGCTCGGTAGATGGACATGGTTTCCCAAGGCGGTTCTGGAGCTATTCTCTTGCAAAAGCGCAGCTGTCCCCACCAGCAGAGCTCCCCGTTCCCCATCCCCCCCAGCCCAGGCACCCAGCCTTCTATTTTCTGTTTTCCCGAGTTGGACTGCTTCAGATACTTTGTATGAATCCTGAAGGGGTGTTTGTCCTTCAGTGACTGGCTTCCTTTGCTTGGCACGAGGTCCCGAAGTTTCCTGCGTGTTGTAGTCTGGGAAGGGAAGGGTGTTGTAGCCTGGGAAGGGAAGGGCGTACGTAGCTTTTTGCACATGGTTTCCCTGTGCATCGTCTGTACTGAAGTGACTTTTTAACTACCAGAAACCCCTTTTGGAAGAGTGGTCTTTGTATGTGCTTCGGTGTTTGTGCACCGTGTATTAAATGCAATTCTGGCAAATCTGTTTTGAAAGAAACTGTGAAACCTCCCCAGGGAGGATGTGCTTGCCAGGCTTATATGGAGGATGTGGGAGACCTCCCAGGTGGGCAGAGTGGCTCAGGGGCGCCCCTGCTTGGTGGCGGCGCCCAGGCTGCACTCAGTGCCCACGCTGCCCCCCGCAGAGCCCAGCCCCTCTCGTCCAGGTGCAATCACTGGCCTCGAAAAGGCACCTGTGGGATGTCTTGCTTTCTCCCTCTATGGTCCTTTACTTGGTTTAGAACTCCTGGTTATTTGGAGACATTGAAGAGCTTCGCATTTGAAAATGTGTGTTATTTGTTTGCTTTTCAAGTGTTGGCGACCTCTGGTCAGATTCTGAAGCGGGACCCCTACCCCCCGTTTCTGCCTGTCCCCTCCTGGCGCCCCTGGGCTGTCCAGCATCCCGGCTCCCCCATGTCCGTTCCTGCTTGCTCGTGTCGGTGGGGCTCACGGTAGCCCTGAAGTTCTTCCTGTTTCCCCTTCCTTTGTACGGAGGCGCACTTGTCACCCGTCTTCAGGGGTACAGCTGGGCGTCAGTCGCTGCATTTACGTGGCCGTGCCATCACCAGCTGTGTTTCCCGAACAGCTCCCTCACCCCCAGGGCGGCCTCTGTGGCCACGAAGCACTGGCTGCCGTCCTCTCCCCCGGCCCCGGAAGCACCCGTTTGCTTTCCGCGTCTGTGGCTTCCCCGTTCTCGACACTGGCTGACGATGGAGTCAGAGAGCATGTGACGTCTCCTGTCCGGCCTCTCTCGCTCGGCGCGGTGTGTTCGAGGTTCGCGTGTGGTGTCACCCCCGCCGGGCTTTGCTCGTTCTCGTTCGGCTGGGCCTTACACGCTGGTGTGCGCGTACCTCACCGCGTCTGCCCGGTCTCCGTCCGTGGACGTCCCCCTTGCTGGCGAAACCTGTCGGCCGTCGTCGGTCCTGCCGCTAGGAACGCTGGTGGGCAAGGATTTCTTTGAGAGCTTCTCACGTGTTGTCGCATTACAGTTTTTTTTTTTTATTTTATTTTTTTTAAAGATTTTATTCATTTATTTGACAGAGAGAGATCACAAGCAGGCAGAGAGGCAGGCAGAGAGAGAGGAGGAAGCAGGCTCCCCGCTGAGCAGAGAGCCCGATGCGGGGCTCGATCCCAGGACCCTGAGATCATGACCTGAGCCGAAGGCAGCGGCTTAACCCGCTGAGCCACCAGGCGCCCCCGCATTACAGTTTTTAAAGGGCAGCCTGTGTCCCTGCACTTTGTTTTGCGACGTACCCACGCATGCTTGCCTGCCTCTGGCCCTCACAGAAAAGGGAAATGAGGTCTGGCCGCTCCCAAGGAGATGAGCGATACTCTGGCTTCTCCCAGATCGTGTAAGTCTTTCGCCTTTTACGAGGAGGTGAGCGCAGAGGCGGGTGACCGGTGGGTCCTTCTCGACCAACCCCGCTGTACTGTCCCGGCCCCGCTAAGGGAAGATTTCGGCCAACCTCAAGCCAAGGTCAGATGTGCCGTGTGAGGGACGCCGAGCCCGGTAGGGCTGTAGGTAACCCATCCTGGACAACTTCGTTAATGGTGCCTGTGCCGTTTAGAAGTGACCCAGCGTAGTGACCACTGGCTTAGAGGAGTTTCCGCTTGGCCTTGGGAACCAGCCAGACACCTGCACCCCGAATCTCACCTGATTCGATGTACTTCTTTCCTTTTGCCCTCTAGGTCCTGGCGACCCTTGAACAGTGTGAGGTTAGGGGTGCCGACTCCCCGCAAAGTCAAAAATCTGTATCTCTTGTCTCACTAAAATTTAACTCCTACTAGCCTATTGCTGACCGGAAGCCTTACCGATCACCTAAACACTTGGCTAACACGTATGTTGTCTTTACATGTATTAAATACTGTATTCTTACGATAAAGTAAGCTAGGGAAAAGAAAATATTATGGCAATTATTGGGAAAAGAAAACTCAGGTATAGTACTGTGATATGTATATATCAAGTGTAACCTACAATTAAGTGGGCCCACGGAGCTCAAACTTGTGTTGTTCAAGGTTGAACTGTACTGCTGGGAGACAGTGATTTACCTTGCGGTGGGGTAATGGGATGCTTCTGTCCTAGGCAAGCAGTTTTGTGTCAGATCACCATTTGCTGGTCTTTGTATATTTCCTTGTAATGATTCTTACCAAAGTGGGTACTTCATGGAAGGTCCCTTTTGAGGATATCAACTGGGTATGTTTCGTGAATAAGCTTTACATTTAATTTAGTATCTTAGGAACCTTGAGGCTCTTCCATATCGCAGGTCAGATTCATCATCTTAGTCTGAAATTAGATTCATGCAGTCTGTGTGTTCATGACTTAATGGCTGACCAACTTACAGTGGTTGTGTGAAAGAAAGTAAGTGGCCCAGAATGTTCCAACAGGGAGCAAAGGGAATGGTCCAGGAAATGATCATCTAGGAAAATTGGGTGGGGTCAGTATAGCAGGACATGGCTGGTAATTGCGGCCTCTACCACAGGCAGGAGTTTGTCAACAGAATTGTATTTTTTTAAAAAGATTCTATTGATTTATTTGACACACAGAGAGAGAGAGAGAGAGAGAGAGTACAAGCAGGGGGAGTGGCAGGGAGAGGGAGAAGTCGACTCCCGCTGAGCAGAGAGGACATGGGGCTCCATCCCAGCACCCCGGGATCGTGATGCTTAAATGATTGAGCCACCAGGATTGTTATTTTTTAAGGGTACTTGCAAGTGCAGAGAGGAGTCTTTTTCTGTGTCACCGCTGTCCAATCAACCTATAATGTGGGCCCCATATGTAATTTAAATTTTCTAGTTGTCGCATCTTATTAAGTAAATAGAAGCAGGAGAAATTACCGTTAATATTTAATTTTACCTAATATATTAAAAAGATTACCATTTCGACATGTAATCTGTATTTTTAGAGATTTCATTTTATGTTTTAAAAGATTTTATTTATTTCAGAGAGAGAGAGCACGTGCATAAGCATGAGCAGGGTAGAGCAAGAGGGAGAGGGAGAAGCAGACTCCCCCCTGAGCAGGGAGCCAGATATGGGGCTTGATCCAGGGAATCTGGGATCATGACCTGAGCTGAAGGCAGATGCTTAACGGACTGAGTCACCCAGGCACCGGAAAGATTTTATTTTTTAAGTAATCTCAACACCCAATGTGGGCCTCGAACTCACAACCCTGAGATCAAGAGTCGCACAGTCCTCTGACTGAGACAAGGCACCCCTATATCCTTCATGAGATATTTTACATTCGTTTATTTTTACTAAATCTTCAAAATCCAGACAGTTAACAGCCTGTCTTCAGATGCTACATTTTTATCAGACATACTTGATCCGTACTTAGGTTCTTGTAAAATCTCCAGTTGAAAATGTAGATTCGCCTTCCAACCATACTTAGATGTTTTCCAGTAATTGGATCAAGTACCAGTTTTTAAATGAGTTAATTAAAAAAATTAGTTCTTCAGTCTCACTGGCCATGTTTCAGGTCAGTTGCTACATGTGGCTATGGTGTTGAACAGGGCAGTTCTAGGGGGACAAGCAGCAAAGGAGATAGAGACAGAGCCTCAGGCATGAAATGGGTCCCAGTGTTTGAGAAAAGGCAGGGGCCGGTCGGCAGAGGGGCGCACAGTTGGAGTGGGAGTGATCATGCAGATCCTGTGTGCTAAGCCAGAGCTCCGAGAAGCCCTCGATTCCAGTCACCTGGGTTTGCAGCTGCAGAGCAGAGAGCCAGTGGCCCCAGCCACTGGATAGGGAGAGTAGTAGAGACTGGAGAACAAGGATCAGCCCTTTCTCAGGCTGTGCCCAGTCATCTTCAAAATGCTAACGAGGAGGGCGGAAACCACCCCAATAGTTAAATTTCACTCACCTATCCCACTTCTGCGCCCCCCACCCCCCTTGAGCTTGGGGCCTCCAGGAATTGGAGAGAGGAGACATGCCACCTTCTCTTTCACTCCTCTGCCCTGTCCATTTTCTTGGTCGCTTGCTCCTCAACCCACATGAAGCTGGAGCAACCCTGAGTTGGTAGTTGTGGGAGCTACGGTTGGGTACATGGAGGTTCGCCATATCATTCTCTGTAGTTTGGCATATGTTTGTAATTGGCTATATATGTCCATTTGAACAGTCAAGTTCCTGATGTGCCCTATTACACACCTTGCCCCACCCCAGCCTTCATCTTGTGCCAAAGTCCTGCCAATCTTGGCCTTCGGCTTGCCCTTCCTCCTTTTCTATTGCACTCCCAGAGCCGCAGGCAGCAAAGGGTGTGTGAGTTAATTGTTAAATTCAGTTCAACAAGTTCCTCATTAGGGACAAATTACCTGAGTTTGAAATCTGCTAATTTTCCAATCAGAGTGAGTGTTTGCACTTGTGATTTGGAAATAATTACCATATGGTAAAAGCAAAACCTATGTGGGGATTAAAGTAAAGGTGAGGGAGGACAGGAGCTTATCTTGGCATCTTCCCCGGTAACTTGTGTTAGCATATGCAGATTAGTTGAGGTGCCTGTGGGGTTTGGGTGGGAGAGCTCACCTGTGGTACTGTTTTGCAAAGGCTGTTTACTTCATGTGCTAATAGCTCTGAAAGGTGACCTTGGCCTTAAAGGGAGAGCTATGTGGCTTATAGGCCTGAATTGGTTCTGGAAAGAGAAGAGGCCTTTGAATTTTAGCTGTTCGACCTAAAAATACATCTATGCTTTTGCTTTAATTTGTCATCAGCCTAAAGCTTCTGCCTGAGTTACAAATGAAAACATCTCCTTGCGGGTGGAAGTGGTGAGTCCAAATGTCCTTTGGGTGATCTTAGGATGGATGTCTTAAGGAAAAGCCCATCTGAGAAGAAATGTGGGATAAGATCTGAAGTGTAGAAATCTGAGTCGTTAGCTTGAAGTAAATTTGTCCCAGTCCCTACAATATTACTAGTTGGGGACACTTGGAAACCCACGGTAAGGAATAGTCAAGGTTTTGGGTAATTTGCTTTTGAAATTTGGAGCCCGGAAGAGCTCGTTTCCCTTGAGAAGGCAGTGCCCCTCTTCCTTTCTGGTAACTGGAGTTGTACTGGTTTCCCTTTACACCTCAGCTGACAGGAAGCTCAAAACCAAATTTGAAACTGAAATCGCCATGTTTACATTTCTGGTTAGCACTTCAGCATTCCTTGTTCTTTCTAAATTTTTAATTTCTACTTTAGTAGTTCTTTTTACTTGTCTTTTGTCATAGACTTACTTCAAATCTTTTGTCAAAGAAACTGGCAATGAATGCTTCCACACAATCATAAACAAATACATAAATAGCAGCTTCTATTCATTTATACACACTGCCTCTAATCTTAATAACCTTGCCCATTAGGTATTAGGGTCTTCTTAGGACTGAAGAAAATGAGAGTCTGATAGGACTGGCCTGAGGCGATAAAGGTATTAAGTGGCACAGTTGGTATTTTCTGTCTCCTTCCAAATCCATGCCTGTGCCTGGGTACACATAACTGATGTGTTGACAGGTCTCAGCTCGTGGGGGACTGTGTACTTGAAACTTATTTTTGCCCATCACTGCTTTCAACCATGTGGCACCAAGCCTCTTTTCCCCATTCTTTCATGACACCTTGGGCTTATCTCCTAACTGTCAGAGTTACCTTGGTAAAGCTGACCAATCCCAAGTACAATTTCAATATTACGTCCTCTGGGAGAGAGAAGACTTTTGAGGATATGGTCCTCCTCCAGCTCTAATGCCACGATCTAGTGAGGTGCCCTGCTGGGGGGCGAGGCCGGGAGTCTCTGCACAGGGGCTGTTCTGTTTTTCCTCTGGGCTCCTCCTTCCCTGAGGCCTCCCTCAGCCAAGGGCATCTATGCCTGCTGACTCCCATGCACTTCTCCCATTTCTGTCTCCCATCTCCTGGACGGCCCTCTAAGTAAGCCCTGTGCTCCTCCATAGGAAGCCTGGGGAACTGCTAAGGTCCTTTCTCCAACTCCGACCGCGGGGAGTGCTGTTCCCACCTCTTGACCACAAGGGGGCGCCAGACTCCAGGTTCACGCACAACACACCGCCGAGTTACTTGTTACGCCAGGACAAGAATTTCCCCATCCGCAGCTCCAATGGCCATAGGGTGGGCCTGCGGATCTGTACAGCTCGGCGAGGGTCCAGGCAGGAAACCGGGTGCCGGCTTTCCCGGCATGCAGACCTTCCCACTGTCCTCGAGCAGCTCTCTTGGGCTTCTCCCTTCCATGTGTCTCGGTTTAGGGGAGCGGGAGGGCACCGGTGTATCTCCTTTCCCGGTTCCCATTCTGCCCCAGGAGAAAGCAGCCTCCCACCAGGAACACTCAGCTCCCCTCCCTCCCCTGTCCAGTGCTCTCACGTGGACATAGCGTGGGGGTGGGCTGGCCCGAAGGGTACAGTCTGAGCTGTAATAGGGCCAGCTGTGCCATTTCGCAGTACTTTTCTCTGAGAATATGCGTCTGTTGGGTTGGAAGGTTGGAGCCCTTCTTCAGGCTGTGGAAACCCCTGATTCTTTTTGTTTCCAGGATGGGCTTCAGCAGCTCTGGGACAACAGAAGAGTCCTGGTGCGCGCACGCACGCACGCACGCAACCGCAGCTTCCCACCCTTCCTTCATTGTCTCCATCTAAAAATCTCTGGCCTCACCCTCCCAATTTCCAGTGGGAAAGGGCAGAGGTCTACAGCCGGTGGGACAGTTTTCCAAAGGACTGTTTGGGGTGAGTTTTCTGAAGAGTTTAAGACTCGAGTCTTAAACTCGAGGGTGGGGGCAGCTCGGGAAGCTTCGCCCTCCACCAGGATTAGCGCTCTGGAGGGGCATTCTTTGGTAGGGAAAAGCGATCTTCCCTCAGAGTTGTGTCAAGTGGTTTGCAAACATAGCTTCAGAACAAAGCCCCTCATGCCCCGCCCACACCCGCAGGCTCACTCTGGGCTGTATGCAGCTCCTCCCGAAGTGTTGCAGATTCTGTGCCAGAGGTGGAGGGGGGAAGGGGTGACTTTAAGAAGTGTTATCCGGGGCTATGCATTTTCCTCCCACTCGGAGCAACCAGTTATCTGAAACTTTTTTTTTTTTTTTTGGCGGTGTTCAGAGAGTGTGGCATTTGAAGTTGAGATTATGAAGGCCTATGGTTATCAATAACGAAGTCTAGGGTAAAACCATGGGAGTGGTGAACACAATCATTGGAAGAGGAGGTCAAGGAGCCCAGGGGCGCAAACTATTGGAAGGCTCATCTCTCTCTAAGGATAGTGAAATCACTGAGAATTTTTATGTTATAGTGATGAATCAGGCCCTAGAATCTTCGATGACATTCAATGTCATCTTTGAAATACTGAGAGCATGCTTACATTGCGAGGCCTTTTGCTTGATACTTTGGAAGAGGAGTAATGCACATTCTCCATCTTCAGTGGGATTAAAGCTTATTCAGGGAAAAGAGTTTGTGACTACGTGAGGTGATAGACGTTAACTAAATTTATTGTGGTCATCATTCTGCAGTATATACATATGTCAAATTATTGTGTTGTACACCTAGAATGAATACAATGTTATATGTCAATTATATCTCACTAAAACCAGAAAAGATGAAGTCTACCAAGAGAGAAGGGAAATACTATGGCAAGTATCGTTAAAGATAAGTCTTTCCGGAAGGAATTGGGGAAGACCTTGCAAAGGAGATGACCTTTGGGTGGATCTTGGCTTGGATTTTGATAGGTTGAGATGGGTGTGGGAAGAGGTGTTCTTAGCAGGGGACGACTGGAAGATGATGTGTGCAGAGGGGGGAGCTCCATGTAGCATCGTGTGTGGGTAGAGAGGGGTAGAGAAGAATACGGTTGGAATGATGGATTGGCTCCATATCCTCGATCTTTTTGGTAATTTAAATGAAACAAAGACTCCACTGTTTGAATAAGGAATCCAACAGAGGACAGATTTATAACACTTTTGTGCCTAACGGGAGAGAGAGAAATTCCAAAGCTCTTCTTCCACTTAACAAAGAAAGCTGACAGATAAATTTGTCACTTTCTGGGAAACAGAATTGACAATTTAAGTGTTACTAGTAGCAGAGCGACACATTATTAAGTAAGATGACCATAGTTTCAGAACTTTAGGTGTTACAGGTTCTATTTTACAAGACGTGGCAACAGATGCTGATATTCAGGTATCTTAAATACGTTTCCTTACAAATAACACTTTAAAGGACAGTTTTATAGTAACAGAAAACAAAACAGGAGCATGGCCTTTCACTCAAACCTCCATACTGGCCAGGAGAGTGGGACAGATACTTCAGTAAATGTTCCCAGGTATGATTTCATGACATGACATTGGCTTTGTGCCACACAGATAGTGCCTGTTTCTCTGCACCTGTAGGAAGGGAACATTTTCTCTTTATCTTTTGGAGATTTTTTTCACCAGCAATTGGCTGGCAGTTTTAAGTTGAAGCATTAAAATTCCAAGGAGCTTAAATCTTAAAATAGGAAAAAGAAAAAGGTTATCGAGTAGGTTAACAAATTAAGTATGAAATCGATAACACTAGGGTGAACCACGTGAACGAAATTGCTGATATTTGACCATTTTTGCCCAATTAAATTGGCAGTTTCGTACGGTTCCATGTAGTATCTCCAGTTTCACTCCTGAATGCCAGGTGAGAACCAAGTTAGTTCATAAACACTGGGGAGCCCACCCCCCCCCCACCCCGCCCGAGGAAAGTGCTGTGATGGGAGCTGTCGTTAACACATTAGTCTGGCAGGAATGTGAAGGAGGGATTGGAGGGGGAGAAACTAGATTCAACATTATTTTAATACCCACCATACTTGAAATATACCCCTAGATCTGCATCCATAGGATAAATCAATTGAGATGCTAAATTAGCAGTAACCTTCTAAATCTCAGTCTAAAGATTGATAGTTTAAATGTCTCCCCAGTGATGGGCTACAGTGGGTGGCCTGTAAAAATCGGTTTTTATGCTGCAGTAGATCCAAATTTTGGCAAACTGTTCTATCAGCTTGATTTAAAACAAACAAACAAATAAACAAAACACTGGTCTACCTACATCAAGGGGAAAGGAGCCATCTTCAAATCCATGGTTCCCTGTGGGTGCCTTCCCATCACACAGATCCCACACCACCCGCTGAGACGGCCTTCCTAGAATCCTCCAGAGAAACCTAGCTTTATATCTACAGATAATACTGTGAATGGCAGTTGTAATTTTTACTGCTTTTTCAAGGATAAGGCCGACTGACAAAGGAACAAAATTCCATGAGAATAAAATCACAGAACTTCGAGGGCAAGCCTTCAAGTCATAGAACAGGCTCGATAGCTGGGAAGACTCTTCGTTGTTTCTCAAACTTCGGTGTGCATCCAGAATCAGTGGGGGCCTTGTTCAGACGCAGATGGCTGAGCCCCACCCACTCAATTTCTGATTCGGTAGAGCCGGGTGGCGGGGGCCCGAGAATGGGCATCTGTAACACGTTCCCAGGGGAGGCTGATGCTTCTTCTGGTCCCGGGACCACACTTGGAGAACATTGCTGTCCTCTGGGGCGGGGGGGGGGGGAGCTGAATATGCTCCGTGCAAAGGGGGCGCTGCTTCTGAAGAAAGAGAAGCATGAAAAGTTAAAAAAGAAATAAAGGATAGAATAAAGATGGAATTCTCAGGTAACTGAGGTCATCCAGGTCGGTCTGCTTGAGTGAGCCTTGAGAATTAGCATTTCTAAAAAGTTCTCAGATGCTGCTGCTACTTCTGGGCCAGGGACCACCCACGCTTTGAAAACCGCAGCCTGTGTACCGATTACATGGCAGTCCTCGGGGTGAGTGCCCGGTTTCCAAATTTAAATCTGAACTATTTTCGGAGGAGACCCTTCAAAAATGTGGGTTCTCTGGGCAGAATGCCAGTTGTCTTGCGGTCTTATTACCTTTATCTTAGTGAAATGGGTAGTAAAGACAGAGAAGGACCCTGTGGGAGGGGAGAGGAGGCAGAGGAGAGCAGTTTCATCAACTTATAGCCTCTTGCTAGAGACCCACGGGTTCCCAAGGCGTCCGATCCCCAAAGCTAAATATATATCCACGTGAATATTTTAAGCAATAGAGAAAACAGGAAAATATCAAAGGTGATGGTGGAGATACAATGCTATTAAGATTCATTTTTAAACCTCCTGCCTGTGTATGTGAAAGAGAAAAAGCTATGATCATTATTCGTTGACCTGGACATTCTTGGAAACAGGAGGGCCTGGCTTTTACAAGAATCACCCTGCCTCCTGGAATACCATTTACTTCATAAAAATACCATGTGTGCTTTGCTATTCCTGGGCAGGGAGTGCCAGTTTCAAAATCCCTTCCTGTAGTTAAAAATGATGTTATCAAATATCTCCTTAATCAGTAACTGTAAAATACTATGTTATTATATCAAGAATGAGCTTGGAGACCTCAAGATGCCAAAGATAGTTATGGTAGAGAGTGAGGGCCAGAGTGAATGAAGATATAAAGGCACCTCTATTTGTTCCCATCTTGAAATTATAGGGTTGTGGGGAAAATATTATCCAGTCTTCCTGAGAACTGGCAGTATTCTAGTTGCTTTACTTTTTTTTTTTTATGTGTTTTTGAAGCAAAGCTTAAGTAGTCATAAGGACGGACTCTGGATCTTATTTTTTTCAATTCCCATGCTTACTTTAATATGGTAGTTATTCATGGAGGTGATTAAGGGATTGAGTAATTAAAGGGGCAGTGTTTGCCTTAAAACTAGTAGCATGACCCACGGATACCATTGCTTCCTGTTATAGTCCTAGTACCTGTGACCACGCCCCAAGTCCAGAATTATCCTTGACTAAATGAGACTCTCTGGACTGCTGCTTCCCATTCCCCATCAGAACCTGTCTATGGAAGATGGGTTCAGTTGCAGAGAAACAAGTATGAGTGTATGTATGATACAAGTTTGTCTTGTTAGTCATCGTTATATTGATTTTCTAAGCCATTATTTCTCTGAAAATTGTCTTCAGAAAAAGAACATCAGCCTGGTGCCCTTTCTGGCCAGTATAAGGTCAAGTCTGTTTTCTCTGGTCATGGGTAGAAAACCTTTCAATCAAACTTCCCATGGGAGGAGTCAAGGTCAGTGCAACGAGAATCTGTACAGTAGGGTTGCCAGATTTAGCAAATAAACATACGGACACCCTATTCAATCTGAACTTCAGGTAAACAATATATAATTTTTTAACTTTGTCCCATATGCATCTATTCAAATTTAACTTAATTGAAATGTAAAATGCAATTCCCCAGTTACACTGGCCATGTTCTCAAATGCTACCTGTGGCTAGTGGCTGCTGTACTGGACGGTGGAGGTTAGCGCACAGTACAGAACATCTCCAGCACCAGAGAAAATTCTGTTGGACAGTGCTGCTCACCGTGAGTCCTGGAGCTAGGTCCCCAGGTAGATGGGCTGGATTAGCGGGCTCTTGATAAAAATGCGGGTGACTGTCGGAGATGGCAGGGAAAGGGGTAGTCCAACCCTGTGCCCAGTCGTGGGGCCGGTTGCTCAGTGTCGGTGCAGAACTAGTTAAATTCTCTGCCTAGCATTGCTCGCAAGAAAAACAGATCCTTCCTATTTTTGTGGGGCTTTGCGGATAACCGAGAGCTTCCAAGTCCACATGGGATTTTATCCTCCCAGTAGTAACTCTGGGTGGTAAACAGGCCTATGAGAGAAGCGAGAACAGGAAAGTGAATCCAGTGCCGGAAGGAATTGCCTCATCCTGGAGTGCAGGATTTCACACTTGAGCAGGTGTCAGAATCCCCTGGAGGGCTTCTTAAGAGGCAAATTGCTGGGCCCCACCCCCAAAGTTCCTGGTTCAGCAGGTCTGGGCGAGGGCCCAAGAATTGTATTTCTCACAAGTCCCCAGGTCCAAAATGCCGGTCCAGGGACACTTGGGAAAGCCACTGCTATTGCGCTATGGTCCTACCCCGGCCTAGTGATACAATGACTTAGGGCTTTTTGCTTTCTCTGTCCTGGCCGACTCCTCACCCTGTTAGGGCCCCTTTGACCAGCTGTATCTGTTCACTGATTTGTATCATTATCATGTGCATCCTTTGGGCTGCTTTTATGGGTCTGCTGGTTTGATAGAGTGGAAGCAACCTCAGCCAAGTCCAAGTTGACGTCCTCCTGTCTCTGGCATCGCACTGTCGTCTGGCCAAGCTCACCGGACAGGTATTTGAAGTTTTCATTTACCTATACACAAACTAAGCATCAGAAAGGGGAAAAGGAAATAACTAGCTCAGGGTCACAGAGCTAGTGAGAAGTGGAACCAGGATACAAATCCAAGATTTCCAGCCTCAGTTTTGGTACTAAGAATGCGCGGTTTGTGAGAGTGTCCTGAGGCTTGTGATTTTTTTGTGTGATTTTTTTTTAAAGATTTTATTTATTTATTTGACAGACAGAGATCACAAGTAGGCAGAGAGGCAGGCAGAGAGAGAGAGAGAGGGAGAAGCAGGCTTTCCACTGAGCAGAGAGCCCGATGCGGGGCTCAATCCCAGGACCCTGGGATCATGACCTGAGCGGAAGGCAGAAGCTTTAACCCACTGAGCCACCCAGGCGCCCCTGATTTTTTTTTCAAATGATAATGGAGTCTGTTATAATTTCAACTGTAAAGGCCTTAGATGTGGATCAGGTGTTGTTGGCAGTTTGTGGAGATCAGCTGGAGCTGTCTGGGGCATGAGCCCCTCGGTTGCTCTATCACCCAGCTGACCACTTCACACCTTCTGGTGGGGGTTTTCACCATTTTACAGCTTTCAATGATTTTATTTATTTATTTATTTATTAAAATTTTTTTAAAGATTTTATTTATTTGAGAGAGAGAGCATGAGAGGCAAGAAGGTCAGAGGGAGAAGCAGACTCCCTGTGGAGATGGGAGCCACATGCGGGACTCGATCCCGGGACTCCGGGATCATGACCTGAGCTGAAGGCAGTTGCTTAACCAACTGAGCCACCCAGGGGCCCTCAACAATTTTTTTAAAAAAAGATTTTATTTATTTGACAGAGATTGAGAGAGCACAAGCAGGGGGAGCAGCAGGTAGAGGAAGAAGCAGGCTCCCCACTGAGCAGGGAGCTTGACATGGGACTTGATCCCAGGATCTGGGATCATGACCCAAACGGAAGGGAGATGCTTAACCAACTGAGCCACCCAGGTGCCCCTCAATGATTTTTATTCACTTGTTTAATTTGTCTTCACAATGGATTATTGGCTAAAGAGAGGAGGCATCAAGAATATGAGTTTGAATAGAATGAGCTTCTGAACAATACACTTAAAAATGGTTCAGATGGTTAAAAAAAAAGATCTATTTATGAGGGACATAAAAATGGTAATTCTCAATTTTGAGCTCAGACCTATAAGGTATATTCAAATTACCATTTCTTAATACATCAGGGTATTTCTAGTTCTTCTAAACAAAAGTGAAAAGGAGAAATTTTTATCCAATTTGGCTTTTCCTTTATTGGGAATAAAATTATCCAAACCCACAGTGTGTTATTTCTGGAGAAGTACTTGCAAATAGCAGCCAGAAAGTGCTCGTGTCTCCTCTTTTAGAAACAAACCATGAAAATTATAATAATAAAGTAATTGATTTTTTTAAAGTGAAAATTCAAGAATTCCAAATACCAGGTCATAGAAGCTGTTCGGAGGATGGTAACACATAGTTAAATTTCAGTCTAGATATTAATACACGTTTGGGCCCAAACACAATATTGATGTGTCATTTTGAATTTGTGGCTAAGCCATGCTCTTTCTTGCATACTAGATTTAAAATAACTTAAGCAGTATGCACCCCTGATAAGGGGGAAGAGTCAAACTTTGTCCTTATATATTATGAATATTATTAAAGAGTATATTAAAATAGAAATTATAATACAATCTTTAATAGTGTACTGATCTAGATTCATTTTTTTAAAGTTGCCTCTTCTTATATATCATGCTAAAATAACACCATGATTTAGCATTTTTGTGGAGGCTGGTGAGATGACAGATTTCTGTGAATGCACTTTATAAGGATAGAGACCAGAAGTGAGGGGTGACTTCTGTGGAGAGAGTAGGGTAGGTTGGTGTATGTCTGACTGTGTGTTTTCTGTTAGGGCTTTTATGCAAACATCATTTCTAGTGCAACTAATAGAAATCTAAACCAAGCCAGCTTGATTGAAGCAAAAAGAGGGGTTTATTGGCTCAGCAAACTGACAGGTTCTTGAGGACTCTAAGACGTCAACTCTATCAGAAGGCTCTCTGCCATTACCTCTTGCCTCTCAGCTCTGTGTCTCTCTTTGTGTTGGTCTCTTTATCTCCTAGATATTCTATTCTTTTAAAAAAGATTTTATTTATTTATTTGATACAGAGAGAAAGAGGTCACAAGTAGGCAGAGAAGCAGGTGCGGGGTGGGGGGAAGCAGGCTCCCCGCTGAGCAGAGAGCCTGATGGGCTCCATCCCAGGACCCCGAGATCATGACCTGAGCTGAAGGCAGAGGCTTAACCCACCGAGCCACCCAGGCGCCCTTCTCCAAGATATTCTTCCATGTGGTTGGGGGAGAGGGTAAAGCTCACATCATCCCAGCTTAGTTGACTTAAGAGAAAAGAGAGCTTCTCTCTTCTGCTATCCATAGGTGGTGGGCAAACAGATGGTAGGTGGGAAGCCGAATAACAGAAGGACGCCATTGTGGGAAGAATCCCATTTAACTCTACTTGACTCATGTTCCCACCTCCAGTGGCTGGGGAGATGGGCTGTTATGACAGGCCTTGATGACATGCCATCCATGTCATGGGGTAGGGGTGGGGATAGAGGGCCGCACAAAGCGGGAGAAAGGCAGTTCCACCGGGCAGAGGGGCCTGCAGAAGGAAGGCTGGGATGCCTAGACAAAGACAGACTGCAGATAGTGGCTCTGGTTTGTCTGTCACCCAGATGTCTTCAAGGTCTCCAGACACCTTGAATGTCCCAGGAAAACACCTTGAGCTCCTGAGCTGGACATTCTCCATTTGTCCCTCTGGATCTCATCTGGAGAATGGCAGTTTCTGGTTGGGTCCAGTCAGTGCAGACACCAGCAAGAGATTGGAGGCAGGAAGCAAGTGGCATTGGTGTGGGGGGGATATGCCCCCCCCCCCCCTTGGCCTCCCCCGCCCCCTGCTTTCTCCCTGCCTGACCGGCTTGGACAGCAGCTGTTCCTCTAGTGAAGGCCACCCCAGCAGCAGGCAGCTGTGACCCAGAACTACAGCTTCTGCTGGGGACTGGCTCCGTCCCTTGCCTCTTCAGGCCTAGGTGGCTTCCCCTGCGGCCGCCCCACCCTGTCGCACCACCATTTCGATTGCCTTTAGCCCCGCCCTCCCATTGGACCCAGTCCCCTCATCAGATCCCCCCCCAGTTCACCCAGTTCCACTTTTAAGTCCACCATCTTTCCTGCAGAGCCCTTCCCAGCCTTTGCACCATCGCAATTCTAGTCCTCCCAGACCCCCTTTTCCAAATAGTTCGGAGAGAACCCCCTGCGGAGCGCTGACATACTTACCCAATCTACCTGCTTGGGACTGTCTCCTCAGCTGCCCTTTGGCAGCCAAGGCTCCTGGTCTTTGGATTTTTGCTCCCTGTGGCCTTGCTCCTGGCCGTGGACGCCAGCTCCTGCTTTCATTCTCCGAAGACATACCCTTAGTCTTTAACAAACATTTCCTGAGGCTGTAGGGATAACCCGAAGAACTAAGGTAGAAAAGGAAAAGAGAAGAGTGTGAACCTAGAGTGTTGTGTGGGGCCCTGAGGAAGCTATCTCCTGGGCCTGGGGCCCTACCGGGACCTCTTTCCCTGGGCCAGCTTGCCACCCCCCCCCGGGAGTTAAGAGGTGACTGCAGTGGCCTGAGCAGCATAAGTGAGTTCTTTCGAGGTGCAGTTGGAGATGGTGTATTGGCGGGAACAGCAACAGACTGCTCAAGTGGTAAGGACTTGAACTGATTTTGAGAGAGGAGTGGACCACGCTGCTTCTGTTGAGTTTGCTGCCTAGAGGCAGGGAGATTCTAGAAGGTTAAAGAATGTTGGCTGTGTAAGTCAGAGGAAAATGCATTTAAAATACAAAAGAAGGGAGGGGGAGGGGCGACTGGGCGGTGCAGTCGGTGAAGGTTAGCATCTGACCTTGGTTTTAGCTCGGGTCATGGGCTCGAGCCCATGTCAGGCTCTGTGCTCAGCACCGAGTCTGCTTAAGATTCTCTGTCTCTCGGGCCCTTGGGTGGCTCAGTTGGTTAAGCAACTGTCTTCGGCTCAGGTCATGATCCTAGAATCCCAGGATCAAGTCCCACATCGGGCCCTCTGTTCATCAGGGAGCTGGCTTCTCCCTCTGCCCCTCGCCCCTTTCATGCTCTCTCTCTCTCTCAAATAAATAAAATCTTAAGGAAAAAAAAAAAGATTCTCTGTCTCCCTCTCCGCTTCTCTCCCCACGGTGGGGTCTCTCTCTCTCTCTCAAATAAATACATCTTTAAAAAAATAAACTAGGAAAAGAAAATCTGGGTCTCTTTGTAGCCCTGGAGCTGCAGGCAGATGAGGCCTGCATTCTGTTTTTAATGAGATACATCAGCAGTGAGCAGGGGAAAAAGTGTGTTTTGTAGTATCGTGTTAAAACTCTTCACGTTTCTATGTCCTTTGAGGGCCAGGAACTCAGGGGCAGGTGGGTGCTGGCAGACAAGATGGCATGTTCTTGATAAGGTTTCCTCACAGGAAGGAGCAAGGCCAAAGCCCAAAGAGCTCAGGAGCTGCGACGTGCCCTGGGAACCAGAGGGTCAGGAAGGAGCTTGGCCTTCCCTGCCTCCCCCTGCCCGCATCCCAGGCCGAGTATTATCGTTCCTGCAAGTCAGGGCCGCCGTGAATGGGATTTGAGTAGCAATGTGTAGCAGTCTATGGGAGCTGGTAAAAGAGAAATACTTTTATTTAGCCTTTAAGGGAAAAATCCGCTCTGCTAGCCTCTGAAGGAGCACTTTCTGCAGGGATGGCAATGTTCTCTGTCTGTGCTACTCCATTCTGGTAGCCGCTAGCCACAAGTGGCTGTTGAGCACTTGAACTGTGATTAGTGGGACCGAGGAAATGAATTTTAATTTAATCTAATTTTAATTAATTTAAATTTAAATAGCTACACATGGCTAAGCTACCAACTTAGACAACACAGTGAAGTATGCAAAATATAGCTTGATCTGGGGCAGAGGACGAGGCTTAGGTTTTGCTCACAGCCATGAGCTTAGGCCAGTCTACACACAGCTTGGCTGTCCAGGACTTAAGTGTGGGGCAGCCTGCTGGTCGTGGCATGTGATGGTGACGGGCCAGGAGGAAGAAGAGAAAGCCTGGGCCTGTAGCCTGAGACGGTGAAGAAAGAGGACCCAAGACTGGGCGGGAGGAAGTTAGTGGATAACATGATGCCTGACTACAAAAGTGCGCACAAGGGCCTGCCCCAGCCTGGGGGAGGCTGCGAGTATCTGACAGATCGGCCCCCCTTAGCACCTTCCGGGCTGAGACAAGATCTACCCATACAAAGCGCACGGTCCAAGTTCTGCTAGACAAATACGTGCATAGATCAATACAACGGGATCAGCAAAGGCAGAGATCCAGGTCAGCCACAGATAATTAGAACCAGACGGTCTGGAATGATGGCTACTTCTGCCACTCACCGGCTGGGTGACCTCCAGCAAGTCACGTACTATCTCTGTGCTCACTGTCCTGATCATGACATGGGAATGATACCGGTGCCAATATCACAGGGTTGCTGTGAGGATGAAAGGACGTAACAGTCATCCAGTGCTTAGACCATGGGATGCAGTAACTGCTGATTAAGTCTTAGCTCTTACCAGAGGGGAGAAGAAATGGCAGAGGAGGGAGAAGGGCCTCAGCTTCCATGATCTGCGCGCGTGCAGGCGCCGCCTTCAAATGTAACCCAAACTGCTGATGAATAAGTTGATACCGAGCAGAAGTGTTCTTTATGTTGTCACTGGCTATTTTCAAGTTCACTTGCATAGCAAAAGTCAGGGGAAAAGAAGTAAAATAGATTCGTAGGTCAATGTCACCAGGAGTCAACACTTAGACCATGATTCAGGTATAAGTGGTTTCTCAAGGAGGAGCTGCTGAGGGGCACCGGGAAGGGAGTGGCAGGAGCAGGCCAGGGAAGGACAGACAGGAAGCCAAGCAGTGGGTGGTCCTTTTTTAAAAAAAATTAATTCCAGTGTAGTTAACATATGGTGTTCTGTTAGTTTCAGGTGTACAATATAGTGACTCAGCACTTCCGTACATCACCTGGGGCTCATCACAATAAATGCACTCTTATTCCCCATCACCTGTATCACCCCCCCCCACCTCCCCTCTGGTAACCATCAGTTTATTTTGTGTAGTTAAGAGTCTATTTTTTGTGGTCTTTTTTCCCTTTGTTTGTTTTGTTTCTTAAATTGCACATATGAGTGACATCATATGGTCTTTGTCTTTCTCTGACTGACTTCTTTCACTTAGCATAAGACACTCTAGCTCCATCCATGTCGTTGCAAATGGAAGGATTTCATTCTTCTAGATGGCTGAGTAATATTCCATTGTATATACACACCACATCTTCTTTATCCATTCATCAGTTGATGGACACTTGGCTGTTTCCAGAATTTGTCTATTGTAGTAATGTTGCCATAAACATAGGAATGCATATCTGTTTTTGAATTAGTATTTTCTTTTTTTTTTAATTTTATTTATTTATTTATTTGACAGAGAGAGAGAGATCACAAGTAGGCGGAGAGGCAGGCAGAGAGAGAGAGAGGAAGAAGCAGGCTCCCCGCTGAGCAGAGAGCCCGATGTGGGGCTCGATACCAGGACCCTGGGATCATGACCTGAGCTGAAGGCAGAGGCTTTAACCCACTGAGCCACCCAGGCGCCCCGTGAATTAGTATTTTCATATACTTTGGGTAAATATCCAGTAGTGGAATTACTGGATCATATGGTAATTCCACTGTTATTTTCTGAAGAACTGACCTACTGGTTTCAGCAGCTGTCTTCTCTTGCTTATCTGTACCTTTTGGACTTTCTGGCCATGAGCTCATGCTCACACTTGAAGTTTTTACAAATCTTCTTTCCTAAACTCTTGGCAGTCACTGGCTGAGCTCCACTCTGGGGAACCCGAAATCCCAGGCACATCTCCCTGCTGCACAATGGGCGAAAAAACATTAGAAGCTGAGAGGGTAGGAAAGGCACACAGAACCATGGGGAGGGCACATCGGAGCAGTGAAAGGGATAGACCATTATAGGAAGCACTTGACATTATCCACTAAGTGCTTTGGGTTTTGCTAAACAAGGGTGAGCTGTTAAGTGGGACTAAATTGATGATCCCGATTGCTCGCTGCTCACACATCTGAGCAACAGATCAGACTGTAAAAGATCCTTTGAGAATTGTTTAAAATGTAGATTTCCTGGGCCTCATCTGGAGATCTTCTGATTCAGCTGATCGTGTCTAGGAAGTTCATCGTCAACATGCTACCCAGGCAGTTCAGATGTGGGGATCCTTGGAAAGCTCTGCTTAGTGGCCGGTGGAGGCTGGCAGGAGGGCAGTGAGGGTGGACAGGCAGGCTGGGTAGTAGGCAGGGTCCCCACGGGCGCTTCATCAAGGCAATCAGGTGTCCACTCATCCACTTGTGAACAGACATGGAAAAGCGTGGAAACCACTTCCTGAGACCCCCCTTTCCTAGGGAGGCTCAAAGTGAGACGGTGAGTCAGGCAACTGCAGAACAATTGTCCCAACTGGTCTTTTTGTGAGCCCTGAGGGAAGGGGTGATGTGGTTTGTGCAAGCACAGTTAGGAGGTGTTTTAAGTTGAGTCCCCCCGGAACCTCTGAGACTAGGATTCGCGTGCCAGCGGTCTACATGGGAGGTGATGCCAAGCAGGCAGCAGTGTAGTGGGAAGAGATGAGAAGGGAAGGCAGCCGATGCACGGTAAGCGATTGGTGTCAGTGAGCAGGTCGCCGCTCTGGACCACTGGCGGCGGTCCTGCTGGGGACATCTGGGAGACTGTGTTGCATGTATCGTTGAATGGTCCCACTTGGCAGAGAGAGGCTGCGGTATTTTGCCCTTAAATCCCTTTTATCAATGATTGAGGGCTGCCCCTTGGAACTTTTGGCCTACTCTGGATTTGTGGGACGCACCCTCTGTAGCTGGAGAAGCCCCAGGCAGAGTTACAGACCCTGGCAAAGAAATGCTATCTAGGTGCGGCTCCTGGGGGCTCAGTCGGTGAAGCATCAGCCTTCCGCTCAGGTCATGATCTCAACTGCTCGCCTGCAGAGCTGGTGTGAGGTGGGTCAACTTGTGTGCAGCTGGAGGGCAAGCTCTGTCCATGTCCTGATGCCTGTAACCGGACTACTCAGCCTGGCGGGATTGCCAGGATAATCTCAGCCAAAGAATTCTAAGAGGTCCTGTCCTCCAGTTCGTGAGATTCCAGAAGGCTTGCGCTGCTGGTGCTTGGGAATGAGTGTCCCTGAGGTAAGAAGGAGGCCAGAGCCTCCACCCACCTCTTTGCCTTGTACATTTTCTGTTCACCCTGTTGATGGATCTTGGAGCTGTGCCCAGTTCTTGGAGGATGGATCCCCGCCCCCAGTGTGCCAGGCTGAGCCCAAGAGGAAAGCTGTGAGATGTGGCCAGCATTGGTGGAGTTCCTTCTGGAACGGGCTTTTCTATCCATTTCTTCCTAGTTTCGTCTCTGGGCTTGATCATTCACTGCTGTCTTTTTGGTTTGCCTTTGGTTACTTGCAGTGCTGATGAAGGCGTGAGAACTGACCCACCAATCCTGGTTGTCATCAGGGAGGTGACAGTGAGAGTGATGGGAAACAGGAGAAAAGGACAGGGACAATTTGACCTAGTCAAGAAAACGATCCCCAGGTGTGTCCCCAGAGTTTAGGAAAGAAGATTTGTAAAAACTAAAAGTGTGAGCATGAGCTCATGGCCAGAAAGTCCAAAAGGTAGAGATGAGCAAGAGAAGACAGCTGCTAAAACCATTGTCATGATGCCAAGCCTCACAGGAAGCCACAGAAGAGAAAAGGCAGGCAGATCTAAGGCAGCCATCCGGGTGGGTGGCAGAGAGGGCTCTCCAGGAGCTTTGATTTTAAAGGAATCCACCTAAAAGCCGAAACCTGGCATCCTTGAAAGGAGAAACACAAAGCATGTCATAAATTTATCAGAAATCAAAAGACCAGACCAAGCTCAGATCTGAGAATGATACTAATGTAGCCGTATAAAAGCTTTTATGCTCTAGTCGAGCCAGAAAGAAAATGAGGACAGGATGGGTCTGGTTGGGATGACTGAAATGATAAAAACAAATGGCAGAGAGGAAAGGACCACACAACTCCTGGTTTGTTTCCCCCTTTTTATTATTGTTTACTAAGGGAGTGCTCTTTAAACTGGAAAGGGTAAAAGAGTCGTGGTTAAACCAGAGGAAGGGGCAGAAATAGGAAAAAGTCACTGCCATGTGTGGAACAAGTTCAAGTCAGGCAAACTGTAGGTACAGAGGGCTGTCATGGGGGCGGGGTGTGTTCAGTTTCGTAGGTCAAGTTTTCAAAGAAGCACTGTCAGAAATAAAGGGAGAGGGTACCTGAGAAATAGAGGGTCTGAAAACCATGGTGCACGAATGGAAGCTGTCTGAGCCAGATGAGTTCAGCCGGGAAACGGGAGGCTTGGAGGAAGCATATCCACGCTAGCACCATGCGTGTGAATGGATGCCATTTAGAAACAGACTAGACTGTGCTCTGGTGGGCTGGAGAGTGGAGCTGAGCCCAGTGGGTTGACATTCTAGGGAAGCACAGTCCAATTCCATATTAAAACTTCCAAATGTTTAGAAACAATTACCATTGAACATCTGCCTCAAAACAATGATGTCGCCACAACAGTAAAGTCCAAAGTATGAGTAACTAAATTTGTCAAGGCTCTTGTAGACAAAATTTTCGTAGCCGGTGTGAGGGTTAGGTTACATTCTTGAGCGTTAGTTCTCAACCTTTTATAGGCCATGGAACCCTTTGAGAATCTCATAAAAAAAAAAAAAAAAACAGAGATCCTCTTTATTTGAAAGTGCTTGTATGTGCCTTCACACCACTTCTGTTCAGTTTCAGGGAGTTCCCTGTTCCTCAAGCAGGATCATGGTCCGCAGGTTGAGAAGCCCACAGGTCAGGGGATTCTTCTGTTTATATAATGCAGTGATTCTAAGTCTTTTCCCTAGAAGTTACATTTTTCACAAGTCTCTCCCCAGTAGACTTTTGTACACATTTTCATGGCTTCAGACCAAAAAATAAATAAAAAATAAAAAATAAAGGGTGCTGATTTCATGAAACCAGCTGAGTGTTCAGGATGTCCCAAGATTTTTTTCTGTTTCCTGATGTATGATTTCCACCTTGTGGCCCCACTTTCTCTCAACACCTGTGTGTTCAGCACTTAATATATACGAGCCAATGCCTAGTCCCAAAGATTCAGCTCTTTAAATCAGGAAAGGACTGGGGTGCCTGGGTGGCTCAAGCCTCTGCCTTCAGCTCAGGTCATGATCCCGGAATCCAGCCCTACATCGGGCTCTCTGCTCAGCAGGGAGCCTGCTTTCCCCCTCTCATTCTCTGCCTGCCTCTCTGCCTACTTGTGATCTCTGTCTGTCGAATAAATAAATAAAATCTTAAAAAAAAAAAAAATCAGGAAAGGACTGATCCCAAGTGGCTTACCTTTTCCAGCTGTGTCTGCATCAGGTCGAAGCAATGCTGTAATACATAGAAGCACCACCAGATGACACCCTTGGGAAAGTCTTGTTTTGCAGTTGATTTTTTTTTTTTTTTTTTTTTTTTTTTTTTAGCTCTGACGTCTGTTCTAAACATAGCCTGGTAAAATGCTTGGGGAAGAGGGGAGAGAATCTGTTAGGAAGGAGGAAAAACACCAATGAAAGGACAGCCCTTGCACTTTCCTGGGTTTTATATACAGAGACAAGCCTTGATTACTTTCTTCTACTTCTTAATGATCAGCTTTTGGAGGCTGATGCATAGATTTATGTAATATATAAGTATTTCTTTCATATACGCACGTACATTTTCTGCCTCTGATGATGCTCCATGTGATTTAAAAGCTGCTCATAATTTGGAGGAAGAACCTGTTATCCTTCTGGATTGTAAACTTGCACAATCATTCCTTTATTGTGTCTGTCTCCTACTTCAATTCCAGTAAGAATATTGAGTTTGCATGGAAACATCACAGAAGACCCTTCTGGGAAGGGAAGAGCTTGGTTAGATCAGCTCTCTCTGCTGTGAACATTAGACCAACTGGAAAGAAAATCAAAGGGAAAGAAGAGGGCAGAAGTGGGCTTGGGTGGAAAGCAAGATTATCTCTGAAATTGACGTTATCTATTCAATCTTTTCTCTTGCTCCTTCCAAATTCTTAAAAGAGTTTTTAAAAACCTCACATTCCTGCTACATGAAGCCTCATGTTTCTATTTCTTACTTTACTGCTCGGCGTGGCGCTTGCTGCCAGTTGGTAAACTTCCTTAAGGGAGGGAACAATGTTGATTAGAGTGTAGTTATCTTGGTTGAGAAAGAACCTTCCATGGGTTCGTGCTCTTTAGCAGGCAGCTAGCAGAAATAAGAAGGCTCAGAACAGATGCATATTTCTTTGGGGCACAGCTTTGGCCAGCCCTCTTTTCATTTTTGTACCTGCAAGTGGAAAATCACCACTTTAATGAGCCATGTACCCTGTGGAAAAAAAAAATGTTTGAAATTACACAGCAGAGGAAAACCTTTCCAAGTGTGAGCGGTAGTGCAGAACCCCACCAAATTCAAAATGGGGGATTCTTTTCTTCTTACATTTTATTTAAAAAATAGTTCTGCTGGAACCCTGCCTTTCTGAGCAGAGAGGCATGAACAGAATTCTATGGTGGTAGAGCTGGGAGGAAGCAGGCCTATTGCCATTCAGAGGACATCTTTCCTGGCGTGGCTCTGCCGGGTGTTACAGGGAATGTAGAGATTAAAGACACACTGTTCCTCTCCTCTAGGAGCTTCCAACCTGGTGGGAAGGACAAACATACAGAGACCCTGCATTATGCCTGGAATTAGACTTGAGTGCCAAAAGCAAAATAAAAATAAAGTACGGCTCTGCTTGGCTGGGCAGGGCTGCAGCAACTGAAAATCCACTCAAGTGTAGTCTGTTAGTAAAGTCAAGTTACCCTTTGTCCAATTCTGCTGGACAGTGTAAGTAACTGGCTGGATGTGGGCTATTTTTCTTCTTTTTCATACTTCTCTGTTCTTTGTAAAATTTCTAAAATAAGCATGTTCAGTAACACCCTCCCCCCATTATAAAAGCAAGTAAGAGTCTGAAGAGGAAAACATATATTTTTTTTTTTTTTTGGCAATACTCATACTATGTTGGCAAAAGCAAATGTTTATCTGGTGGCTACTCTGGTGCCAGGTACGGTTCTAAGTGCTTTTATGTATGAACTCATTTAATCCTCTCAGCCGCCTTAAAAGAGAGATACTCTTCTTCAACCCATTTTGCAGAGGAAGTAATGGAGGCACTGGCAAGTTCGGTAGCTGTCCTGGGTTACCAGGATTTAAGTGGCTGAGCAGGCTGGTTCCCAAGTGCGCTGCTAAGTTTAGCGAACAGTATGCAGCAGGAGTTTTTCCTCCTAAATTAATTTCCCAGGTGACTGAAACTTGTCAGTCTGTCTCAGGATTGGGCTGGAGAACGACCCATTCCTGGAGCAGGATGATGCAGGAAGGGAGATGCTGGGATTGGAAAGTTAGACCCAAATGGCTCTGTTACTTGGAAGAACCTTCAAGTGGAGACCAAAGAGTTTCCAGCTGGTTGGCTTTGCCTGGCCGAAAGAGTTCCAGGCAATAGCAATTCCTTTTCTAGAAAAGCTGTTGACCTGGGAGGGAACAGGAGGGAGAGTTGGTGCAGGTGAGCCGAAGACCCCAGGGAAAGGCACTGGGGTTGGGGTTGGGATCAGAGTCATGTGATAAGGTTTTGGGTTTGAGTGCTGGCTAGAGTTTAGTGTTTGGATTGACATTAAGGCTTCAAGTGAATATTTGGATTAGGATTTTGGGTTAGTGTTAAGAGGTTTGGATGAGCGTTAGCTGTTAGGAGTTAGAGTAAGGTTTAGGGTTAGAGGATAGAGATTAGGGTGAGAAGCTATGGTTAGTGTTAGGGTCAGGGAAAGCCGTCAACATCCAGCTCTTCTGAGGTCTCTGAAAACTCTTGCCGCTTCTGGGTCTGGGGGAAGACATGAGACTGTGGGAGGGTGATTTTCTAGATCCCAGACCAAGGAGGCCCTCGGGATTCCAGCCCACCATGTCAGATCTCCTATGCAGGCAGAGTTTGGGTGCAAGGACTTGTCCAGGAACCCTAGCTAGGATGCACCCACAGTCAGGTGGTCTGTTTCAGTGGCCGCCTCGAAGGATGGACCCTGGAAACTGAGGGCAGGCTTGAGCTGCAGGGTGAGGTCTAGTGTAAGTTTCTGTAATTTAATTTTTAATAATGACTGTGCTTAACAACCGGCCTGCCAAGTTTCTGAGAATTTAACCACTGGCTCTTGCAAGCTCATGCGAGTCTGCTATAGCATGCACTGGTCTGAGCCCATATCCAATTGTTTCACACTCACCACAGCTCTAGCTGTACCTTGGAAGCTTCTAGTCACATCTGAATATCCAGGAGGAAATTGGGTTCTTAGATGTCACCCATTTAGAAGAGAAATAGAAGAATGTCAGTCATAACATTCTAATTATGGGCATTGTAGAAACAGGTATCCTACAATTAAGTAAAAGAAGGAAGGGCTCGTGGGTGGCACAGTCAGTTAGGTGTCTGCCTCTTGATTTTGGCTTGGGTCATGATCTCAGCGTCATAGGATCGAGCCTTGTGTTAGGCTCTGCCCTCAGCAGGGAGTTTGCTTCTCTCTCTCCCTCCCCCCAGCACCCCTTTCTCTGCCTGTGCACACACACACTCTCTCTAAAATAAATAAATAAATAAATAACTAATACATGGCTGTGGAATATTACTCAACCATGAAAAAGAATGGAATCTTGCCATTTGCAACGACATGGGTGGCGCTAGAGAGTGTTATGTGAAGGGAAGTAAGTCAGCCAGAGAAAGACAAATACCATATGATTTCACTTATATGTGGAATTTAAGAAACAAAACAAATGAACATAGGTGAGAAAAAAGAGCAGCAAGCCAGAAAACAGGCTCTTAACAATAGAGAACAAACTGAGGGTTGCTGGAGGGGACGTGGCAGGGGCCTGGGCTAGATGGGGGATGGGGATTAAGGAGAGCAGTTGTTGTGATGAGCACCGGGTGTTGTATGTAAGTGATGAATCACTGTATTCAGTGCCTGAAACTAATATTAACTGTATGTTAACTGGAATTTAAATAAAAACTTGAGAAAGAAAAGAAATGTTAAATTATAATAGGGAAGCACATAAATTCCCTTCATATTGATTCGCATGTCAGTGCATGGGTCTTTTGGCCGTGAGGGTGATATCCTGGAATGAGTACTGCATCTCATTGTGGTGGAGGACGCATGTTGAAACCTCCTTCCGTAAGCAATGACACTCTCACTGGTAGATGCTTATGCTGCCTGTGCCTGTCTATTCAGGCTGGCCTTGACTGAGCTTCAATTTAAGAAACAGGTTGAGTCTAGGTGTATCTGAGCTGTTTCTCACCCCGCTTTGAACCAGCGTGTAGACCTGGGACACGCTCTGCTCACAACGATGGCAGAACTACAAGAAAACAAGCCCAACCACAAAGGTGCATTTCAGCCTTGTTTGCATGTAAATTTGCAAACATCCCATTGGCCCAAGCAAGCCACATGGTCAAGTCCAGTATCAGTGAGGTGGGGAAATATATTCTGCTTCCAGTGAGAGGAATTATAAAGCCTCAAAGCAGAGTATAATGTAGGAAAGGGTGAAGAATTGAGTACAATGATGGCTATACCACATGTTTACCAAACAGAAGCTCCCCGGGATCAGCTTTTGACCCTGAACTCATCATTCAAATCTGTTCAACTACTAAGCCTTCACCTATATAGACAGAGAATGAAGATAATTGCTATTTTGATGTACAATACTACAGAAGATGTAACTCCTCAAATCTGATATCTTCAAACCTTTTCCAGCTTTTTAAGGCCATACCGTACATATCTAGGAATGTGTGGGAGTTGGCCCTTCCCCACATCTCCATCATTGGTCAGCTGTTCACTGGTCTGGCCAGTTTTTCTGACCATTTCCCTTACTGTAGGCCTGTCAGCCATCTTTCTCCCCCAATGATGGCCACCCCCACCTCCATCCCAAGGGTTGGCAAAGACTCTCTCCTTGACCAAACTTGAGTCAGTTTTCTCCAAGTTCTCTTTTTGACTAGTCCTTGGCCTTAGGGTCAGTTCTTGGCCTGGTTTCTTCAGTTTTAGCAAGAATCCTGATGAGTCAGTTTACTGAAAACCTCCATCCTTGGTGCCTTATCATCTTTGATCTCTGATCAAATTTCTCCATCTCCACCCTTGACATCTCTCATACCCTGGCCTGCATTTAGCAAGAATCCTGTTGAGTTGGTCTAGCAAAAATCCTGCTAGCCTTGATGTTTCCTCTTAGTAATTTTCCACCCACTGTCTCACCCTGCTCCTTGGCTATAAATCTCCACTTGTCCTTATTGTATTTGGAGTTGAGCCCAATCTGTCTCCTCTCCTGCAAAACCCCCGTTGCAGTAGGCCCCTTCTTGAACAGCCTTCCTTACCATCTTTAACAAGTGTCCAAACAATTTTTTCTTTAACAGGGCTGAAGGAAGAAAGCAGGAAATTCTAGGTGCTGTGGTGTCATGGTATCGTGTGCACACAAAGGCTTGGAAGACTTGGGTTTGAAATCCATACCTTTTGCTAACCAGTCATGCGAATTTGGGGGAACTTCTCTGAGTTTCGATTCTCTCATTAATGAAGTGGAGATAATTCTACATATCTTATGGGATGTTGTGTGGTTTAAATGGCCAAAGTTGTTAACACCTAAAATGTTGCCTAGCACCTAGAAAGCATTTGATAAATGTTTTTATTTGGAAGACAACATCACCATCATGTCACATAGCACCATGTCACAACCTGTATTGGACACATTTTCATATCCATATTGTAACTTCAAAACCTGTAGAGGTGCATTAGACTGTAAGCTGTTTTCCAGGAAAATGTCCATTGTCTTCCATGAAGATTTAAGGCATAAGCCAGTATCGAGGTGTCCTTGACCTGCCCTCTGAAGAACTCAGAACTGGTTCTTCTGCACTTGGAGGCCACCCAAGGGTCATTCCATCCCTATCCTGGTTCGCAGCCTCTACATCTTCCTTCCTGCCCACAGTTGGGTTATGTGACTCCACCCATAACACACACACACACACACACACACACCCCTTTTCTGATTATGGCTACATTTTCTCCAACATAGAGCACATTCTCTACTAAGATCCAGGCAAGGAATTCGGGGAAATGATGACCTTTAAGGCTTAGGGTGACTCCTCACTGACAAATCTGGAATGAACCCATCTTCCACTGCCTTGAGGGGTAATTATGCCTTATTAAAATACATTGACAGTTGATCTGAAGCTGAGGAAGTTTGAAATAACCCTTGTCTCTCCAACCTTACCCGCATTTCAACTCAGTGAACACTTACGGGATGTCTTCAAAGACAGAACTAGAGATCTAGAAAGAAACATAGGGATGAGAAAGATGGAGTACTGAAGGAGGATCATTGGGCTTTTCAGAGTTGGTAAACCAGCTGGCTGGGGATAAAACTGTGGTGGAGAATATTCTGTGGAAATTCCCACCTTGATATTTCTACTTGACCCTACTTCCATCCTGCCTCTTTCACAAAAAAGACAGATCAGTTTTCCTCCTTCCTTCTTCACCAAACTCATGATATATATAGTTTATCATATGATATCATATAATAGTTTATCATATCTGATATATCAGATAATATCATATGATATTATCATATCATATCAAGGTTGCTGGCAGAGGGGTGGGAAAATTCCTGTCAGCACCAAGCCTTCCTGAGATTCAGAGTTAAAACCTATTGCAGTGGACCTAGGCGACACAGAGTACACACTAGAGGTGGAGAATGGCAACAAGGGTCCTGCAACGCAGTTGGTATGCAGTGGTAGTAAGACTAGAGCAGCAGGCCGGTGGCAGCTTTCAACCAGAAGTGGTATTCCATACAACATTGCTACACGATCATTGACTGTGTTCCCTATGCCGTGCTTTCCATCCTCATGACCTACTCATTCCATAGCTGGAAGCCTGTACTTCCTACTCCCCTTTGCCCATTTTATCCCTCCCTCCACCTCATTCCCCAGTCTGTGGTGACCGATGGTAGGTACACTTGTGGCGGACATAGCATAATGTATGAAGTTGTTGACCCACCGTGTTGTGTACCTGAAACTAATGCAACAATGTGTGTCACGTATACTTCAATAACTTTTTTTTTTAAAGGACTGGTATTCCCAGGTCTAGAGTATGGGGCACCAATGAACTTGTCTCAGTGCAGTCCTCCTGAGGACAGGCTTAGCCTGGTTAAGTGGCTGTGTGGATGGGTCCAAAGAGCCCTGGCCTCTGGGTTTGTTCTTTTTCATATCATATGACTTAGTCTACACCCCTTCTTTGGCAGCTGTAGTAGGGATGAGTGGTCCTATCAACTTCACTGGTTTGGTGGTCTGGTGGCCACTGGGGGTGATTGCAGTATTCTTCAATGTTGAGAGGGTTCTGACTCCCACAAAGAGGGGCAGGAATTTCTAGGCTGAACACTGAAAACCCCAAGGGTTCTTTTTTTTAAAAAAAGATTTTATTTATTTGAGAGAGAGCACAAGTGGAGGGGAGCAGCAGAGGAAGAGAGAGAAGCAGACTCCCTGCTGAGCAGGGAGCCTGATGCAGGACTTGATCCCAGAACCCTGAGATCATGAGCCAAAGGCAGACACTTAACCAACTGAACCACCCAGGCACTCCAAAAATCCCAAAGGATTCCTATCATGTGAGGAGATGATAGGAGGGCAGGAATACATGGACTTCTATTACCTATGGGAAGGTAAGAGCTTAAGTATTACATTCCAGACAATACTGAGCGGGAAGGGGAGGGTCACTTGAATTGGAAACCAAAGTCTGATACCCCAGGTATAAATACAAGGCAAGAAAAACCATCAGTATGGAAATATCTTCACTGCAACATTCTTAAATGCTAATGGGGTACACTCTTATGGTAGAGGTCTCTGGAGTTGATATGCACTTTTATGTTACAGTTTTTGAAGTACAGATTTTTGTCTCTTTTTCATTGGGGTAAGAAACACATAAAATTTACCATCTTAACCATCTTTAAGTGTCCAGTTCAATAGTGTTAAATATATTTGCATTATTGTGAGATAGCTATCCGGAACTCTTTCATCTTGCAAAACTGAACTCTATACCCATTAAAAAACAACTCTTCTTTTCTCCCTCCCTGCCAGCTTCTGGTAACCACCATTCTATTTTCTGTCTCTGTGAATTTGAGGATTCTAATCATACAGATCAGCGGAATCATACAGTAGTTGTCTTTTTGTGACTGTCTTGTTGGACTTATCAGAATGACCTCAAGGTTCATCCATGTTGTAGTGTGTGACAGGATTTCCTTTCTTTTTAAGGTCGAATAATATTCCATTGTATGTGGATACCAACTTTTGTTTACCCATTCATCTATTGACAGACGTTTATTTGGGTTGCTTCCATGTCTTGGCTATTATCATTAGTGCTGCTATGAACTGGAGTATGCAAATATCTCTTTGAGAGCCTGCTTTCAATCCTTTGGGATATATACCCAGAAATGGGATGGCTGGAATATATGGTAGTATTATTTTAAACTGTTTGAGGAATCTCTGTTGTTTTCCGTAGAAATTAAATCATTTAACAATACTACTGATAGTGTACAAGGGTTTCAGTTTCTCCCCATCCTCACCAACACTTGTTACTTTCTGTGTGTGCATGCGTGTGTGTGTGTGTGTTTGTGTGTTTTAAAGGCAGAAAGAGAGGTTGTCAGTCTAACAATCCTTGAAGAATTGAATCCTACTATCAACGCAGGCAGAGAGAGAGAGAGGAGGAAGCAGGTTCCTCACTGAGCAGAGAGCCCGATGCGGAGCTTGATGCCAGGACGCTGGGATCATGACCTGAGCTAAAGGCAGAGGCTTTAACCCACTGAGCCACCCAGGCTGCCCCATGTATGTGTTTTTAATAGTGGTCATCCTAGTGGGTGCGAGATGACATCTCACCGTAGTTCCATTCTGTGTTTCTCTGAGAGCTTGTGATGTTGAACATATTTTAATATGCTTGTTGGTCATTTGTGTATCCCTTTTGAAAAAGTGTCTGTTTACGTCCATTGCCCATTTTAAAATCAGGTTATCTGGTTTTTTTTGTTGCTGAGTTACACGAGTTTTAAAAAATATATTCTGGATATTATTCCCTTATTGGATAGATGATTTGTAAATATGTTCTCCCATTCCTTAGGTTGCCTTTTCATTCTGTTGGTAGTGTCCTTTGATTCAGAAAGGATTTTAAGTTTGATGTAGTCCCATTTGTCTATTTTTGCTTTTGTTACCTGTTTTTTCTTTGTGTATGTATGTCATGTTCTGGAAATTATTGCCAAATCCAATGTCAGGAAGTTTTTACCCTGTGTTTTCTTCTAAAACTTTTATAGTTTTGGGTTTTACCTTTAAGGCTTTAACCCATTTTGAGTTTATTTTTTGTATAGTATAAAGGTCTAACTTCATACTTTTGCACGTGGGTATCCAGTTTTCCTAACACTGTTGAAGAGTCTGTCCTTTCTCCATTGAGTGATCTTGGGACCCTTGTCAAGGATCATTTGACCATGTAAGTTAGGGTTTATTTCTGGGCTCTCTACTCCATTAATATACCTGTCTTTATGCCAGACCTCACTGTTTTTATTACTGTGGTTTTGTAATATGTTTTGAAATCAGGAAATATGAGTCTGTCACATTTTTTTCAAAACTTGTCCTTTTTGAAAATTGTTTTGGCTATTTAAGTTCCCTTGGGTTTCCATGAGAATTATAGCATTTTTTTTCCATTCCTGCAAAAAGTGCTGTTGGGGTTTTGGTAGGAATTGCACTGAATCTGTAAAGTACTTCAGGGAATATTGACATCTTAACAATATTAAGTCTTCCTGTCCATTCCTGTTCATTTCTTTCAGCAATGTTTTGGAGTTTTCAGTGTATAAGTCTTCTACATCTTTGGGTTTATTCCAAAGTATTTTATGCTTTTTGGTGTTGCTGTAAATGGAATTGTTTTCTTACTTTTCTTTACAAACTGTTAGTATATAGAAATGCAAGAGTTTTGGGGGCACCTGGGTGGCTCAGTCATCAAGCATCTGCTTTTGGCTCAGGTCATGGTCCTGGGGTCCTGGGATTGGGCCCCGCATTGGGCTCTCTACTCAGCAGGAAGCCTGCTTCTCCCTCTCCAACTCCCCCTGCTTGTGTCTCTCTCCCTGTCAAGTAAATAAATTTAAAAAAATCTTTTAAGAAATGCAACCTTTTTTTTTTTGCATGTTCATTTTGTATCCTGCAACTGTGGTGACTTTATTAATTTTAACAGGTTTTTTTTGTATGTCATATCTTTAGGGTTTTGAAGTACAGATAAAAAAAATTATTTATTTATTTTAGAGAGAGAGAGAGCACAAGTGGGAGAGGCAGGGAGAGGGAGAGAATCTTAAGCAGACCCCACACTGAGTATGGAGCCCAATGTGAGGCCTGATCTCATGACCCTGAGATCACGACCTGAGCTGAAACCAAGAGTCGAATGCTTAACTGACTGAGCCACCTGAAGTACAGAGTTGTTTTTTTTAAACAGCCTCATTGCAAGACAAAGTATTAATGTATGACTGAAATTATGAGTCTCTAAATAGTTCTTGTGAAAGTAAGTTGAAACTTCACTGGAGAGGGTCTTTGTCCAGATTTCAGTAAACCTAAGATTCATTGCACCATCTCTAATTGTGCAATACTTAACCATTGTCTGTTCTGTAATGGAAGGAAGTGGGCAGACTCTTTTGCTTATGTCTGTTAAAATATTCATGCATGTGACATTTTTGTTTTCGAAGACATTTCTATTCCCTTACCCTTCTAGGGAGATTTCTGATAACACCAAATAGTTTTCATCATGCCAGTGCAGACTGTAAAACACTGTGTTAGGGCTTCTGGAGAGTTCTGATTACAGTGAGTGTATTGTATATGAGGCTGGTGTTTCAGCCTCACAATTACAAAATTCACAGTAAGAATTGGTGGTGCTAGTGAGGGAAAAGGTCAGACTTTGAGGTGGTTCTTATAGGTCAGTCCCTGGCATCTTCTGATGATGCTGTCAGTCCTGCTGTGGTGGAAACAGCCAGAAATGTACTTGCAAAATCTCATTGCAAAGTAAGAATCTCTCTTTCAACAGATTCCTTGCCTACAAACATTCTTCAGTGTAGGGGTTGTTGGCATTCTCAGAGGTAAATGTACACGTGGAAGAAACAAAAACATTCTTTGAACTGTCCACCCTAAGATCAAGACCTGAGCCAAGATCAAGAGTCAGATGCTTAACTAACTGAGCCACCCAGGCGCCCCTAAAAATATTCTTGTTTTGCTAAAGTTTGAAAGAGTTCCTTTTAACTTTGAAAAATATATTCTGAGATGCTGATTCTGAACCATTTGGGAATTGTGGCAACATCACTGGGTTAATTTTAAACATATCCTACTGTGACCCCATCAGAGTTTTTAGTTGTCAGCATCAGAATCCACTCTCTCTAACTTAAGGGGTTCGTTCAAAATATTAAATAGCTTTCAGAGTCTTGGAGGTCAGAGAGTCAGGTTTGGAGGCTGTACCTGTAGAGACATAGGCAAAGCTCATAAGCTCAAAGCTTCATGCACCTGTCCCACAGGAACCTCCCTGCCGAGGTACCTATGACCTTATTTTTTTTAAGATTTTATTTATCTATTTGGGAGAGAGGGAAAGAATGAGAGAGAGAGCATGAGAGGAGAGAGGTCAGCAGGAGAAGCAGACTCCCCACTGAGCAAGGAGCCCGATGCGGGACTCGATCCCAGGATTCCAGGATCAGGACCTGAGCCGAAGGCAGTCGCCCAACCAACTGAGCCACCCAGGCACCCCACCTATGACCTTAGATACACCATCCGGCTCTGAGTCCGTGGCACCCAGCTCAATTTATCATTATTTTTAAAAATTACTGAGTTTGGATTTGAAAGCCTTGCAACAGTCTTTAATATATAATGGACTATGAAATTTCCTTGCTGATTGAGTCTGAGTCAGGCCAACTGCCCATTTTCAGGAGGAGCAATGACCTGGCTTGCACAAGGTCTTGACTCTCGGGCCAGTATAGAGGGTGAGGTTGGGAAGCGGATGGGTCTGCTCCAGTCTGTCAGGAGTTGAATTAAAGATATTGTTGGTGGGCACAGATACCATCACTGGATTCCCTTTGCTATTTTGTCCTTGGAAAGGTGAGGCTTAGATTCTCTCCCCTACTTGTCCCTAATTAACTCTGGAGCCATAGGCAAACCATACAATCTCCCTGGCTTCAGTATCCCTATCTCTAAAACCCTTGGAGAATCAGGCATGAGCCTAACAATAAGCTATTATTAGCTTATTTTAATAATGATCACATTATTATTATTATTGAGTGTTCCACTAATCGCCACATGTATGCTATCTCATTTAATTTTCATAACCACTCTGTGAAGTGGATACTTTCATTCAGTTCATTTTATGGATAAGAAAGCTGGGCCTAAAAGGGTTCAGAACCTCACCCAAAGGGGTAAAAAATCAGAGCTCGCATTTGAGTAGAACACTGGCTCACCACAGGGCACCTGCTCCTAAGCCCCGCCTCTCCATCTTTAGGGGAAATTCCAGCTTTAATACTATTGTTCTCTGATTCAACCTTGATCCCTCAGTGGGAACTGAATCCCCTCTTTGTTTCTTTAAGACATATAATTGCCCACCAAACTACACTCTTTCTGGTGCTGGCCCAGCATGGTGTAATGACACTCGGCCCTTCCTAACAAGGAAGTGTGTGAGGATTAACGAGGTGATGATTGGTAAGGGCTTAGAGCCTGTTTAATGAAACCTTGATCTTGTGGGCTTCCATGTGGGAAAAGAATTATTTTTAATAGGAGAGAGAAACCGATGTGCACTCAATAGCAAGAGGCATTTTGTTTTTAGATGGCGGTCTCTTAAACCAAGAGCTATCATTTTGTTTAATGATTTCCAACCTGAACAAGCAGTATAAAAAGTGAGCCTAAAATCAGTTAGTCAACCAAAAGGCAAACATTTTTGTAACCAGGAAATAGGGGAGCTTTACAGCCTTTAAACAATATAATCGGGGAGCACCCCCTGCCATCTTACCAACTGGCAACATAAAATACTTGCGTTTCAATCGTTACACAGATAGCGGGAACAGCCGGCTGATAGGAAGCTTAAATCTACTTGAGTCCCAGGGGAAAAAAATAAGCTTAAAAACCGTGTGGTGTGTTTATTTTATTTGTATGTTTTCAAATCTACTGCCAGGGATTAAGAATTCAAACACTATAAACATTGCAGTCAAGTTATACCCTCTCCTCCAAATGATATGCTAAGCCTGCTGGAAGATACACATAGGGATGGTGGAAAGGAAGTTAAGTACAGGGGCCTGGCTTCCAGCTCTTGGCATGCTTGAGGGGGCCAACAACACCCACCTTGGCCTAGGCCCTTGCTCTGCTAACACCAGTGCCGCTCCTCCCTGGGCCATTCATGCTTCAGACATTTTCACGTTCCCATGCGTGTCCCGATCTCCATCTCCAGGTCTCTCCTGCTTCCTGTGTTGAGACCCTTTGAACTTACCCTCGTGACCTTAGCCATAATTTTTCATCATTTACTTGCTAATGTCTGCCTCTCCCACTGTGCTGTAATATCCCTGTAGGTCTAGCCAACCTCTGATCCACAGTCTGGCACAGAGTAAGTGCTCGATAAATATTTGTGGATTTGTGTATTCTTGCAGGGGAATGGGAGAAGAATAGGAAAGAATAAAAAAAGAACTGTAATAGGATTTAAGATCTTCTTTGATCTTTCCGATGTCTTCATAAAAACGTAAGTTCCCCAGCGAGATTCCAGTGTTAGATATTTGTGCTGTAGGAGTCTGTGCGGCCTCTCTTCGATGATCTGAGAAAGTTCAGAATACATTTCCAGTGGCTCCTTTTTTTAAAAAAATGATTTACTTATTTATTTTAGAGAGAGATAGAGAGAGCCAGAGCAGGAGCAGGAGGGGCAGAGGGAGAGGGAGAGAGCATCTCAAGTAGACTCTATGACAAGTGCAGAGCCAGATGTGGGGCTTGATCTCACTACCACGAGATCATGACCTGAGCCAAAACCAAGAGTCAGATGCTTAACTGACTGTGCCACCCAGGCGCCCCGTCCAGTGGCTCTTTTATCACCATTGTACTCCTTGGCATGGGAGGAGCCTTTAGCAGAATTGCGATGTCTGTGACATTTGTCTTTGGTCCTTTTTTTTTTGTTTTTTCTAAAGTAGGCTCCATGCCCAGTGTGGAGTCTGACAGGAAGCTTGAACTCATGAGCCCGAGATCAAGACCCGAGCTGAGATCAAGAGTTGGACACTCAACTAGCTAGGCCACCCAGGTGCCCCGTCCTCAGTCCTCTGATGCCACTTAGTTCATACCCAAGCCCATAGGCATTCAGTACAGTGGAAGAATGGTGTGCTGTAATGTCAGAAATGTCCCGGTGCAGATCCTAGCCCCACTGTTTACTGGCTGTATGGTTTTAGGCTATCATGGCAGCCACAAAAGTGTTCCACTTGGGGCTCTTGCTTTGGGAGCCTAGTTGACTGAGGTCCCAGCTCCTGCCCCTTCTAGAGCTGCTGTTGCATAGCGCCCAGGCTGTGCTTCCTGCTGATGACTGAGCACATCAGTCTACCAGTGCAGGCCATTCCCGAGACATGTGAGACTCTTTGATTGGGCCACTTTGGCTTGAGGACGCCCCATTGGCCTGGCTGAGACTTTCCTAGAGCCATGCCATACCCCAACACTCTTCCTCTGAACTTCTGCTCCCTTCTGTCTTTCCTCTAGGAGAGCCAGACTAGCACCACCATCTGAAAGCTCGCCCTGCGTTCCTCTGCTCCTTTCCCGTGATCCTTTCCTGGGTGCCGCCCCCTCCCCCCCATGCATCTCCTGCACATCCAATCCCATCTTGGCGTCTGCTTCTCAAGGGACCCAATGAATTAACACAACTAGTCACCTAACCTCTCTGTGACTCAGTTTCCTCATCTATTAATTGGAGATAACATAAGCTCCTATTAGGGTTGCAGTGAAGTTCAATGTGAATAAGTCTGGCATTCTGTCACACAGAAACTATCACTAATTCCTATCATTTTTGCTTTTACGGTACCTCCTCCTCCTTCCCACTGATACTGTCGCTATCAAAGTATCTCGTAGCTCTTCCCTTCAGGTCCCAAGGTATTAGCTAGTGGATGACCCTTCTTTACCTGTGTTAATATACTAATGATAGCAGTATTTTAACAGGGGTCATCTGTGGCATAACCCCTAAGTCATTCTAAGAATGGAACAGCGTAAAGAAATCATGAAATGGTCACATATCTTTGGCAGCCTTCTAAATCCCCTTTCTGCCTCTCTTTCTGTTTCTACCCTCTCAGTGGTGGGAGGAATAGCCTTTAGCTGTCACTTCTCTGACCCTGATAAAGCCTTTTGTCATGGAGGACATGCCAGTAGGAGCCTCTTGTAGCCACTCTGTATTTATTTATTTATTTATTTTTAAGATTTTATTTATTTATTTGACAGACAGAGATCACAATAGGCAGAGAGGCAGGCAGAAAGAGAGGAGGAAGCAGGCTCCCCGCTGAGCAGAGAGCCCGATGCGGGGCTCGATCCCAGGACCCTGGGATCATGACCTGAGCCGAAGGCAGAGGCTTTAACCCACTGAGCCACCCAGGTGCCCCAAGCCACTCTGTATTTAGCTGCCCATTTCTCCTGCCCATAGGATGGGCCTGCCCTGGGCAGCTGGGAGTAGGAGCGATGAGGTTCTCAGTCTCATTGGCTCTAGCTGCCTTTCCATGCTACTCTGGAACTTCTTTTTAGTGCTCCATTCTCAAAAGGCAGTCTCTCCCTTCTAGACTGGGCCCGAAGTTCTACTTGCACCATAGTG
Organism: Lutra lutra; assembly: GCF_902655055.1. Taxonomy (NCBI): domain Eukaryota; kingdom Metazoa; phylum Chordata; class Mammalia; order Carnivora; family Mustelidae; genus Lutra; species Lutra lutra. The sequence continues at coordinate 79,703,017 of NC_062296.1, read as the reverse complement.
GTTGACCAAATAGACTAGGGCTTGCTTATCCCTCTAAGCACATGTGTTTCAAGCATAGTAAGTAGAAGGATCTGTTTGGTAGACAGGATGGCCTTAGTATAGACAAGTGGTGGGCAAAGTTCACCCTCTTTTCTGGTGCTGGATACCCTCAAAATGCCTCCTTTGCTGCCCAGACTTCTCTGGGCTGACCCACAGTGAATCATAAATGGCCTGATCCTCTAGGACACACCTGACATTAATTTATCTTGACTTCTGAACTAGGGCTACACTGAGTGTCTTACCTTTATTCCTAGCCGATTTGAACTTTCTGAACCTCTGGAACCTCCCTGAGAACCCCATCCCAACCTTTCCTTCCAGGATCTCCTGTCGCAGTTAGAGCTGTGGCAGTCATGTTAGACTTTTAGGTAACATTTTCCTGAAACCACCTTCCTCTCTGTAGCCCAATAGCCCACAAGCTCCTTTATGATGGGTGGAGAGTACCACGCAACGCCCTTGAAGTGTATGGAAGAGACTGCCTCCACCATCTCTTTCCTATGGTAATGCGTTCTTACCAAGGAACTTGAGACCCACATGCATGGACTCCTTTGACAAGTTAAAAGTTTAAAAACAAAGAATGAGGTAGAGAATAAATGCTGTTTATTGCAAAAAGTCAACCCATAAACAAGCCTACATAGCACATGTGGGTGCCCCACTCTCATCTCGTGGACCGCATTTCCATGTATGCCGGTGACTTCCTCCCCTAAGCCCCTGTGACTGTGAGCCTGTGGCTTACCTGGGTGGGGTGGGTGGGGACTAAATGCTGCAGGAGTGGTTCTCTACCAAGGGTGGCAGAAATTGGCTAGAACTACTCCATCTTCCTTTCCCCTAGGGTGGGACGGCAATAAAGCACGTTCTCCGCCAACGTCAATTTGCCTTCATTGCCCACAGTGATAACCTGCTCACTAACATAGCCTGTTTTATTTGGTGTTCTTCCCTGTCTCACATCCCCACCACCCTCCTAGTGCTTCTTGGGTCCATGGGTCCAGCTACTGGTCACTCAAATCCTCATCTCCACTTCTGCTTCTGGGGGGACCCAATCTAGAACAGCCCATATCCTAAACAATATTCTCTGAAAAAAGTCTTTCACCTTGCTTATAGCAATGAACTCCAAATGTTTTGCTTGTGTACTTTCATTAGCATGTACCCCTATTATGTCCATAGTTGTTTAAATATGACAGACTATCATTAACCAGTATATTAAGTCACAACCTATAACTTGGGTAAGCTTTAGATCCATATTTCCAGTATGTACCTGGATAATTTTGAGTTCTTTGAAAAAACTCTTCTTTTTTTTTAAAGGTTTTACTTATTCATTTGAGAGAGAGAGAGAGAGAGAATGCACAAGTGCGGGGAGGGGCAGAAGGAGAGGAAGAAGCAGATTGCCCACTGAGCAGGGAGCCTGATGTGGGCCTCCATCTCAGAACCCCAGGGTCATGACCTGAGCCAAAGGCAGATGCTTAACCATCTGAGCCATCCAGATGCCCCCGAACAACCTAATTTCAGATATAAATAGGTGGTATTGTTTTTATGTCAAATATGGTAGACAAAGAAGGTTCTAGAAGGAGAAATGCAACATTCATTACATTGTCAAAAGGAGAAATCTAACATTTTCTGATTGTTTGACTCTTTTTTAAAATTAATTATTTTTATTAACATATAATGTATTATTTGCCCCAGGGGTACAGGTCTGTGAATTGTCAGGCTTACACACTTCACAGCACTCACCATATCACATACCCTCCCCAATGTCCATAACCCAACCACCCTCTCCACACACCTCCTCCCCCAAGAAACCCTGTTTGTTTTGTGAGATTAAGAGTCTCTCATGGTTTGTCTCCCTCTCGATCCCATCTTGTTTCATTTTTTCTTTCCCTAACCCTCAAACCCCCCACTCTGCCTCTCAAATTCCTCATATCAGGGAGATCATATGATAATTGTTTTTCCCTGATTGACTTATTTTGCTCAGCATAATATCCTTTAGTTCCATCCTCGTCATTGCAAATGACAAGATTTCATTTCTTTTGATGGCTGCATAGTATTCCATTGTGTGTGTGTATATGTATATATATATACATATACACACACACCACTTCTTTATCCATTCATCTGTTGATGGACATCTAGGTTCTTTCCATAGTTTGGCTATTGTGGACATTGATGCTATAAACACTCAGGGGCACGTGCCCCTTTGGATCACTACATTTGTGTCTTTAGGGTAAATACCGAGTAGTGCGATTGCTGGGTCATAGGGTAGCTCTATTTTCAACTTTTTGAGGAACCTCCATGCTGTTTCCCAGAGTGGTTGCACCAGCTTGCATTCCCACCAGCAGTGTAGGAGGGTTCCCCTTTCTCTTCATCCTCTCCAACATCTGTTGTTTCCTGCCTTGTTCATTTTAGCCATTCTGACTGGTGTGAGGTGGTATCTCATTGTGGTTTTGATTTGTATTTCCCTGATGCCGAGTGATGTGGAGCACTTTTTCATGTGTCTGTTGGCCATCTGGATGTCTTCTTTGCAGAAATGTCTTTTCATGTCTTCTGTCCATTTCTTGATTGGATTATTTATTCTTTGGGTATTGAGTTTGATAAGTTCTTTATAGATTATGGATACTAGCCCTTTATCTGATATGTCATTTGCGAATATCTTCCCCCATTCTGTCAGTTGTCTTTTGGGTTTGTTAACTGTTTCCTTTGCTATGCAAAAGCTTTTGATCTTCCTGAAGTCCCAATAGTTCATTTTTGCCCTTGCTTCCCTTGCCTTTGTCGATGTTTCTAGGAAGAAGTTGCTGCGGCTGAGGTCAAAGAGGTTGCTGCCTGTGTTCTCCTCAAGGATTTTGATAGATTCCTGTCTCACATTGAGGTCTTTCATCCATTTTGAGTCTCTTTTTTTCCCCCCTTTTTTATTTATTTATTTTTTAACAAATTAAAAAAAAATTTTTTTTATTTATTTTCAGCATAACAGTATTCATTGTTTTTGCACCACACCCAGTGCTCCATGCAATCCATGCCCTCTCTAATACCCACCACCTGGTTCCCCCAACCTCCCACCCTCTGCCCCTTCAAACCCCTCAGATTGTTTTTCAGAGTCCATAGTCTCTCATGGTTCACCTCCCCTTCCAATTTCCCTCAACTCCCTTCTCCTCTCTAACTCCCCTTGTCCTCCATGCTATTTGTTATGCTCCACATTTTGAGTCTCTTTTTGGGTGTGGTGTAAGGGAATGGTCCAGTTTCATTCTTCTGCATGTGGCTGTCCGATTTTCCCAACATGATTTGTTGAAGAGACTGTCTTTTTTCCATTGGGCATTCTTTCCTGCTTTGTCGAAGATTACTTGACCATAGAGTTGAGGGTCTGTTCCTGGGCTCTCTGTTCTGTTCCATTGATCTTTGTGTCTGTTTTTGTGCCAGTACCATACTGTCTTGATGATTATAGCTTTGTAATAGAGCTTGAAGTCTGGAATTGTGATGGAACCAACTTTGTCTTTCTTTTTCAACGTTCCTCTGGCTATTTGGAGTCTTTCCTGGTTCCGTATAAATTTTAGGATTATTTGTTCCATTTCTTTGAAAAAACTTGATGGTATGTTGATAGGGATTGCATTAAATATGTAGATTGCTTTAGGTAGCATAGACATTTTCACAATATTTGTTCTTCCAATCCAGGAGCATGGAACATTTTTCCATTTCTTTGTGTCTTCCTCAATTTCTTTCATGAGTATTCTATAGTTTTCTGAGTACAGATTCTTTGCCTCTTTGGTTAGGTTTATTCCTAGGTATCTTACAGTTTGGGGTGCAGTTGTAAATGGGATTGACTCCTTAATTTCTCTTTCTTCTGTCTTGCTGTCAGTGTATAGAAATGCAGCTGATTTCTGTGCATTGATTTTATATCCTGACACTTTACTGAATTCCTGTATGAGTTATAGAGGTTTTGGAGTGGAGTCTTTTGTGTTTTCCACATAAAGTATCATATCATCTGCAAAGAGTGAGAGTTTGACTTCTTCTTTGCTGATTTGGATGCCTTTTATTTCTTTTTGTTGTCTGATTGCTGAGGCTAGGACTTCTAGTACTATGTTGAATAGCAGTGGTGATAGTGGATATCCCTGCTGTGTTCCTGACCTTAGGGGAAAAGCTCTCAGTTTTTCCCCATTGAGAATGATATTTGCTGTGGGTTTTTCGTAGATGGCTTTTATGATATTGAGGTATGTACCCTCTATCCCTACACGGTGAAGAGTTTTGATCAAGAAAGTATGCTGTACTTTGTCAAATGCTTTTTCAGCATCTATTGAGAGTATCATATGATTCTTGTTCTTTCTTTTTTTAATATATTGTATCACATTGATTGATTTGTGGATGTTGAACCAACCTTGCAGCCCAGGAATAAATCCCACTTGGTCATGGTGAATAATCCTTTTAATGTACTGTTGGATCCTATTGGCTAGTATTTTGGTGAGAATTTTCGCATCTGTGTTCATCAAGGATATTGGTCTGTAATTCTCCTTTTTGATGGGGTCTATGTCCGGTTTTGGGATCAAGGTAATGCTGGCCTCATAAAATGAGTTTGGAAGTTTTCCTTCCATTTCTATTTTTTGGAATAGTTTCAGGAGAATAGGTATTAATTCTTCTTTAAATGTTGGTAGAATTCCCCCAGGAAGCCATCTGGCCCTGGGCTCTTGTTTGTTGGGAGAATTTTGATGACTGCTTCAATCTCTTTACTGGTTATAGGTCTGTTCAGGTTTTCTATTTCTTCCTGGTTTAGTTTTGGTAGTTTGTACGTCTCTAGGAATGCATCCATTTCTTCCAGATTGTCAAATTTGCTGGCATATAGTTGCTCATAATATGTCATTGTAATTGTTTGTATTTCTTTGGTATTGGTTGTGATCTCTCTTCTTTCACTCATGATTTAATTTATTTGGGTCCTTTCACTTTTCTTTTTGATAAGTCTGGCCAGGGATTTATCAATCTTATTAATTCTTTCAAAGAACCAGCTCCTAGTTTTGTTGATCTGTTCTTTCGGTTTCAATTTCATTGATTTCTGCTCTGATCTTTATTATTTCTCTTCTCCTGCTAGGTTTAGGCATTCTTTGCTATTCTTTCTCCAGCTCTTTTAGGTGTAGGGTTAGGTTGTGTACTTGAGACCTTTCTTGTTTCTCGAGAAAATCTTGCATCGCTATGTACTTTCCTCTCAGGACCGCCTTTGCTGTGTCCCACAGATTTTGAATGGTTGTGTTTTCATTTTCATTTGTTTCCTTGAATTTTTTAAACTCCTCTTTAATTTCCTGGTTGACTCATTCATTCTTCAGAAGAATGCTCTTTAGCCTTCATGTATTTGAGTTCTTTCCAAGTTTCCTCTTGTGATTGAGTTCTAGCTTCAGAGCATTGTGGTCTGAAAATATGCAGGGAATGATCCCAGTTTTTTGGTACCAGTTGAGACCTGATTTGTGACCCAGGATGTGATCTATTCTGGGGAATGTTCCATGTACCCTAGAGAAGAATGTGTATTCTGTTGCTTTGCGGTAGAATGTGCTGAATATATCTGTGATGTCCATGTGGTCCAGTGTGTCATTTAAGGCCTTTATTTCCTTGTTGATCTTTTGCTTGGATGATGTGTCCATTTCAGTGAGGGGAGTGTTAAAGTCCCCTACTATTACTGTATTGTTGATGTGTTTCTTTGATTTTGTTATTAATTGATTTATATAGTTGGCTGCTCCCATGTTAGGGGCATAGATATTTAAAGTGGTTAGATCTTGTTGGACAGACACTTTGAGTATGATATAGCGTCCTTCCTCATCTCTTATTATGGTCTTTGGCTTAAAATCTAATTTATCTGATGTAAGGATTGCCACCCCAGCTTTCTTTTGATGTCCATTAGCATGGTAAATTGTTTTCCACCCCCTCACCTTAAATCTGGAGGTGTCTTTGGGTCTAAAATGAGTTTCTTGCAGACAGCATATTGATGGGTTTTGGGTTTTTTTATGCATTCTGATACCCTGTGTCTTTTTATTCGGGCATTTAGCCCATTTACATTCAGGATAACTATTGAGAGATATGAATTTAGTGCCATTGTATTGCCTGTCAGGTGACTGTTACTGTGTATTGTCTCTCTTACTTTTCGGTCTACTACTTTTAGGCTCTCTCTTTGCTTAGAGGACCTCTTTCAATATTTCGCCTAGGGCTCGTTTGTGTTTGTTTGCAAATTCTTCTAATTTTTGTTTTTCCTGGAAACTTTTTATCTCTCCTTCTATTTTCAATGACAGCCTAGCTGGATATAGTATTCTTGGCTGCATATTTTTCTCATTTAGTGCTCTAAATATATCCTGCTAGTTCTTCCTGGCCTGCCAGGTCTCTGTGGATAAGTCTGGTGCCAATCTAATATTTCTGCCATTATATGTTACAGACTTCTTGTCCCAAGCTGCTTTTAGGATTTTCTCTTTGTTACTAAGACTTTTAAGTTTTGCTATTAGATGACAGGGTGTGGACCTATTTTTGTTGATTTTGAGCGGGGTTCTCTGTGCCTTCTGGATTTTGATGCTTGTTCTGTTTGCCATATTAGGGAAATTCTCTAGTATAATTCACTCCAATATATCTTCTGCCCCTCTCTTTCTTCTTCTGGAATCCCAATTATTCTAATATTGTTTTGTCTTACGGTATCACTTATTTCTCAAATTCTCCCCTTTTGGTCCAGTAGTTGTCTTTCTTTTGCTCAGCTTCTTTATTCTCTGTCATTTGGTCTTCTATATCACTAATTCTCTCTTCTGTCTCATTTATCCTAGCAGTAAGAGCCTCCATTTTTTTAAATTGCACCTCATTAATAGCTTTTTTAAAATTTCAACTTGGTTAGTTAGATTTTAGTTCTTTTATTTCTCCAGAAAGGGATTTTATTTCTCCAGAAAGTGTTTCTCTAATATCTCCCATGCCTTTTTCGAGCCCACCTTGAGAATCATCATTTGAACTCTAGTTCTGCCATATTACCAATGTCTGTATTGGTTAGATCCCTAGCTGTCGTCAGTACTGCCTCTTGTTCTTTTTTTGTGATGAGTTTTTCTGCCTTGTCATTTTATCCAGATAAGAATATATGAATGAGAGAATAAAATACTAGAAGGGTGACAAAGACCCCAGAAAAATGTACACTAACCAAATCAGAAGAAATCCAAAATCAGGGGGAGAAGAAAGGGGGGAAAAAAGGAATAAAAATTAAAAATTAAAAAATGTATATAGGGGCGCCTGGGTGGATCAGTGGGTTAAGCCTCTGCCTTCAGCTTGGGTCACGATCTCAGGGTCCTGGGATCGGGCCCCGCATTGGGCTCTCTGCTCAGCAGGGAGCCTGCTTCCTGCTCTCTCTCTGCCTGCCTCTCTACCTACTTGTAATCTCTCTCTCTGTCAAATAAATAAATAAAATCTTTTTAAAAATGTGTGTGTGATGGGGCGCCTGGGTGGCTCAGTGGGTTAAGCCACTGCCTTCGGCTCAGGTCATGATCCCAGGTCCTGGGTTCGAGCCCCACATTGGGCTTTCTGCTCAGCAGGGAGCCTGCTTCCTCCTCTCTCTCTGCCTGCCTCTCTGCTTACTTGTGATTTCTCTCTGTCAAATAAATAAATAAAATCTTTAAAAAAAAATGTGCGTGTGCATATATATATATATATATATATATATATATATATTAGACTGGTGACTAGAACAGAGCCACCCACTTGATTATGGGTGTATTTTGTTGTCTTAGAAGAAACTACCTCCCAAAATTTGAAAGCAAGGGAAACTTACATATATATAAGAATAAGGGTAACCATGATGAAAGGTTGGAATATGACTGTAAAGATGAAAATTTTAAAAGAATTCTAAAAAAGGAATTAATAAGTTGGTTAGAAAAAGAAAAAGAAGAGGAGAGAATGTGCTTAGGCTGGAGACTAGAACAAAGCCATGTGTTAGATTTAGGGTATATTTTGATCTATTAGTAGAAATTTTATCCCACAATTTTTAAGAAAAAAAACCCTATATGCATACAAAAAATAAAGTTAAATACAATGAAGGGATGAAATATGACTATAACAATGAAGGTTTAAAAGGTTTTTTTTAGAAAGGTATTGTTAAGATAAACTAGTTTAAAAATGTTAAAAGAGGAAAGAGGAAAAGTTAAAAAAATAGAATAAGAAAAAAATTAAAATAAATTAACTTTGCAAGACTAAAGGATCATGGGGAAAAAGACATGAATTCTATGCGTTGCTTTCTCCTAGCTCTGGAGTTCTGCTGTTCTCCTTGGTTGGTGAGCTTGGTCTTGGCTGGATATTCTTGCTGATCTTCTGGGGAGGGGCCTGTTGCAGTGAGTCTCAAATGTCTTTGCCCGAGCCGGATTGCACTGCCCTTGCCAGGGGCCAGGCTAAGTAATCTGCTCAGTTCCCTCTTGGGAGTTTTTGTTCCCTGAACACTTTCCATACGGCTTTGGAGGACAGGAATGAAAATGGCGACCTTCCAATCTCTGGCCCAGAGGAGCCGAGAGCTCAGGCCCCTACTCTTTAGTGAGCCCTCAGAGAAAGCAGTCAATCCCTCCCATCTCCCTGGTCTCCGGCCGCGCTCTTTGCTCACCCAGCCTGTGACCAAGCATTTCAATCTCTGGTGCACAGCCCTGTTTGGATTCTCCAAACCCAGCAGATTCCTGCTGTGCTGCTCCTCCTGGAGGAGGCAGGTGAGTCTCCCCAGATCTGCCACTTGTGGGGTCCTTGTTTGAAAAGCAGTGGCTTGACTATGCTACAGATCACAGCTTAAGGTAACCCCAAGCTGAAAGCTCACTCTTCGGCTCTGTCTCTGTAGTCGGCTTGCCCGCTCCGATACCTGGCAGCTCTGTCACACTCAGATACCCCCGATCTTTCTGTGACTCTGCGAGACTTAAGACCACACTGTCCCTGCGAAGGCTCCACCCCTACTTAGTCTCTGGAGCAATGTCCCTCAGCAGAGGAGACTTCTAAAAATTCTGATTTTGTGCTCTGCTGCTCCACCACTTGCCAGCCGGCCCCTCCCCCCGCGGTCTATCTTCCCGTCTCTTCGGATTCACTTCTCCGCCTGTCCTACCTTTCAGAAAGTGGTCCATTTTCTGTTCATAGAATTGGTGCTCTTCTTCTCTTCTATCTCCTGTTGAGTGTGTAGGTGTTCGGGATGGTTTGATAGCTATCTAGCTGAACTCCTGGGACCTGATGTCATTTCAGTCTGCTACTCCTCCCCCATCTTGCCTCTAATATGGTTGTTTGATTCTTTTTGCTTTATTAATATTATTCCCAACCAGGGTTTCCTTTGTGGGATTCTTCAAAATTTCCTGTTTATTGTGTGAGGGTTGGTTTCATTATAATTCGAGCCTAGAATCTGTAAACACATTTTAACCAGGCAGGAAAAAACTCTGAGGTATTGCAAAATGTTGAAAGCAAATGACAAAGCTTATCATCTTATCATCCCTTCAAAGGAGAAACTCCCACTCTGTCTTCAAAATAATTTGAGCATTGTTCTTTTCTTGTGACCATCTGACCCACAGACAGGGAGAGTGTGGCAGCACCAATCCATATCTTATCCCCTAGTTGAGTTTATTTTCTCATTATTTGAATCAAAAAGAAATGCAACAGGAGTTTTCTTTTCTTCTCCCACCCCCCGTGGATCATCCCAACCACCCTTTGTGCTTGGGAGGCCGCTGCTGTGTTTGCATCCAGTCCCCATGTCTCCCTGCTATCCTTCAGGAGCCTCCTTGCTCTGCACCCATCTTCACATACCTGCCCAATGTCTCCAGAACACTCTGTTCCAGTCAGCCCCGCCTCTTCCATCCTCTAGCCCTTCGTTTGTTCCCAGTCATGGTATGTGCCCTCTCTCTTGCCCCTCATGCATCCACATTTTGTTCATCTTTCCCATGGGCTCCTGCCCAGGTCTTCAGCCTGGAATGATCTCACTTTGCTCCTAATCCCTGGAACACGTCCAGACCTCACTGTACATTTTTTTTTTTTTTGCAACTTTCCACCTACTTATTTATCTGTGTAGCTAAGCTCTGACAGCTGCCCACAGGCCGGAGCCACCTGAGCCTCTAATATGCCACAGAGGAGAAGAAGAGCTTATTAGAGGTAACAGTTTTTTTAGGTGGTGCTGGATCCTACATCCCCAAAGCAGCCTACAGACCTGAGGATCCTCCTGGGCTCTTAGCACAGACCTTGGTTTTTGGCTCTCCCTGGGTCTGTCTCCTACGGCGACTGGTTGTGGAGTATAAACACGAATGGGTCTGTGGCACAGAGGCAGTAACGAAGCCATGGAGAAACTGCTTGGACTCCTCCCTGAGAGGGCAGAATGGTGCCAGGCTCAGGGTGAGTTAACCCACATTCCTCACGGATTACAGCTTTTGTTCCGCCCCAGGCTGAGCCAAACACATTCATAATGACTTTTCATTTAAAAGAAGCCCACATTTATTTTTTAAATCTGATCTCCCAAAGCATGGAATTAACCCCACTTTTTTTTTAAACAGCTTTACGAAGATATATTTCACATGCCATATAATTCACCCATTTAACGTGTACAGTGGTTTTTAGTATATTCTCAGCCTTGTGCCATCTAACCCTGTGATGGTCATTGTTATGTGTCAGCCTGGCCTGCAGAACCTGGTTTATCCCCAGTTATTCAGCTGAACACTAGGCTAGGTGCTGCTGTGAAGGTATTTTGTAGATGTGGTTAAAGTCCATAATCACTTGACTTTAAGGGAGATTTAGATAATCTGGGTGACCCTGATCCATTCAGGTGAAAGACCTTATAAGCGGAGCTGAGGTTGCCCAGAAGAAGAAATTCTGCCTGCACACTGCTGCTTGGACCCAGCCTGCTCTTCCTGTCAGCCTGCACCAAGGGTTTCAGAATTGCCTTGCCAGCCCCCATGAGTGCACAAGGTGTTTCCTTGCACTAAATCTCTTAATATATATCTCTTGTTGGCTGTATGTTTCTGTTTGAACCCTGACTGATATAAACCCACTTGTAGAATATAAAAACAGATTTCTATTTTCTATAGGAGTCTGCTCTTCTTCCCTAGGATACCTTATAATCTTCTGTCCTTTTGTTGTATGTTCTTATTTGTTATTTTAATAATAATTATTATTTTTCAAATAGTAAGAACATCTATTGTTAAGAGGATCTAGGGTTTCCATAGGAAAATCAGAACATGTGAATACTTATAATTATTTTAGTCTTTTAAAAAAAATTCCAATATACTTAACATACAGTGTGCCATTAGTTTCAGATGTGCAATATAGTGATTCCCCAACACTGTACATTGCTCAGTGCTCATCATGATTAAGTGTGCTCTTAATCCCCATCACCTGTTTCACCCATCCCCCCACCTACCTTTTCTCTGGTAACCATCTGATTATTCTCCATAGTTAAGAGTCTGTTTTATGGTTTGTGTTTTTTTCCTTTGTTGATTGTTTTATTTCTTAAATTCCACATATGAGTGAAATCATATGGTATTTGTCTTTCTCTGATTGGCTTATTTTGCTCAGCATTCTCCTCTCTAGCTCCATCAAATGGCACGGTTTCATTCTTTTTTATGGCTGGGTGATATTTCAGCGTACATATGTACCACGTCTTCTTTATCCATTCACCTATTGATGGACACTTGGGCTGCTTCAGTAATTTGGCTGTTGTAAATAATGCTGCAGTAAACATAGGGGGTTCCTGTACTCCTTCGAATTAGTGTTTCTCTATTTCTTTGCATGAGGTTTCTTTTTTTCTCCACATCCTCTTTTTTTTTTTAAGATTTTATTTTCTCTACATCCTCACCAACACACACTGTTTCTTTTATTGATGATTTTAGCCATTCAGAAGGTGTGAGGTGATATGTCTTTGTGGTTTTGATTTGTATTTTCCTGACAATGAGTAATGTCGAGCATCTCTTCACGTGTCTGTTGGCCATCTGGATGTCTTCTTTGGAGAGATGTTTGTTCATGTTTTCTGCCCATTTTTTAAAAGATTTTATTTATTTATTTATTTGACAGAGATCACAAGTAGGCAGAGAGGCAGGCAGAGAGAGAGGAGGAAGCAGGCTCCATGCTGAGCAGAGAGCCCAAAGCAGGGCTCGATCCCAGGATCGTGAGATCATGACCTGAGCCGAAGGCAGAGGCTTTAACCCACTGAGCCACCCAGGCACCCCAAGGAGTTCTTTATATATTTTGGATACTAACCCTTTATCAGATCTGTCATTTGCAAATATTTTCTCCCATTCAGTAGGTTGTTTAGTTTTGTTGGCTGTTGCCCTTGTTGTGCAGAAGCTTTTTATTTTGGTCTAGTCCCAAAACTTTATTTTTGCTTTTGTTTCTCTTGCCTCAGGAGACATATCTAGAAAGATGTTGCCACAGCCAGTGTCAGAGAAATTACTGTCTGTCCTCTCTTCTAGGATTTTTATGGTTTCAGGTCTCACATTTAGATGCTTAATTCATTTTGAATTATTTTTTGTGTATAGTATAAGAAAGTGGTCCAGTTTCATTCTTTCGAATGTGGCTGTACAATTTTCCCAACACCATTTGTTGAAGAGATTGTCTTTTTCCCATTGCACATTCTTGCCTCCTTTGTCGAAGATTAATTGACCATATAATTGTGGGCTTATTTCTGGATTTCTCATTCTATTCCATTGATCTGTGTGTGTATTTTTGTGCCAGTACCATACTGTTTTGATCACTACAGCCTTGTAATATAACTTGAAGTCTGCAATTTTGATACCTTCCGTTTGGTTTTCTTTTTCAATATTGCTTTGGCTATAACAATGAATCTTGGAACACTGCATCAAAAACTAATCATGTATCTTATGGTGACTAACATAACACAATAAAATTTTTTTTAAAAAGAAGAGCAGGAAATAAAAGAATAAAAAATAGAAAAAAAGAAGAAAAAAGAAAAAAATGGAAGATTGCTTTTGCTGTTCAGGGTCTTTTGTGGTTCCATACAAATTTTAAGATTGTTTGTTCTAATTCTGTGAAATATGTTGTTGGTGTTTTGATAGGGGTTGCATTAAATGTGTAGATTTCTTTGGGTAGTATAGCCATTTTAACAATATTTGTTCTTCCAATCCATGATGATGGAATGTGTTTCCATTTCTTTATGTCATCTTCAATTTCTTTCAACGGTGTTTTTTAGTTTTCAGAGTACAGGTCTTTCACCTCTTTGGTTAAGTTTATGCCTATGTATTTTGTTATATATTTGGTGCAATTATAAATGGGGTTGTTTTCTTAATTTTTCTTTCTGCTGCTTTATTATTAGTGTATAGAAACGCAACTGATCTGTGTACATTAATTTTGTATCCTGAAACTTTACTAAATTCATTTATCAGTTCTAGTAGTTTTTTGGGGGAGTCTTTGGGGTTTTCTATATGTAGTATGATGTCAGCTGCAAATAGTGAAAATTTTACATCTTCCTTACTAATGTGGATGCCTTTTATTTATTTTTGTAGTCTGATTGCTGTGGTTAGGACTTCCAGTACTATTTTGGATAGAAGTGGAGAGTGGACATCATTGTCTTGTTCCTGACCTTAGAGGAAAAGCTCTCGGTTTTCCCCCATTGAGTATGATGTTAGCTGTGGGATTTTCACATAAGGCCTTTATTATGTTGAGGTCTGTTCCCTCTAAACCTACTTTGTTGAGGGTTTTTATCGTGAATGGATGCTGTAGTTCGTGAAATACTTTTCCTTTATCGAAATGATCATATGGTTTTTAATCCTTTCTCTTGTTGGTGTAATATATCACAATGATTGATTTGAGAGTATTGAACCACACTTGCATCCTGGGAATAAACCTGATTGTGGTGATTTTTTAAATGTATTGTTGGATTCAGTTTGCCGACATTTTGTTGAGGATTTTTGCATCTATGTTCATCGGAGATATTGGCCAGTAGTTCTCTGGTTTTGTGGTGCCTCTATCTGGTTTTGCTATTAGGGTAAGCTGGCCTCAGAGAATGAATTTAGATGTTTTCCTTCCTCTTCCGTTTTTGAAAAAGTTTTAGAAGAACAGGTACTAACTGTTCTTTAAATGTTTGCTAGAATTCATCTCTGAAGGTATCTGGTCCTGGACTTTTGTTGGCTGGGAATTTTTTGATTACTGATTTCAGTTTCATTGCTAGTAATTGGTATATTCAAATTTTCTATTTCTTCCTGCTTCAGTTTTGGTAGGTTATTTGTTTCTAGGGATTTATCTATATCTTCTAGGCTGTCCAATTTGTTGGCATGTAATTTTTCATAATATTGCCTTACAATTCTTTGTATTTCTGTGATGTCAGTTGTTATTTGTCCTCTCACTTCTGATTTTGTTTGTTTGAGACCCCCCCCTCTCTTTTTGATGAGTCTGGCTAACGGTTGATCAATTTTGTTGACCTTTTCAAAGAACCAGGTCCTGGTTTCATTGCTCTGTTCTATTGTTTTTTTGTTTGTCTCTATATCATTTATTTCAGCTCTCATCTTTATTATTTCCTTCCTTCTGCTGGTTTGGGGTTTTGTTTGGTCTTTCATTGTTGTGTGTTCTTAAGGGTACTTCTACATTCCTTCTGCTCCCAAGACTAAACCTTGGATATAGTGTTGATTGTATATAGGTGCAATCAAGGAACTGTTCACCTCCACCAGAACAATTTGTTGGGACTCTATTTGCAATTTTTTCCTAGTACAATTTCTACTAGAATATAAATTCCACAGAGGAAAGGATTGCAGTTTGTTCTGTTTATTGAGGTGTCTCAAGAGCGCACAACTTTGTCTGATACCACATAGTAGATGGGCCCTACATCTCTTTTGAATGATCAGATGCCCATAGTGACATTGTAAGCTCCTTGGAATGGAGAGAGGGCCTCTGTTTCCATCCTCTATCAGAGCCTAACAGTGCTACGAGAATAGAAGGTGCTTGTGGTAGGTTGCAAATATGGCCACAAATTCTTCCTTTCTCAAAAGAGCTGGAATCTCTTAAATCTTGGCTTGGCTGTGTGAATTTCTTTGATCAATAGGACATGAGCAAATGTGATACAAGCAGAGATTTGAAAAATGCTTGGGTATTGGAACTTAGAATTAGAGCCCTAACATGACCACGAGCTAGTCTGCTAGTGTGTTTTAAAAGGCTACATGGAGGGGAACCAAAGCATCCCGTCTGACAGTGTACCAACTACCAGACATATGAGCAAGGCCTTTCTAGATCATCCAACCACCTGCCATCCTGTAAGCTGAACAAAGACACCTGGGCCAGCCTGGATCTGAAGGACTACTCAACTAACCCACTGACTCCTGAGCAAAATGAAATGTTTGTGGTTTTAAGCCACTAAATTGAGGTCATGTGTTATGCTGCAATAGATAATGGAACCAGTGCTCAATAAATTCCCAAGTTTAGATAAAGAAAGATATGTCATCCCAGTTCTCAAATATTGTGTGCCTGCTATATGCAGGTTCTGTTCTTGGCACCAAGAATATGAGGATTAAAACTTGTGGTTCCTGGGGCGCCTGGGTGGCTCAGTGGGTTAAAGCGTCTGCCTTCGGCTCAGGTCATGATCCCAGGGTCCTGGGATCGAGCCCCGCATCAGGCTCTCTGTTCAGCAGGGAGCCTGCTTCCCTTCCTCTCTCTCTGCCTGCCTCTCTGCCTACTTGTGATCTCTGTCTGTCACATAAACAAACAAACAAACAAACAAACAAAAACTTGTGGTTCCTGAAAGCCTCTTTAAGTATGACACCAAAAGCACAGATGGCAAAAGAAAAATAGATATACTGGGTTTCATCAAATTAAAAATTTTTGTGCTTCTAAGGATACCATCCAGAAAGTGAAAAGACAACCCATGGAATTGGAGAAAAAATTTACAAATCAAATATGTGATAAGGGACTTGTATGTAGAATATATAAAGAATTCAATAAAAGTTAAAGAACCAGTTTAAAAATGGGCAAAGGATCTGAATAGACATTTCTCCAAACAAGATATACAAGTGGCTGATAAACATCTCTAGCTATAGAGAAATACAAATGATAGCCACAGTGAGGTATCACTTCATTCCTACTAAAATGGCTATAATTAAAAAAGAGAATAGCAAGTGTTGGCAAGGATACAGAGAAATTGCAATCTTCATACACTGCTGGGGGAAATGTAGAACGAGGTAGCTGCTTTGGGAAAGTTTGTTTTCCCAAACATTAGATGCAGGGTCACCATATGACCCAGTCTGGAGAGTACTCTGACACCCATCAACCAATCCTTCAATTCCCTGGACACCAGCTGGATGCCCAACAATTCAATTCTGACACTAACTATATGGAGTTACTGTCAGATTCCACGTATATAAGGGCTTAGCCCGCAAGACTGCCCCCACTTCAGATGCCAGTTGGAAGTCGCAGGCCACTCATACTTCGAGTGACTGGCTATAAAGCAGAGGTTCCCAGGACCCCCTCCTCAGATTCAGTAGTTTGCCAGCAGGGCTCACAGAACTGAGAGAAATATTTTGTTTATGTTTACTGCTTTCTTACAAAGCATACAACTCAGAACAGCCAGATGGGAGGGATGCGTAGGGCAAGGTGTGGAGAAGGGGGTGGTGGTGTGGAGCATCCTCTCAGCAAATTCACGTGTTCGCCATCCTGGAAAACTTTCCAGGTATCATGTTTCGAGTTTCTGTAGAGCTCCAGTGCCACCTCCCCTTCCCATGGGGTCAGTGGGTGGTCCTGAAAGTTCTAACTCTGATCACTAAAGCTTTCTGATGACCATCCCTATCTTATGGCCATCTAGGGGTCCCTCCTTAAGTCACCTCATTAGCATGAACTCAGGTGTGATTGAAAGGGGCTTGTTATGAATAACATCAAAAACACGCAACTAGGGGCGCCTGGGTGGCTCAGTGGGTTAAGCCGCTGCCTTCGGCTCAGGTCATGATCTCAGGGTCCTGGGATCGAGTCCCACATCGGGCTCTCTGCTCAGCAGGGAACCTGCTTCCCTTCTCTCTCTGCCTGCCTCTCTGTCTACCTGTGATCTCTGTCTGTCAAATAAATAAATAAAATCTTTAAAAAAAAAAAACCACGCAACTATTACTCCTAGAAAACTCCAAGGGTTTTGGAGCTCTGTACCAGAAACCGTGGGCAAAGACCAAGTATGTTTTTGTATTATCCCGCATCTAGCAATTCCTCTCTAGCTGTATACCTGGGAGAAATGAAAATGTGCATCCACACAAAAACTATGTGAATGTTTAGAGCAACATTCTTTATAATATCCCCAAAGTAGAGATCACCCCAATGTCCACCAACTGACGAATGGATCAGCAAAACAAGATATATCATTTGGCCATGAAAAGGAATGATGTTCTGATAAGTGCTATAATGTGGATGACCCTTGAAAAGATTAAGGAAAGGAAAAAAGTCAATCACCAAAAACACCTATCCTATGATTCTATTTATATGAAATGTCCCGAATAGGCAACTGTATAGAAGCAGAAGGTAGACGAATGGTTACCAGGGGCTGGGACAACTGGGGGAAATAGAGAGTGAATGCTAATCAGTACAGGGTCTCTCTTTGGAGTGATAAAGTGTTCTAAAGTCATATTGTGGTGATAGCTGCACAACTCTGTGAATATACTAAAAAAAAACGGTGACTTGTATACTTTAAATAGGTCAACTATATAGAGTGTGAATTATATCTCAATAAACCTGTTTTTACAAAGGCCAGCAACTTAACCAAGGGCAAAGAATTACTAGTAAATAGCTGAATTGGGACTTGATTCCAGGTCCAATCTGTACACTCCCTTTCTGTCTAACTTTCTATCTCACATAAGCCTGGTATATTTATGTATCTCAAAAATTTGTGTGCATAGAAAAATAGTAATATATATTACATGTATAAAAACACTTTATCATCCACCTTTTAAAAAAAAAGATTTATTTACTTATTGAAGTAAGTGGGCTTGATCCCACAACCCATGAAATTATGACCTAAGCTGAAACCAAGAGTCAGATGCTTAAGCAACTGAGCCACCCAGGCACCACTATCATCCATCTTTTTAAAATTAGTTTTTAAATTTTAATCCCAGTAGGATTAACATACAGTGTTGCATTAGTTTCAGGTGTAAAATATAGTGATTCAGCGCTTCTGTGCATTACTCAGTGCTCATCATGACCAGTGTTCTCTTAATCCCCTTCACCTGTTTCACCCATCCCCTCCCCCACCTGCCCTCTGGTAACCATCAGTTTGTTCTTTACATGTAAGAGTCTGTTTCTTGTCTCTCTCTCTCTCTCTCTGTTTTTTCCCTTTGCTCATTTGTTTTATTTCTTAAATTCCACATGTGAGTGAAATCATATGGTATTTTTCTTTCTCTGACTTACTTCACTTAGCATAATACTCTCTAGCTCCATTCATGTTGTTGCATATGGCAAGATCTCATTCTTTTTTATGGCACAGTAATGTTCTGTTGTTTATATATATGCCACATCTTCTTTATCCATTCATCTGTGGATGGACACTTAGGCTGCTTCCATATCTTGGGTATTGTAAATAATGCTGCCATAAATGAAGTGGTGCATATATTTTTTTGAATTAGTGTTCTCATGTTCTTTGGGTAAACACCCTATAGTGGAATTACTAGAACTTATGGTAATTCTATTTTTAATTTTTGAGGAACCTCCATACAGTTTTCCAGAGTGGCTGCACCAATTTACATTCCCACCAATAGGGCAAGAGGGTTTGTTTTTCTCCACATCCTCGCCAACACTTGTTGTTTCTTGTGTTCTTGATTTTAGCCATTCTGACAGGTGTGAGGTGAAATCCCACTGTGGTTTTGATTTGCATTTCCCTGATGAGTGACCTCAAGCATCTTATCATCCCCATGGCCATCCCTATGTCTCCTTGGGAGAAATGTCTGGGCCTATCCACCTTTTTTTTTTTTTTAATTTTAAATTTCAAGTGGATTATGAGCATTTTTACATGTCATGACATAGTCTCCTACAACATAAAATTTTCTTTTTTTTTCCTTTCTTTTTCTGTAAAGATTTTTTTATTTATTCATTTGAGACAGAGAGGTACAGAGAGAGAGTATGAGCAGAGGGAGAGGCAGAAGGAGAGGGAGAAGCAGACTCCCCGCTGAGCCAAGAGCCCTATGTGGGGCTTGATCCCAGGACCTGGAGATCATGACCTGAAGCTTAACCATCTGAGCCACCCAGGTGCCCCATACAACATAAAATTTTAATAGCTACGTAGTATCCCATTGTATGGCTGACCCTTAATTTATTTAACTGAGTCCTTATTATTTGGATGGTTTCTAATATAGAGTGAGTTCTTATAAAATTAACTGCTGTAAACAGTCTGGTGGGCTTTTTATTTTTGATAGCATCTATAGCCTTTTTTCAATGATTGGAGTCTCTCTCTCTCTTTTAAACTGTTTACTAAAGCACAACGTACATACATAATATATACATATCATAAATGTAAAGGTGGACGTAGTTCACAAACTAAACATACCTGTGTAACCAGTACCCAACTTAAGAAACAGAACATGACCAGCACTTCAGGAGCCCCCTTCATGCCCTCTGCCCTCCCAGGACTTTTTCAAACAAATAACAGCTGGCAATATGTCCAAGTGGCAAATCCAACATGCCCCTTTGGGGGCAGAGCCGGTAAAGGCATCACAGATTGCCAATGAATGTTCAGTCATGGCTCTTCTGCTTGTGCCTTGGCTCTCCCACCTTCAGTGCTCTGGTAGGTCCCAACCTTAACCCTCACCGGTGTGTCACCTACACCCAGAGTCTCCAGCTTTCCGGTAGCTTCCGTAGCTGAGTGGGCAGCTGGCAAGTTGAGCTGCCATGGGTGAGTGGCATGACCAGGCATGTGGTGCCCTCTCCCCTCCCCTACACACTTGATAAAGCCGAAAGGGAGGGCCTGAGTTCTGAGCAAGGGCCAGGTGTTCTAAACCAGTTCTAAACCAGTGACTTTCCAACTTGGCTGCATAGTAGAATCTCTGAGGGAGCTTTAGAATGTAATAATGCCTGGCTCCCACCCCCAAAGATTCTGATTTAATTGGCATGGGGTGTGGCCTGGACATGGGGATTTTTAAAAAAATCCCCAAGTGATTCCAGTGTGCAGCAAAGGCTGAGAACCCGTGCTGTAAACTCAGATTCTTTTTTTCCTCCTTTTTGATTTTTTATTTAAATTCTAGATAGTTAACATATAGTGTAATATTGGTTTCAGGAGTAGAATTCAGTGATTCGCCACTTACATACAACACCCAGTGCTCATCATAACAAGTGCCCTCCTTAGTGCCCATCACCCATCTAGCCCACCCCCCTGCCCACCTCCCCTCCAGCAACTCTCAGTTTGTTCTCTATCCTTAAGAGTCTCTCATGGTTTTTCCCTCTCTTTCTCCCCTCTTCCCATATGTTCATCTGTTTTATTTCTTAAATTCCACATATGAGTGAGAGCATATGGTAATTGTCTTTTTCTGACTTATTTCACTTAACATAATACAGTTTAGCTCCATCCACATCATTGCAATGGCACGATTTCATTCTTTTTGATGGCTGTGTAATATTCCATTATATATAGATCTATCTATCTATACCACATCTTCTTTATTCATTCATCAGTCAGTGGGCATTTGGGCTCTCTCCATAGTTTGGCTATTGTTGATAATGGGGCTGTAAACATTGGGGTACATGTATCCCTTCGAATCTGTATTTTTGTATCCTTTGGGTAAATACCTAGTAGTACAGTTGCTGGGTTGTAGGGTAGCTCTATTTTTAACTTCTTGAGGACCCTCCATGCTGTTCTCCAGTAGCTGTACCAGTTTGCATTCCCACCACCAGTGTAAGAGTGTTCCCATTTCTCCTCATCCTCACCAACATCTGTTGTTTCCTGTATTGTTGATTTTAGCCATTTTGACTGGTCTTGAGGTGGTATCTCATCATGGTTTTGATTTGTATTTCCCTGATGATAAATGATGTTGAGCGTCTTTTCATGTGCCGGTTGGCCATATCTATGCCTTCTTTGGAGAAATGTCTATTGATGTCTTCCCTCCATTTCTTAACTGCATTATTTATTTTGGGGGTGTTGAGTTTGATAAGTTCTTTATATATTTTGGGTACTTACCCTTTATCAGATACGCCATTTGCAGATGTTTTCTCCCATTCCGTAGGCTGCCTTTTAGCTGTGCTGATGGTTTCCTTTGCTGTGCAGAAGGTTTTTTCTCTTGATGAAGTCCCGATAGTGCATCTTTGCTTTTGTTTCCCTTGCCTCCAGACATGTGTCTAGGAAGAAATTGCTATGGCCAAGGTCAAAGAAGTTGCTGCCTGTGCTCTCCTCTAGGATTTTGATGGTTTCCTATCTCACAGTGAGGTCTTTCATCCATTTTGAATTTATTTTTGTGTGTGGTGTAAGAAAGTAGTCCAGGTTCATTCTTTGCATGGCTGTCCAATTTTCCCAACACCATTTGTTAGGAGACTGTCTTTTCTTCATTGGATATCCTTTCCTGCTTTGTCGAAGATTAGTTGACCATGTTAAACTCAGATTCTTTCTGGCTTTTGTCAGTGTGCTGCTCAGTGTTACCATTAGCTGAGGATTAAGCACCATGTCTCACTGACGCTGTAGTATTTTTGAAATTCACATTAGCTTTTTTCCGCCTTTCCTTAGAGGGTTTGTGCAACACTATTTTGACAACATGCCACTCTCTCTCTCTGTAGATTCAACTGACAATCTCTCAGATGGTTGTGGATATACTGGTCATTTAGCCTGAATAGGAATTAAGATGTCTTAAAACAATAATGAGATACAGAAGTCACCCCTTAAGCATATTTGATGTGCTTTCTTATGTCTCCTGCACGTGATGTGCCTTGGTAAAATAGCGTGCTTACTGGGAGAAGTGTCGGTTTCGGACGTGTCCGTCACATAGGGGACATTTGCAAAGCCATGACGCCTGACCCGTCTGACTTGTTCCCTGGCTGTTTCCCACACAGGACACAAGCCTCCGTCAGGAAGGACTTCCCCACACAGGCGCCTGGGCAGCCTATTTGAAAGATGATTAAAGAAGGCTTCTTGATAAGTTACCTTTAAGAGGGAAAAGGAAATACCTGGTTTATGTAGCATGACCAATAGGGCAAGTAGAAATCAGACACTTAATGTAGAAAAGGAAGAGAAAGGAGCTCGAGCAAGAGGAGAGATGGGTCTGGAGTGAGTTGGCACTTCCAGGGGGTGAAAGGTGTATGGCTGACCCCCAACAGAGGGAGTGACCAGCTGTCTCACTGTGGGACTCGAGTAGGACATTGGCTAGTAGAAGCAGAGCCTCCCAGGTACTAACTTGTGGAGTTGTGAGCAGGTGTCTTCAGTGTTAGACAGGGTAATACACAGTAAAAGCAAAAACAGATACAGAAATACCTTCTTCATATATATATATATATATATATGTATATATTTTTTAAAGATTTTATTTATTTATTTGACAGAGAGAGATCACAAGTAGGCAGAGGCAGGCAGAGAGAGAGGGAGAAGCAGGCTCCCTGTTGAGCAGAGAGTCTGATGCGGGGCTCGATCCCAGGACCCTGAGATCATGACCTGAGCTGAAGGCAGAAGCTTTACCCACTGAGTCACCCAGGTGCCCCCAGAAACACCTTCTGATTCCAGGGGAAATGTCAAGCTCTCCCCACTTTCACTCTTAAATGTCGGCATGAGAATGCCGTTCCCAGGCTTGGGTTCCCAGGAGCCCCGTCCTTTGCTGAGGAGTGCTCAGTGGATCCTGGCCAGAGCTCCAAACCGCTGTGGGTTGTGGGTTCTGTCTTGTATTTATACAACAGACAGAAAGAATCTCTTTTAGAGAAAGCCGGCAAAGAAGAGAGCTGAGGGTAGCAATTTCACGGCCTGCTCTGTAATTTAGTATGGTGTTCTGTGCTGAAGGGAAAACAATCCCTGTGTTAACAGACAATGGAGGACAAGAGAAGGAAGGATCGAGCAATTGGGCCCCCCGGTCCTGTGCGTTTTCCATGTGTTGGGAAGGGAGGAAAAACTTTTGAGTTTTTCTTGTTCCATTTTAACATCCTAAAGGGACATGGTTATTTGGGGAATCAGATGCACAGACTAAGATATATATGGGTAGATAGATGAACAGTGGGGTGGGGTGGGCAGTGTAATAATAGATAGGATAAGGGGAGCTGAGAGTACTGACGAAGGATGTGGGCTCTGAAGTCAGACGGCTGCTTGGGATTGAGTCAAAGCCACCATGAATATGTCACCTCAGGCAGGTTATGTAACTTCTCTATGCCCCCAGTGTCCTCATCTGTAAATGGGGTAATAAGAGTACATATCTCATGGAGCCTGGCGCAAAGTAAGCCAATAAAAGTTTGCTTTTATTTTATTATCACTAGTATAACTCACCAGGATATTAAGGGAGAACAGATGAGAATCATTTACTCTAGCCTGAGGAGGTCAGAGAGAATCAGCTGCCAGGCAGTGGAGGTGGTGGGCTGGGCTGAGTCTCTGACGATCAGTAGGCAAGAGAGCAGGGAGATCATAGCCCCATTCCAGGCAGAGTGGGGTCTGTGGCTGAGAAATAGTGCATCTGTAAGGAAGGTTTTTATGCGATTTATATTTTTTGAATCACTTTTGCTGCTATATTTCACAAATAGTTGGACACATGTATGGAAGTCACAGTGGTTTTCTCTAGTCCAGTGAAAATGACTGGAGAGCACAGGGGTCCAGGAAGCTCTTGTGATGTCTCCACGCCCCCCAGGGTCTGTAGTCTACAGTTTGGAAATCATTGCTGGAGTCTATTGTATCCTGGACCCAGGCCCTGCTTTCCTTCAACAGAGCTGTCCAGATGGAGAGCCACTGAGTTTTCAAACAGGGGAACCATGATGGAAATGGTTATTCCACGTCTATTTCAGCGAGCCTCCTTTCACTGTGCCTTTATGTGTAGCTGACTCTAAGAAACCAAAAAACTACATTTCCCAGAGTTGCTAGAAGCTAGGCAGTTTCAGTTCCACCAATCAGGTGTGGTCATGTGAGAGAAATCCAGACCACCTTTACGTAGGGAAAGAGGCATGGTGAGAAGCTTCAGTGTTGCAGGTGTATCTTTCAAGAGGTCTGGTGTGCCCCTGAAGCTGATGGTTCCAATAGTGGCTTCTTGAATCCCCAGATTACATCTGAGTTTGGCAACCCTGGGGGCAGCTGTTGAAAGGGGCAGCTTGCCGATTTCCTCATACAGCTCTCTTCCTGCGGGTGCTGGTTTGACATCAGGAGAACCGAGTCAGCACATGCCTGGTGCTGGCTGTATCCCAGACCCAGATCCTGCTTTCTTTCTACCTTTAGCCAGTCCAGGGTCAGCCCCATCTCTGTGTCTCCTTTCCCCTGCTTGTAGCGCTTCATTCAAGTAGTAAAGTCATGGTCTCTACCACAGGTTTGGGAAAGGAATCTCTGCCCTGGGTCTAGGTTACTTTCTACCAGAAAGTACCTGGGCTCCTTAGGCAAATTTCCCCCACACCCCCTTTACCCAAATCTGACCATTTCCTTCCCTCACCTCCCCAGATACCTTGCTGCAAAGTAATGCCACTGTGTGGGGGAAGAGTGATATCGCCTTGGGGGGTCGTGCTGATACAGCAGGCTCAATGATCTAGGTAAACTAACTGAAATGGACAGGCAGGAGCTTCCAGGTAATTTATAAAGGAAGCAAGTTGAGACAGAAGTAAGGAGCTGTCCTCTGAAGTGCAAAGAATGACCTTTCAGCACCTTGAAGAAAGAAGAGAAGTGTAGTGAGTAAACTGTAGGAGTGACCTGGAGCGGGTGACCTGTTTCCACCAGTCCTAGAGACAGTCCCCAGGTACACAGTGTGCGGTGTGCTCTGCACTCAGACCCCTGGCCAAGGGCACCGAGCAGGAACTGAAATCCGGCCCATGCCTCGCTTGCCCAGGGAGGGCCCCAGCGTGGGGCTGTGCACAGCACAAGGAAGGGGGAGGTGCCTTTTAAAATCCACACTGAAGTGTTGTGGGGGCAGCCGTAGTTCCAGGTGGTGGGATAGGGAGAGGCCCCCACACTGTCCATGTCAAAGGCTTCCGACACCGGGACGTGTGTCCTCTCCCTGCCCTGAGGCACGGACACCCGTGTGCAGAGCTCTCTTCCCGGCCCTCCTCCAGCTCTGAGCCAGCGGTTTGCCCTTCTATTATGTAAGCACATGTAATGGGCAAGGTGGCATTGGCTGTCATTGTTTCCTCTGCCAAGTGTTTTCGTGCTACAAAACTGCAGAGTACGAACTCCACAATCATTCTTTGGACTTCAAAAATTGCTTAGGAAAGAAGAGGGTGTCGGGAGGAAGACGAGGAGAGACAAAGTCCTTTTGGATCGCAAACTGCCAGTTTCCCTTCTAGAGTGACTAACTGCATTTGTTGCTTTTGTTCCTTGCCTGGGGAACATGTTCAACAAGTATAAAACTCAGTCAGGTTGTTTATAGCAAGGCTTTGAAGATGCTGGGCTTTCTGCTGTAATAGCAGTGCAGGCTGGGTCTTCGGCTGCCTGGCACCACATCTGCCCAAGACACACAACAGGTCTGACCAGAATGAGCTGCTTGGGCACCAGGGCCCTCAGCCAGCTGTTAACTGGGCAGAACCTCTGTAGGGAGTGGGGCAGAGCAGACGGAGAAGAAGGATGTGTCAGCAATAGCATGATCGCAGCAGCCTCTGTGTGCCGTGGGCCAGAAAAAGGAAAGGGCAGAGAGTATGGTAGGGAGCAAGTCCGCTTTAAGGGGTTCCAACCAGAAATGTCAACCACTAAAACCACTTTTTCAAAAGCACCAAAGCAAAGGAAAATGCGGTGTGGAAGTCTGTTCACTCCATCCGCAGCAGGTGCTCTGCTCTCCAACGCGCAGTCCCCGGCGTTTATAATTTTTGTGGGCACTTGACCAGCAGGGTGACTCAGATGTGTGCCTCTGGTCACCGAGGGTTTTCCCCAGCAGGATTATGCTCCCACGGCCCACTGTGGCGAATTGTTTGCCAGCACACCCTTAAGTGGCTCCCATTCCTTCCCTTCCCTGCCTAACTTCCCCACTGCCCTACTGATGTTTCCTGAACTCCCCCAGATCACCTGCTTGCACTGGAATCCTTCTATCAGTGCCCCGTTCTGGAGAACCCAAGCTAAAACATCCTCCTGCTTTTATCCATTTTGTTCAAATCGGCTCCCTTCCCTTGTTAAGTAGGTTTAGCTATGCTCGAAGCTTCTCATCCTCGAACTCACCACCAGGTTGGAGTGGCTCCTTTGCCCATACAACTTGTTTGATACAAGGGGTAGCCAAGTTTTAAAAGCCCTTTTGTGATTTTTAAAAAAGATTTTATTTATTTATTGAAGAGAACAGAGTGACAGAGGACGAACAGGAGCAGGGGTGGACAGAGGGACAAACGGACTCCCCACTGGGCAGGAAGCCCGATGCGGAGCTCGATCCCAGGACCCTGAGATCATGACCCGACCTGAAGGCAGACACTTAACAACTGAGCCACCCAGGCCCCCCCACCAACCAGTCTTTAAAATTTTTAAGTAATCTCTACGCCCAACATGGGGCTGGAACTTAAAACCCTGAGATCACGAGTCACATGCTCTACAACTGAGCCAGCCAGGTGCCTCTGGTCTCGCTTATTTTAACGCGGCTTCTCCCCGTGTTATTAGCCTGTTTCTAAGGATCTAATACAGAACTATCCGCAATACAGTATCGATGGCACAGAGCCTACAGGAAATTCGTTTTGTTCTCCAGCATCACTTTAGAACTACCATAGTATGTTTTCTTCTGTCACTAATTGGTGCAGGAGATGCTGAATAAGTCACTGACTCTGCATTCTTCCATTTCTCCAGCGTATTAAGCAATAAATAAATATTTGGAGGTATATGAACTAAAGAAAGAATGGGACTATAGCCCTTCCTTACACACAAAATATTAGGGCTCATTTCAGTATAAAAGTAGTACATATACAGAGAAAACTAGAATTCAGAAAAGGGGAGGGAAAGCATCTATATTTCTTATGCATAAAGAAACTCAGCATCACATTTTAGTTTATTTTCTTCCTACCTTTCTATGTACAGTTTTTTTGTGTTCTTATTATCGTCGTGGGATCAGACATCATCTTAATAGCAACATCGAATTCCAGGGAGTACATTCACCTCAGTCTACTTATGCAGTTCCCTATGTTCAGCTACTTTTTCCCTATTTTTACCATTAGAAATCATGCCCAGCATGATTAATTTACATGACAGTATGTTCCCCTGGATCTTCCCCCAGCACTTGTTAATCCTTGTTAGTGTTAATTCGCGATGCAGATAAGGAGATCATGAGTTTCTGTACCTCTCCTGAGTACCTGCTCCATGTGGGAGACCTTGAAGGACCCAAAGATGAGTAAAACACAGCATCCGTCTGCGGCCAGCTCAGTCTCTGGAAGAGGAGCACAGACCTGAAATCCCATAAATAATAGCAACCTGATAAGAAAGTTCTACACCGGCTATTAGGAGAGCACAGAAGAGCAAGTCTCTGTCCCTAGTGAAAGGTTTTAGAAGCATAGGATTTTACCAGACAGTGCAGATAAAAAAAATAAGAAAACAGATCAGGGGATTGTGATAGCAAGGGGAGGAGGGCAGGCCCAGGAGACAGAGCAGATGGGAGAGGCCGCTCTGAAGAGGTGACATTTAAACTAAGACCTAAATGACAAGAAGGTTTCAGCCACTCAAGGACCTGGAGGAAAAGTGTTTAAGGCAAAGGATCAGCAAGTACCAAGGAGGTGGGAGTGATCTTGGCTTGTTTAAGGAAGAGCGTGGTGGGAGTGACATGAGCGAAAGGGAGAGGAGTAGAGTGGGTCTCAGGGAATGGGAGAACGAAGTGGGGCGGGTCAAGTGAAAGGCTAGCAGGGAGAGCTGCTGTTGGAGAACCTGCGTCAGGAGTGGTCCCAACGCATAAGGTTGCTTGACTTTGTCAACATTTCTGAGTAGCACTGGAAGCAGGGAAGGCAGATGGCCTGGCTGATATATGGTTGGAGGTTGCAGAACACGTGGAGCAAAAATTTAAAAAATAAATAAATTTTTAAAAACGAAAAAAAAAAATAAAACAAGAACAAATGTAGCAAATTGATAGTGGAATAACAGAGTGGAAGGTACTGGGAATGGAGTTTGTGGTGTTGTGCTCTGAAGGCCAGGCTGGATAAGAAAAGAATGGAAAATAAGGTTGGAAGACACAGGTGTGACAAACAGGGAGAAAACAGAAGACTGGGGGATTGGAGGTCTCAGAGGGTTTACAGAACCTATGAGATGGAAACAAGGTAAAGAGAAAGCTGGAAGGACAAAGGACTTTACTCTGAGAATAGAACACTGGGGTTTAAGAAAGCAGGTAGATGGGCGCCTGGATGGCTCAGTCGTTAAGCGTCTGCCTTCGGCTCAGGTCATGATCCCAGGGTCCTGGGATCGAGCCCTGCATCGAGCTCCCCGCTCAGTGGGAGGCCTGCTTCTCCCTTTCCCACCCCCCCTGCTTGTATTCCCTCTCTCACTGTGTCTCTCTCTGTCAAGTAAATCTTAAAAAAAAAAGAAAGAAAGAAGGTGAGTTCAGACAGCTGTGGGTGATGTCAAGGTCCCTTGCTGAAGTAAAATGGAGGTGATGGTTGAACCCATGATCAGGAAGTATGTGCAAGCTAGGGTGTTACTTGATTTCATCAAATCAGAACATTTGTGCATCAAAGGACACCATCAAGAAAGTGAAAAGTCATGGGGCACCTGGCTGGCTCAGTCAGGGGAGCATGTGATTCTTGATCATGGGGTCATGAGTTCGAGGCCCATGTTGG
Organism: Lutra lutra; assembly: GCF_902655055.1. Classification (NCBI taxonomy): domain Eukaryota; kingdom Metazoa; phylum Chordata; class Mammalia; order Carnivora; family Mustelidae; genus Lutra; species Lutra lutra. Next base: position 79,674,232 of record NC_062296.1, on the reverse strand, counting down.
GTGTAGAGATTACTTAAAGATAAAATCTTTAAAATAAGAGGAAGTGAAAAGACGACTGACCGAAAGGGAGAAAATATTTGCTAATGATTTATGTGATGAGGGTCTGGTACCGAAAGTGTGTATAAGTAAATCTTATTTAATGGTAAAAGGATAAGTAACCCATTTAAAAATAGGTAAAGAATCTGAATAGATATTTCTCCAAAGATAACATACAGTCAATAAGCACATGAAAAGACGCTCAACATCGTTAACCAAGGAAATGCAAACCACAACTGCAGTAAGAAATCGCTTCATACCTAGTACCAGAATGGTTATAATCAAGTAATCAGATAATAAACAAGTGTTGGCAAGGATATGGAGCAATGGGAACCCTCATATCCTGCTAGTGAGAATGTAAAATGATGCAGCTGCTTTAGAAAATACCTTGGCAGTTTCTTAAAATGTTAAAATTAGAGTTACCATATGACCCAACAATTTCACTCCTAGGTATATACCCAAGAGAAACAAAAGCATATGCCCATACAAAAACTCCTACCCAAAAATTCATAGCAGCATTTCTCAATAGCCAAAAAGGGCAACACCCAAATGTCCATCAATTGATAAATGAAAAGGCAAAATGTGGTATATCCAGATAATGCAGCAACTCAGGGGGCTCAGTCGGTAAAGCATCTGCCTTCTGCTCAGGTCATGATCCCAGCATCCTGGGATCGAGCCCCGTGTCGGGCTCTCTGCTCAGCGGGGAGTCTGTTCCTCCCTCCCACTTGTGCTCTCTCTCTCTCTCTCTTTCTCTCACTGTCTCTCTTCTTCAAATAAATAAATAAAATCTTAAAAAAAAACACAATGCAGCAACTCAGATGACCCTTGAAAATGTTATAAGTGAATGGAGACAGTTACTACTTTAAGTGAGTAGTCGCTCAAAGTGGATTAGGGGCTGGAGATAAGCATTTTCTTAATGAAATAGAATAGGCTTGATTAGATTAGACTAGATCAGATCTTTATATCCCAGCTCAAGTATCATTTCCTCAAGGAGTCTTCCCCAACTAGGTCAAATCCCCCCTCTCTTGGAACCTATCCTTGATAGCACTAATAGCACAGTTGGAAGTTTAGGTTTATTTGCATGATGATTGGATGGACATTACGGTCTCAGGGTAAGAGTATGAATGCACGGCATTTCCAGCACTTAGCGTGCTGTTGATGGCACACAACAGGTTATTTGTAAGTATCTGTTCAAGGAAGGAAGGAAAGACACTGGTAAGTGGGGGATCAAAGTTGTAGATGCAAAGAACAGAGTAGCCTAGAAGGAAATGAATAAAATGGGGGATGTGGATGACGTCTCTAAAATAGAGGTCACTAAGACACTGGTTTTCAAACTGAGGGTCGCAACATACAAGTGAATTGTGAAAATGGTATACTAAGTTGTGGCCAGAATTTTTTAATGAAATGGAATAAGGTAGGATAGAAAATATTGGAGGTGGGGCGCCTGGGTGGCTCAGTTGGTTAAGCGACTGCCTTCGGCTCAGGTCATGATCCTGGAGTCCCGGGATCGGGTCCCGTATCAGGGTCCCTGCTTGGCAAGGGAGTCTGCTTCTGCTGACCTCTCTCCTCTCATGCTCTCTCTTTCTCATTCTCTCTCTCTCAAGTAAATAAATAAAATCTTAAAAAAAAAATATTGGAGGGGTGCCTGAGTCACTCAGTCTGACTCTTGATTTCCGCTCCTGTCATGATCTCAGGGTCATGAGACAGAGCCCCGCCTCGTGCCAAGCATGGAGCCTGCTTAAGATTCTCTCTCTCCCTCTCCTGCTGCCCCTTCGCCCACTCCCCACCCCGACCCCCTCTCTCTCTAAAAGAAGATGAAGAAAAAAGAAACTATCAGAGAATATAGCACATACCAAAATTTTCATGAAACTTTTGCTTCAATAACATATAGTAGTACATATATATATCATATATACATATATTTCAACAATATATGTGTGTACGTATATATATACACACAGGCATACATGCATGTACACATGTGTGTTTTATGTCATGATTCTACTGTGTTTCAGTTTTTAAAAATTGAGACACTCCTATACCATACCCTGTGGTTCAAACATGCATGACTGTAATTATTTTCTGAAGCATTCATTGTTCTAGTAGATTGAGAATCACAGACTGTGAATGTAAGACCTTTGGTGGTTTGTACTAGTAATAGCATAGCATTTTTAAAAAGTCGTTTGTGAAGTACAAATTAAACATTAATTTCTCAAGTATAAATTGAACATTAATGGAATTTCTTAAGTATAAACATTAATTTGAGTTTTTAAGAGCAAGTTAAACAATGGTTGCAATCTCTATTAAGATGTTTTTCAGTCTCTAAAATGTATCAACAGTTATGATTATTTCTAATCATTTATGATTAAGAAACCCAGGAAGCCAGTGTTTAGTTATGTGGCAAAATGCATGTCCTTAATTTAATTTCTTTTACCCCAAGTTATTTCAAAATGGTTTAATTGTAAGATTTCTTTGAATGTGTATAACACATCAAATGTGCCTAACAATTCTTCCATTTGGGAACTGTGTGTGGCAGGAAGCCCGGGGCCTTTGGAGCCATTCTGGTCTGCAAGGAATCCTGGCTTTGTCACTTACTGGCTGTTTGACATTTGACAAGTTGGTATATTGGGATCTCGGCTTCCTTGTCAGTAAGACAAAGAAAATAATTTAGGTGGAAATTGCCTTTTGTGGAGGTCAGAATTGGTCAACTGTCAGCAATTTCATGTGGCTCAACCTAATGATTATCTTACAGGGTGGTTGTGAGGATCCAACAAGACAATATTTGTTTAATGCCTGGCACAATGCCTATTAAATGTTAGTATTCCCCTTGATAAAGGTGAAAAATACTAGTGTCATTGTTTAATGATCTCTTTTAAATTGGCAGCATACACATCGGTCCATTGAACATTACATACTTATTGAATTTGTGTCTTGTTGCAGAAAGAATTTAAGTAGATTCTTTGGTACATAGTTGGTATGAGATAAATATTTGGATACTAGGGAATAATGTTTCTGTTTAGTTTTGTTTCCTTGATCATTTGTGAGCCATCATTTGGTACTTAACTAGGATTTGATGAAACATTAAAGAGCCCAGTTGGGACTGTTCTTTTCCAAGAATTTGTAACAAAGTCTTGTTTTGTACTTCTCTGACAGGTTGTCCTTTCCTGGGAGCCAGCCCCACGCCGTCGTGTCTGGTGAATGTTTAACAACAGACTTTCTGGAAACAAGTCTGTGTGGGTGATGGTGGCCAATTTCCATGCAAATATTTCCGTCACCCATCACTGCTGATTTCAGACTAGCAACTTATCATCACTGACTGCACAGTTGGGAAGAGGTGAGTGCAGGGTGCTCTTCTGAGCTCAAACCAAGATGCTGTGGGCCCACTGCTGACCCCAGGACACACGAAACCCACCCCGAGGGCAGTGCTCTGTAGACTGGAACTGAGTGTACACGTGGGATTTTTCATTTATATTTATGTAGCTAATAAAGACTTTCCACAATTACTGAGTATTTTTGAAAAACACAACTAAACAGAAAAACTGCAGGAGTGGAACAAAATAATAATTACAGTATCTATCATTATCCTACATCCGTATGCACCTTCTCATTAAATTACTTTCCTTGATGAGACAACCTGCAGGGTTTTGCTCTTCTCTTGTCCTTTGGTCAACCTGTTATTTTAATGACTAAAATACTAAGTAAGTATTCCTCCCCAAAAGTGCCGTGTAATTTTATGTATTGTCTCTCTTGATGATCTACCTGGCTCAGATATTGGGAAACTCCTTTTTGGTGGAATTGTAAAATTCAACATCATTTTTTTTTAAATGTGAGGGAATGGGAGTCACAGTTGGGGAATTGCTGAGGCTATGGGTCATTTTATGAGTGATGTATTTTAAGATTTAAAAAATGCTTCTGCAGATAAAAGGTTTTACTCTAAATCAGAGATACTAAATGGGGGGGGTGGTGTCCTGGGGTAGGGGTGGATTTAAGAAATCGATGGTGGTGGGGCGCCTGGGTGGCTCAGTGGGTTAAAGCCGCTGCCTTCGGCTCAGGTCATGATCCCAGGGTCCTGGGATCGAGCCCTGCATCGGGCTCTCTGCTTAGCAGGGAGCCTGCTTCCTCCTCTCGCTCTCTCTGCCTGTCTCTCTGCCTACTTGTGATCTCTGTCTGTCAAATAAATAAATAAAATCATTAAAAAAAAAAGAAATCGATGGTGGCTTTTTTGTTGTTGTCGTCACAATGATTGGGGAGCACAGTTGACATTTAAAGGGCGGGGCCAGAGAAGCTAGAACCGGAAATCGTCCCACGTTCTAAATGACCTTTAGCTCTGCTGTGGACCTGTCATGTAGGTGAAAATAAAGACCTAATTTTCCAAGACAGCAATCACAGTATAAAGTGAAGGTTGCTTGCCTTTAGTTTTCCTTAGAATTTTCCCAAAGTTGTTCACCATGTTGGGGAGTCATAGCACCGTGGGCGGTACTGATGTCGTCATTTGAGTTGCTGCTAAGGCCCACCCGTGTCAGTCTTGGCCTTGAGCCGTCACTCACAGTGATATTATGATAGTGTAAGCATTTGGCTACTTTATTTTGTCTTCTAGGATTGCCATGCCTGTGAGTTTCTCTTTTGAGGTGCATGTTATTTTATTATACATAACTTTCTTTCTACTTGTCCTTTCTGCCAGGGTATTATTATTATTATTATTATTATTTAAAGATTTTATTTACTTATTTGACACAGAGAGAGATCACAAGTAGGCGGCGGGGGCGGGGGGGAAGCAGGCTCCCTGCTGAGCAGAGAGCCCGATGTGGGGCTTGATCCCAGGACCCTGAGGTCATGACCTGAGCTGAAGGCAGAGGCTTAACCCACTGAGCCACCCAGGCGCCCATTGTTAATACTTTTTACAATTATGCATAGCGGTATGTAGTGTCCCCTCTGGGTTTCATTTCGGGTTAGTACAGGAGGGTTACTAAAGGAATCACTGGGTCTGAGACCCAATAATAATCTAAATAACTAATCCTTAGGATAATAGGACAATACCATTTGTTTCCGAGGTCCCCAGCATACCTGCCCACAGACTGTTGAACTCTCCCCCAGTCACTGCCATCTGTGGCCAAAAGAACAGTTTTATCCTCCTTTTTTCCTTCCTGGCATCAGCTGAGCCGTTGGTGTTACCACCGCTGCGCACAGTGGTGTCTTCAGCCCATCATGAGAAAAAGTCATCATTTGCTGGATTGTATCCATTTTCTTAGTCAGTGTTTACAGTATTGTCATTCCACTGCCCTCTTGGAAAAGGATGTTCTCGGAAAGTCAGTGGATCAAATATTACGGCAGTTGTCAAATGAGGTGAACCTCCGTTTCCTTGAGTTTCGAAGTCGCCCCTGAGAATTGTGGAGGCAGGCCTCAGCAAGCACATCCGTTTGTCTCTTGCCCTACACAGTGGCACTAAACACCCCGGTAAGAAAATAAACACTTAGTGCTGTGCACACAGTAATAAAAAATAAATATATACTTTGAGCTGGATTCAAATATGAACCTACGGGTCATGTTGTCAACACAGTGAAGAGGGGAAAAAAAAAGGCACCATCAGTGAAACAAACCTGTAATGAGTACGCGGGGCTCAACTTTGGCAAGATTGCGGAGCAGCCGTCTTTTGTTTCCAGCACTTGTATCTCCTTTCTCAGATGCTCTTGCCTTTCCCTCGCACCTCTGGCGCTGTCAAGCCTGAGGCTCTCAGTCCACGTGGGATCAACAAGTGTTTTTGAGGTAATTTTTTTTAGAGATTTTATTTATTTGTGTGTGTGTGTGCGCACGCGCGTGCGCATAAGCGGGGAGCAGCAAGCAGAAGCAGAGGGAGAAGCAGTTTTCCTGCTGAGCCTGATGTGGGGCTCAATCCCAACGCGGGGCTCGATCCCAAGACCCTGAGATCATGACCTGAGCCTGAAGCAGACGCTTAACCCACTGAGCCACCCAGGCACCCCTTGAGCTACTTCTGCTGTATGCCAGGCAGTGTGGTAGGCACGATCAAATCCTTGTCTGATTTGAAGGATTCTCCCTGTCAGAAGGAAAGGGGGAAGATAAACTTTTTTCCTACTAACTCTAGGATTTTTTTTAAGAGAAGACCGGCTCTTTCTGGCGATCAGAATAGTGGTTATCCTGGACAGGCAGAATTGACTGGGAAGGGGCATGAGGGTTTCTGGGGAGCTGGTAATATTATGTGTTTCTTTTTTTAAATTGTGGTAAGGAATACATATCATAAAATCTACCACTTTAACGATTTCTAAGTGTCCAGTTCAGTAGTGTTAAGTGTATGTATTCCCATTGTTGCGAAGTAGGTCTCCAGAACTTTTTCATCTTGTAAAACTGAAACTCTGTACCTATTAAACCATAACTCACTTTTCCTTATTTTCCTACCTCCAGCCCCTGGTAACCACCTTTCTACTTTCTATTTCTATAAATTTGACTTTTCTAGATACCTTATACAGGTGGAATCGTACAGCATTTACCCTTTGGTGACTGGTTTATTTCACACAGTTATGATGTTCATCCATATTGTGGCGTGTGACAGGATTTCCCTCCTAATTTTCTATTTCTTAATCTGGGTTCTGGTTCCCTGAGGACGTTCAATTTGGGGAAATTCATCCAGCTGCGCATTTATTAACTGGACATACTTGTGTATGCATGTTCTACTTCCAAAAAGGACTTGACTTTAAAAATCAGGTGGAGATAAAATTTAAAAATCATTACTACCGTTTCTACTAAGCTCTTAGTGACTTGTGTTAATGTTTCCCAGAGGTGTTTTAGAAGTACCAGTTAGAGAAGGCAGTGCTCAACTCAAGGGGTACTTGCTGAGGGCTTGATGGCTTGGGGTGCACACAGAAGAGATGGCTTGGGGTGCCTGGGTGGCTCAGTCTGTGAAGTGGCAGCCTTCTGCTCAGGTCATGATCCCAGGGTCCTGGGGTCAAGTCCCCACATCAGGCTCCCCACTCAGTGGGAAGTCTGCTTCTCCCTCTGCCCCTGCCGCCTTCCCCCCACCCCTGCTCATGCTCCTTCTCTCTCTTTCTCTCAAATAAATAAATAAAATCTTTAAAAAAAAGAACAGATGACTTCACTCAGGCCCTATTCAAGTTTACCTGATGTATGGCTCTGAGCCCTTTTATACAGAAGCCTGATACTGCCCATCACAATCCAAAATCACTAAAAATTAATACCCTGACAAATTAATACCCTGACCAAACAAGAACAGAAGGTAAAAGGGAGAAAAACTGTCCTTAAAGAGGTGAATGACATTGGGAAGAAAGCCCACTGAAAGAAAATTTTAGGAAAAAGAACAAAACCATTAGAAGAGGACAGCCGGTAAGGTTGCCACATTTAGAAAAACAAAAAGCCAAACAGACAAACCATCAATACAGGACACCCAGTGAAACTTGAATTTCAGATAATCAACAAGTAGGTTTTTATTTTTGTTTTTTTAAAACCTGTGTTCAATTTTTAAAAAAATATTTTTTATTTTTTTATTTTGAGAGAGAGAGAGACAGTGAGAGAGAGCATGAGAGGGGAGGTCAGAGGGAGAAGCAGACTCCCCATGGAGCTGGGAGCCTGATGTGGGACTCGATCCCAGGGCTCTGGGACTATGACCTGAGCCGAAGGCAGTTGCTTAACCAACTGAGCCACCCAGGTGCCTTGTGTTCAATTTTTATTACTTTTTTTTAAAGTTTAATTCCAGTATAGTTACTATACAGTGTTATATTAGTTACGGGTGTACATTATAATGATTCAAGAATTCTATGCATTAGTGCTCAAGCATGACAAATCTTTCAGAACTCTGATAATAACCAAGATTCATGCAGTTGTAGGGAGATCACAGATTTGGTAGAATTGTTAATTTATGCTAACTTTTTACATAACTATTGGTAACTGTAACACATTTAGATGTATATACAAATAGGTTTTTAAAGTAGAAATATGTTCTGAATAGTGCATAGGACATACTTGTACTAAAAACCCATTTGTTGTTTACTGAAATTCAACTTCTACTGGGCGCCCTGTATTTTACCAGGCAATCGTAACTGCAAGGGAAGGAAGAGGGAGATAAAATCAGAGGGAACACAAAAAATATGCAGGGAACCACCTCAAAGCTAGATTCTCTGACAAGTACCTAGCACTGGATAATATTCCCTGTCCTAAATGAGGGAAGGAATTTTCCACTAGGAATTGGTTTGATTTTGTAATGAAGAAAAATTTAGACTTTTCTTGAATGTCTTGTTTGGGGGTCCAGAGTTTAATGCGAATCTTGTCACATTGGCTACTTCCCAGAAGGCTGAGTGACAGAACAGGATAGCCTAGGGCTCTGGTGTGTGGGGCTGCAGGCAAGAAGGGCAAGGGACTCCCTCCAAAGACCCAGTGCCTGGTCATGACTTATCTTGTCAGTTTTCATCTGAACAGATTTTGATGCATATAAATAGGGGTGGCCATTAAAAGTGCTGCATCAGGGGGCACCTGGGTGGCTCAGTTGTTAAGTGTCCGCCTTCACTCCAGTCATGATCCCAGGGTCCTGGGATCGAGTCCTGTGTCGGGCTCCCTGCTTGGCAGGAAGCCTGCTTCTCCCTCTCCCTCTCCCACTCCCACTCCCCCTGTTTGTGTTCCCTCTCTCGCTGTCTCTCTGTCAAATAAATAAATAAAGTCCTTTAAAAAAAAAAAAAACTACTGCATCATTATTGGGGGGAAAAACAAATTCCTGAACACTCCGCCTTCCCTATTCATCAAAGCAAAAGCATCCAAGATTCATTCAAGGTGAAGGAAGGCATTGGTTCTGGAAGAGTTGGCCTTGTCACACAATTTCTGATTCACTTTGAAGCCCTGCAGTTAAACCCTTCTTCTGAGTCAATAGGTATAATCAGGCTTGATCAATGGAAGTTCTCAGGTTCATTGTTGAGAAGAAATAATTTTTTTAAATTGCAAGTACACAATAAGGATTAAATAACAAGATGAGGGGCACCTGGGTGGCTCAGTGGGTTAAAGCCTCTGCCTTCGGCTCGGGTCATGATCCCAGGGTCCTGGGATCGAGCCCCATATCAGGCTCTCTGCTCAGCGGGGAGCCTGCTTCTCCCTCTCTCTCTGCCTGCCTCTCTGCCTACCTGTGATCTCTGTCTGTCAAATAAATAAATAAAATCTTTAAAAAAAAAAATAAATAAATAAATAACAAGATGACTCTAGGCTGAAGTTTTGCAAGGCCTTTTTTTTTTAGAGTTTTGTTTATTTATTTGACAGAGAGAAATCACAAATAGAGAGGCAGGCAGAGAGAGAGAGAGAGAGGGAAGCAGGCTCCCTGCTGAGCAGAGAGTCCGACGCGGGACTCGATCCCAGGACCCCGAGATCATGACCTGAGCCGAAGGCAGTGACTTAACCCACTGAGCCACCCAGGCGCCCTGCCAGGCCCTTTTTAATGATTTGTTTTACATCAGAAGTAGAGTTGCATGAATTAAAGGCGAATGTCCTTTCAACAGTTTGTTGATAGACATAGGTAAACTATATGTTCTATGATCTTCTTACACCATTAATCGCTTAGTAAGCTTTTCTTTCATAGAATGTTTGAAGTAAACTTTGGCCTCGCTCAGGTCAAATTATCACACATCTTTAAAACAATGAAGACTGGATTTATTATGTGGAAGCTCTATTCATGACTGTTATCAACTGGTTATGTAGAATCTTGGTTGATACTTTTTATGGCTTTATGAAGCTGTCAGTAACCCTGACCTGTATGTCCTTGGACAGTTTCCTTAGGTGTCTATGCCTTAACTTCCTAATTTGTAAGTGAGGGGGTGGACCAGATGATCTCTAGCCTCCAAGCTCTAAAACATGACTAGATCACACTAAAAGGTGTGTCCATCTCAGGAATCAGTAACTTAGCACAACTTAGCTAGCGCTTTCCTTGGTAGGGATATTTGCTATTTTAAAGAATAAAGGTAAGAGTATAGACAAAGTGTTTTCAGTTACTTCTTGTCCCCTCGGAAATCTTTCATGGGTAAAGAATCAGAACTTGGGGGGAAAACCAGAACACCCATAAAGCGATAATGTCTAGAAGAGACCAAGAATCGAAGAACTGAGACACAGTTACTACGGGGAATAGATGCCATGAGAGAAAAACACACCCGTCTTTGCTTCCTCAAAAAACCAGATTGTGCCTGCTAGGAACAAGAGAGTCACTCCTTACTAGGACATCGAGTACTGCCAGAAGCAATATCTGCTGTTTGATTCCCATAACAGTCGGGAACAGCATGTAATGGCAACTGTGACACAAGACGAGAGACTGTGCCCGGGCCACCGAGTGTTCCCACCCACCCCAGCTCTGCGGTGAACGGTCTGTACGTGACACCTGGACGATCGGGCTCTCTCATCTCCAGAATGTTCATACTCATTAAGTCAAGTGTTTAAGATGCAAATTATTTGGATCATGAAACTCTCTTTGCTTCCACGCCCATTGCCAAATATTTGTGCACTTTCTGAACATCGTTGTACAAATTAGAAACATATCTAAAAATGTCCGGCCACAGCTTCCTGCTAAGACTTCCACACGACACAGCCTGGGATCATCCCATCAGCCAGCTTCTCAAGAAAGCGACAGCTTGGAAGGGAAAGTTGCAGCCGGGAGGGCAGACTCGGGCATCAAACAAAAGTAAGGTCACTTCAACTGCTTCGCCAGCTTCTTTCCTTCCCTTCGCCATGACTCTGCTTTCCTCTCCAAGGGGACAGAAACCTGGAAAGATATTCTAAGCGCCCCTGAGGACTGTGTCTGTGTGGACACTATGGAGTATGTGTGCAGACTCAAGGACTGACTAATCAAAGCTCACTTACACAGGGGTCTAGGAGAAAGAGAGTTGTGATGTGGTCAGTATCGTGACACATACAAAGTGTGTATGGTGCGTGAACTTTCATAGCAAAGTTCAGGATTTGTTCCAGAAAACTTGGCAAAAATTTTACCGTCTGAGGCATAGGACGTGTGGGTAGGCTGAAGAACACCCCCCGCCCAAGATGTCCACCTGTTTATCCCCAGAACCTGTGACTGTGTTATTTCACATGGCTAAAGGGACTTTGCAGGTATGATTAAGCTAAGGGTCTTGAGACGGAGATGATTCTGGATTATCTGGATGGGCCCAGTGTCATTACAAAGGTCCTTACAGAAGGGAAGCTTCTCGAAAGCAGAAAAGGCATGTAGATTCTCCTTCAGAGCTTTCAGAAAGAATGCGGCCCTGCTGATTCCTTGATTTTAGTACTTCTGACCTCTAGAACTGTAAGAGAATAAATTTGTGCTGTTTTAAGCCACAGAGTTTGTGGCCATTTGTCACAGAAGCAGTAGGGAACTAATGGAGGAGGACTCAACAGGGTGTTTTCAATTCAGCGAGAGTGCTTTGGTGAGAGCGTTGGGGTAATGGCGACTGGGAATATTCAGAGACTCAGTTACTATACAGGGTTTTCTGGGGATCCTGCTGTCAGCTGGGAACTGAGACCTCAGTGGTGGACAAACAGACATGGGTTCTGCCAATATGGAACTTAGAACCACAAGAGGAAGTCTGGCATTAACCAAAGATGGCTATTAATTAACTCAGGTATGCAGTGTGCTCTGAAGTACTTCATGGCTCTCTGAGAATGCCTAAAAGGAGATCTACTCCTTCTGGATGGTCAGAGAAGTTTTCCCTGAGGATGTGATGTTTAAGGCAGACTCTAAGAACGAGCAGGGGTTAGATGCCTCAGGTCAGCAGGGCTGGAAGTAACCCTGCAGAAAGACGGAAGAGCTTTTCCAAAAGCTGTAGGCAGTCCAAGTGTTGTGTTTTAAGAAGTTAAACTAAGTCCAGTATTGTTGGAGCCAACAGAATAAGGGCTAGTGCTGTGCAAGAAGAGATGGAGGGGTGACTAGGGGCTAGGCTAGACAGGGCCTTCTAGGCCACTGAAGGACAGTGGTATGTCCATATTTATATTTTTAAAGATCACTTAGGCTATAGTGGATGAAAGAATGGATTGAGGGGCAAGAGAAGACACCAAGAGACCAGTTATAAGGACACAGCAACAGCCCAGGTGAGAAGTAAGGTAGCCTTCGCCAGAGTGGTGGTGGTCGGGGTGGAGAGAAGCAGAAGGGTTCAATGGATAGATATATAAGACAGAGAATCAGAAGATTTGATGATCAATGGAGTGTGAGAAGTGACAGAGAGGGAGGTGTTAAGGATGACAGCTAGGTTCATAGATGAAGCAACCCGGTCAGCAGAACTTTGATTTTCTAAGGAAGGGAACAATGCTGGAAGAGAAGAATTTGGGTGGGAAGAGGGAGTACAACTTCAGGCATGTATACCTTGAAGGGGTCCCTGAATGTCAGGTAGGCATTTGTGTACTCCGGAGCAGGAGATTTAAACTTGGGAGTCAGAATGTCAATGGTAAGTGAAGGCCTGGGGATAGTGGAGGTTGCCTGGGGAGGGAGAAGCTGATAAGAGGAGGGCCTAGGAATCTCAAAGAAAGTAGAGGGCAGAGAAATGACTGGGAGTGACTAGAAAACAAGGAGAAAAACAAGGAGGGTGTGGAGCCACCGAACTGAAAGGAAAAGAGAGTTTCTCAAAAAGGAGGGAGTAGGGGCGCCTGGGTGGCTCAGTGGGTTGAGCTGCTGCCTTCGGCTCAGGTCATGATCCCAGGTCCTGGGTTCGAGCCCCGCGTCGGGCTTTCTGCTCAAGCGGGGAGCCTGCTTCCTCCTCTCTCTCTGCCTGCCTCTCTGCCTACTTGTGATTTCTCTCTGTCAAATAAATAAATTAAAAAAAAAAAAAAAGGAGGGAGTAGCCATCAGGTCAAGAAAAATAAGGACTAAAAAGTAGTCCTTGGACATGAAGATCATTGGTGACCTCAGCATGAATTTGGTGTGGTGGAGGAAAGGGGACGGAACCTAGGAATGGTCATCTCGTCTAAGTGTTTCTGGCAGACGCTAGTCAGAGCAGGGTTTTCAGGAAAAGCTAGGAACTAGCGAGAAGTCCCAGCGGTTGAATTACATGCCCCGCCGCCGCCACCACCACTGCGCATGCGCACCAGTACTTTGCCCTCCTGGAAAGACAGCTGTAGGTGGTGGACAGGACTCCAGACTGCCCGGGCCCTAACCGTATCTCCTTGTTCACTTGCCAACTTTAGCCAGAATCACTCCATCACTCCTTTCTCTTAGCCCTCTGGTCCTTGCTAGCAGCCATCTCTGTCTCCATTCTTGGTTATTCTGAGGCTGGACCCATGAACTCACCCTCTCATTCTCTTTCTTTTTTGTTCACCTGGTAGTGGAGAGATTTTGTGTCTCCAGGGCGTCTGAGTGAATTGACATTTCAGAGCCATTGTTCCTTATCCAGTGTCTGTGCAGTGGTTCTTTGTGGAACATGGCCAGTCCTGGGAGCAGACAAACAAAAATAGCATATTAGGTGAGTGACTTCGTGGAGAAGTGTGAGGGGAGCATACAAGTCTCCTCCCTTGTGAGAAGCCAGGAAGGCTATTGGAAGAGCTGAAGAGTTGCTCTGGGTTGAAGGTTCAAATAATGGGAAGACAAAATGTTCCTCTATTTTTAATTGTCTGCTAAAATCTAGCTTATGTATAATTCAGATGGAATTCCCTGACCTTGACTTGTGGTTCTTCTAAGAGTCCAACTTCCTCTACTTTTATGAGGTGACCGAGCATAAGAATGGGAACAGGTGTTCCCCAGGTTATGCTGCCAAATAAAACTTACTCAAGACCAAAGTGACTTTTCTCACTGAAAGCACAGCAACAACAGGAATCCTGAGAAGGAAGGCGCATACACCCACACAGTGAAAGAATGAAGCCATTTTGTGGGAAAGGAATAAAAGAAGAAAAGGGTTATACAAGGAGAAACAAAATACAGCTCTGACTCACGCAATAGGCTTGAGTGGTGAAAAAATAATTGGAGAATAATATCAGAGTTCTGAACTGGCTTTGACCACGAACATAGCTTTTACTTGTGCAGTCGGGGGTAGTTATTCCCCCTCTTCGCTATTTCCTTCGCCCTTCAGGTTAGGAAATTATTCCCTCCGGTAAAACATCATTTTTCTCTTGTCTTCTGGGAAAGTGCTTGTGCTGCTATTCCCTCAGGATCTGTTGAATAAGTTAGTAGCTCGTGAAAGATAGCAGCAGGTGACTACATCGGCATTGATAAATAATTGAGCACTGTAGTTAGAGTTCTTCTTAGAAACTCATGATCTTTTTTTCCAGAGACCAGCTGAAGTCCAACCCTCTCACTTTACATATGAGGAACTGGGCATGGAAAGATGAAGCAATTTTCCCAAACCCACAGAGCTACTTAGCGGCAGATGTAGCCCTGGGACTTCGGGGTTCCGTGTCTATGAGGCTCTGCTGTCCTGCTCAAATGTATCAAACCCGCCACAGTGCCTGTAATTGAAAGCTTCCCTGGGCCAGGAGGGTACCATCTCTACCTCTCCCAACAAATCTTTAATAACGGAGGCTTTATCACTCACATTCCCAGGTAAGAAAACCAAAGCTCAGAGAGGTTCGCTAACTCACCTAAGACAACACTGTCAGTCTGTAGTAGAACTGCCTAATCTTTCGGGATGACCAAGTAGGGATTACTGGTATCTAGGGCTGATGCTCTACCTCTATGGGGACAGGTGATGGCCTGCCTGGTGTCACAAGGAAGGCCCAAAGGCCCACAAAACCAAAATTATTGATCCAGCTCCTTGGCTATGCTGCCGAAAGTTTGAACTTGCAGTCCCTGCTAGGAAAGAGAAGTCTTGAAGGAATGGGATGCTGAAGAATTGTGTTTTCTTGGGGAGCGAAACTATGTGGAGCAAAGGGGAACTTTTTGGGCCGAGTGGGATGATACTTGTGAAGTGGAGACGGGTGAGGGGAAGGGTTCTCTGCAGAGCAGAGAAGGTTATCTGGAATGAGGCTGGATCTTTGAGTCCCTACCTGGGCTGAGGCATTTATGGAATTCAATAGCACACATTTCTAGAACCTGATCAGTATGCTGTGACTGTACTGATTTCAAAGGGGGTCCATCGTTACTAGAACTGAATTAATTGTAATCCTGGGCTCAAGATACACAGCTTCATGCATGGCTCTGCTCTCTCTTTAAATAAATACATAAACAAATGTGAACACTTGTGAATCCAACATCCAAACCAAAAACCAGAGCAGTCACTGAAGCTGTCCGACAATACCAAGTTTTGAGGAGGAGGATATGGATGGACCAAACCTCTTATTCATCCCTAGGAGTATAAATCAGTTTAATAAATTTGCATTATTTTGTAGTATTAGACATTCTCATGGAATCTATAAATCCATCCGAAAAATCACATTCACTACAGCACTGTTTATTTGTCAATCATGGGGCTAAGTAGCAAATTTTTCTTCCCATTATATCGAAAAGTATTGACAAATACAGGAATCTTTCTTTTTTGAGTGGGGAAAGTCTAGCTCTTCAACAGCACCCGCTCACAACCCCTTTTCAAGTTACGGTTAGGCAAAAAGGAAGGCAATACTGTCTCACTTGTCACCGGTCATGTGTCTGTTGAATTGCCACCTAGGGAGGTGTGGTCCTATTTTTTATTGAAGCTTGTCCCAATAAAAGCAATTTGAGTTGTATTTTATTTTTTTAAAGAGATTTTATTTATTTATTTGACAGAGAGAGCGAGAGATCACAAGCAGGCAGAGAGGCAGGCAGAGAGAGAGGGGAAACAGGCTCCCCGCTGAGCAGAGAGCCTGATGCAGGGCTCGATCCCAGGACCCTGAGATCATGACCTGAGCCGAAGGCAGAGGCTTAACCCACTGAGCCCCCAGGCACCCCACGATTTGAGTTTTAGAGAAGTCCTCTGCTTCCATGTGTTTGTCATTGCTTCCTCTTCTCCTATAGGTCTTCAAGTCATGGCAGAGACAAAAGCCTTGGCAACCGAATCACACCCTGATAATCCAGTGTTGGATTTCCTGGCTCTGCCACACTTGAGTGGATGGCCGTAGGCAAATTCCTGAACTTGTCTGAGCCTCAGGTTTCTGTAAGTGGGTAAATTCACGTGTCCCATGTGGGGCTGCTATAAGGATTCAAAGAGGGGACTGCTCCCAACCAGCTACGGAACAGAGGAGCCCAGCAGCAAATGTTAGTTCCCTTTTCTATAGAAACAGGAGTGTAAGCGACACCCTGGAATATTCCTGACACAGCACTTATCTCATCGAAATTTAGTGCGATCCCCAAATGCGAGGCACAGCTGTAATTTTACATTTTCTAGAAGCCACACTTAAAAATGAACAAAAAACAAATGAAATTAATTTTAATAATATATCGGATTTAATCAATTTAACTGATGTATCTAACATGTTAACATTTCAGCATGTAGTCAGTATACAAATTATTGATGAGATAATTTGTATTCTTTTTTTTTTTTTGCCATACTCAGCCTTTGAAATCCCGTGTGAATTTTACACTTACAACACGTCTCAATTCGGATCACGTTTCATGGACCCAAGAGCCCCACTCGACTAGCGACTACGGCGTTGTATTGGGTACCACAACTTTAGCATTTCTAAGGACATTGAATCTCTTTAGATTTTGAAATCTGGCCTCTTCAATTCTATTCTAGTGCACATTTCCAACAGTGGGGGGTGATTGACCCCTTTCCTTTTCCTTTAATATCCTAATTTATGGTTGCCTCATAGATGGGGATGTGGGTCAGGTTATCTTAGAGCAGGGGTCCCCAATCTCCATGGGAGAAATGACTGTTTTTCTTTTCCTCAAAGCTTTCAAACCTCCAGAAAATTAGGATAATTGGAGGGAGGGCAAGGTGAAAAGAGTTGGGGCTGACAGGAAAACTCCAGCTCCCTGGTGAAGAGTCCTTCCTGGACTACACAAGGCTACCCAAGCCTCCTTGATGGAAGGAAATCTTAGTAACTTTGGAACTGACTCAGGTTTGCTGCCAGGTTCACATTCGGTGGTCGTGATGGTTGGGGTTGGGGGAAGCTGCACCTCGGTCAGCAGCTTGGATGGACGAGGGTTGTGCTCAACTTGCTGATAGGAGAAATGCCAAGTTTTCCAGATAATAGGTGGCACTCTAGATGTCAGAGTCCGCTGCAAATAATGGTTCATGCTCAGTTAACTATGGGCCCTAAGTAAATATTAATAGAAACTGATAAGATCATGATTTGTATAGAAACGAAAGAGCGGTAGATTCTGACAAGTTGCTGTATAATTAACTTTCATCTTTTAGGGTAAAGAGAACTGAATAAGGCCACTCATGTTACCTATTCTGGGTTCATATTTTTGGATTGTGTTCCCACCCAGAGACTCCAAGGATTTCCTAAATGTCAACCTAAGCATGGTATCACTCAAAACAGTCTTTGGTTGTTCTTGTATTATTGGCATTTTGCTCTGTTTCCTTGAAGTTTTGGTGATCTCTTCGTAGCTGAGCTCCAA
Organism: Lutra lutra; assembly: GCF_902655055.1. Lineage (NCBI taxonomy): Eukaryota > Metazoa > Chordata > Mammalia > Carnivora > Mustelidae > Lutra > Lutra lutra. The sequence continues at coordinate 79,656,753 of NC_062296.1, read as the reverse complement.
TTTAATACATCATTTTGTGTCTTGCTTTTACCCACTGATAATATGTGCATTTTCCATGTTCTCATATAGACTTCACACAACACACTTTTTTTCCAGTGTGTTTCAATGTGTTCAATCAATTCAGTGGTCCACTGAGTGCTTGCGCCATGATTTACTTAACCATTTTCCATTATTGTCTTTTCCTTCTGGATATTAGAAGATGTAATTTTGTTCCATAACTTGCACACATGAAAAAGTACCTGTCTTTATTTTTTTTAATAAGATTAAATCTGGGTTTGAATTCCCATGTACGGGCCTGTCAAGACACCCGACAGCAGCCATCAATGGGGAGCTAGTCCCATGTGTATATGCAGGGTATCTGGAGAACCGCTTAGTGGGATGGCTCTGATACTCTTGACCCTAAGCAACACAAGTCTACCTAACCCAGCCTAAACCGTAAACGAGAGGTACTGGCCTGTATGACTGGCATTCAGAGGAAGCTTCAGGGTTGGTTTGATTTAGGCACCTGACGACATTATCAACGACCCTCTTTCCTTTCATTTCCACTCTGCGCTCTACAAAATCAGCTTTGCTCTGGTCACAAGACGGTTGTCAGCTGATGCTACATGCTTACTTGCATTCACTCAGAGATGGGGAGAAGATAGAAAGATAAGAGAGTTTCTTCCAGAAGCTTCCTTCCCATAGCAAGCAAGTTTCTTTCACAGAAGCCTCCAGGAAATTTCTCCTCCTTTCTCATTGGCCTAAATTGGGTCATGTGCCCATCCCTGAATGACGAGCTTATGGCCAGTGGTCAGAATCAAGCTCATTAATTTTTAGATTGAGCCATATATTTCATTACTACAGGGGCACCTGGGTGGCTCAGTCGGTTAAGTGTCTGTCTTTGGCTCAGGTTATGATCCCGGGGTCCTGGAATCAAGCCCTGCTCCCTGCTCAGTGGAGAACCTGCTTCTCCCTCTGCCTCTCCCCCTGTTTGTGCTCTCTCTCTCTGTCAAAAAATAAAATCTTTGAAAAATTACTACAAACAAAGGAGGCTCTACCCTCTTCCCCTGCCCCCAGCACAAATTCACTGCATGGACAATAAACAAAAGTGGGGTAGTTACCAAGAGAGGAGGGCATGAATTTACAGAGATTACCAAAATGTCTCAAATCTTCCAACGTGTGTTTTCAGTCCTGCCATACAAACTCAGCACAGCAGCCCAAAGCCCAGACCTAAAGTCTCCATTGTTTTTCAGGCCGGGGAAGATCAGCTACCTCTCCACGAGGCACAAGAACAAAACACAGGTTTAATTTCTTCATAAATTATCCTGCCACACCGTTCCTTGTGCTTAAAATCTTTTCTGATGTCTTTTTGGGGGAAGAGAAAGACTACCAGTAGTAGAAGGACCAGGGTAAATGGACTTGAAGAGGAGTTGTACCAGCCAAAGTAGTTTGTCGAAAAAATCATGAATCTGGGCACTTGGAAAAATAGAGCTACTGCTTCAAATCACACTCATCTTCACACTCTTAACTTCCCACTCTTCAAATCAAAGGGTGAGCTGGTGAGGGTTGGACAGAGTCAAAATTTCCCTCAATAGGTTAATGGGCAAATAAATTGTGCTCCCTCCAAACAATGGAATATTATTCGCACCTAAAAAGAAATGAGCTATCAAGTCACGAAGAGACGTGATTGAACCTTAAATGCATCTTACTAAGTGAAAGAAACCCATGTGAAAAGGCTGTATGATTCCAACCGTACGATATTCTGGGAAAGGTAGAATTATGGAGATAGTAAAAAGATCAATGCTTGCCAGGGGTTAGCATGGAGGGATGTGTAGGCAGAGTACAGAGAATTTTTAGGGCAGTACATTTGTCCAAAGCTACAGAACGTATGGCACCAGGAGTGAACAGTAAAATGTGGGTTTGGGTTCATAATGGTTCATGATGATGTGTTGATGTAGGTTCACTGATATTAGCAAATATGCCGGTCCACTGCAGGATGATAATGATGGGGGGAAGCTCCGTGGGGGTGGGGGGAGAGCTGGTGTGTGGGAACTCCCTGTAGTTTCTACTCCATTTTGCTGTGAGCCTAAAAAATGCTTTAAAAAGCAAAGTCTGCTTTGGGGCACCTGGGTGGCTCAGTCGGTTAAGGCTCTGACTCTTGGTTTTGGCTCAGGTGATGAGCTCAGGGTCGTGGGATCAAGCCTCACGTCTGTTTGAGATTCTCTTCTTCTCCCTTTCCTTCTGCCCCTCCCCCCACTCATGCAAGTGTGCACTCTCTCTCTAAAATAAATATTTTAAAAATATTTTAAAAAATTAAAAATAAAGTCTATTTTAAAAATGCAGACTGGTATTAAGGAACGTAGAATTGAGAGTCAGGAGACCCGGATTCAAATTTGGACTGCCCTGTACAAGCTGTGTTATCTTAAAATTATTTTAACCTGTCTTCGTCTTAGTTTACTTACCTGTAAAATGAGGATAGGATTCCTCCATCAGATTTACGTGAATAGACAAACATAGGTAGGTCCTTTTCCAGAGCACATGGTGGGCGCTTCTAAAAATATGTCAGTTGAAGTAAAGAAAGGAGGAGGGAAACACAAGGAGACCAGGAATTCATAGCCAAGTCAAATGCCGGTGGAGGGGGGCGCCTGGGTGGCTCAGTGGGTTAAGCCGCTGCCTTCGGCTCAGGTCATGATCTCAGAGTCCTGGGATTGAGCCCCGCATCGGGCTCTCTGCTCAGCAGGGAGCCTGCTTCCTCCTCTCTCTGCCTGCCTCTCTGCCTGCTTGTGATCTCTCTGTCAAATAAATAAATAAAAAATCTAAAAAAAAAAAAAAATGCCGGTGGAGGTGTTTTCTAACAAGACCCACCTGCTAGTGATTGATGAGACAATCAGGGGTTATTTTTTCCCCTCATCTATTCTACTTCACTTGGGCTTTAGGCTTTATCAAATTATGATTCAATAAAATGCCCATTATTGGGGCGCCTGGGTGGCTCAGTGGGTTAAGCCGCTGCCTTCGGCTCAGGTCATGATCTCAGAGTCCTGGGATTGAGCCCCGCATCGGGCTCTCTGCTCAGCAGGGAGCCTGCTTCCTCCTCTCTCTGCCTGCCTCTCTGCCTGCTTGTGATCTCTCTGTCAAATAAATAAATAAAAAATCTAAAAAAAAAAAAAAATGCCGGTGGAGGTGTTTTCTAACAAGACCCACCTGCTAGTGATTGATGAGACAATCAGGGGTTATTTTTTCCCCTCATCTATTCTACTTCACTTGGGCTTTAGGCTTTATCAAATTATGATTCAATAAAATGCCCATTATTGGGGCGCCTGGGTGGCTCAGTGGGTTAAGCCGCTGCCTTCGGCTCAGGTCATGATCCCAGGGACCTGGGATCGAGCCCCGCATCGGGCTCTCTGCTCGGCAGGGAGCCTGCTTCCTCCTCTCTCTCTGCCTGCCTCTCTGCCTGCCTCTCTGCCTGCTTGTGATCTCTCTGTCAAATAAATAAAAATAAAAATCTTAAAAAAAAATGCCCATTATTGCTCAAATTACTCAGAATACTACTCTTGCCTTTGTTCCTCACTAGGAGCTGACAGGAAGGAATGTGATTTGGGGTAGTTTTATTGTTCCTATTCCTGGTTTTCTTTTCTATAAAGAATATCTGTTGTGGACCTAGTGAGTGGTACTGATGCCGGACAGGGCAGCGGAGCAGCGGAGAGGCTAGACTTGGGCTCAGCCATCACAGCTATTGTGTCTAGGGCGGAAGAGAGATCTTTACGAAATTCGAACAGTTTTGAGTGTTACAGCGAGAAGTTCAGAGAATCAAGAAACAGTCTATAGCAAGGGGAACAAATTGCCTTCCTGGTCAGGGAAGGCCTCCCTTGTTTTCGAAGTGATGCGGCTGCGGAGATCTTCGGGAACAGGGAGCTGGGTGAGAGCGCACAGGGTAGGACGGCAGTTCTTGCACTTGAATGTGAGTCAGAGTCACCCTTGAAGCATGCGGAGGAGTCCACTATTACTGCATGACAAAGTATCCAAAAACAGAATAGCTGGAAACAATGAACATTTATTATACCAAACCATGAGAGTTTCTGTGGGTCAGAAGTCCAGGAGCCACGTAGCTGACTGGTAGTGGCTCAGAGCCTGTCACAAGGTTACAGTCCAGGTGCCTGAGGAGGAATCTGCTTTCAGGCTCACTCCCGTGGGTTTCCACAGGGCTGCCTCGCAGCAGAGAAGAAAGAAGAGAGAGAAAAACCCCAAGAGGGAAGTCGTTTTTTTTTAATGTTCACATTATTTTTTTTTTTTAAAGATTTTATTTATTTATTTGACAGAGAGAGAGATCACAAGTAGACAGAGAGACAGGCAGAGAGAGAGGGGGAAGCAGGCTTCCCGCTGAGCAGAGAGCCCGATGTGGGGCTCGATCCCAGGCGCCCGAGATCATGACCTGAGCCTGTGGCAGAGCCCTAACGCCTGAGCCACCCAGGCGCCCCCACATTATTATTTTTTTAATAATGCATGTTCTTTAAATGTTCAGGAGTCATTCTAGGGTTATAAAGTATTTTTATTTAATATCTTATATATTATCTTTGAATTTTACATTTTACATCTTGTAACCAAAAGGTACTGCTTTCTCCCCTGTTTTATTGAGATATAATTGACATATAACATAAGTTTAAGGTGTACAACATAATGATTTTGGTATATGTATATATTGCCAGATGATTACCACAATATATTTAGTTCACACCCATCAACTCACATAGTTACAATTCTTCCCCCTTTCAATAAAAACTTTTAACAACTCTTAACAACTTTCAGAAATCCTACTTATAAGTTAAAATAAGTTCTGGGGATATAATGTACAACATGATGACCATAGGTAATACTGTATGTTATAATTGGCTTTATTTTTTTCAACAGTTTCAGATTTACAGCAAAACTGAGAAGATAGTACACAATGTTCCCATACGCCCTATGCTCCATTTTCCCTACTATTAATATCTTGCCTTATATGATAGATTTATTAAATTTGTGAACATTGATATATTATTATTAAACACATTTGGTCCAAAGTTTATCTTTTATTAAGAATCCTGTAGTTTTGGGGTGCCTCGGTGGCTCAGTCCGTTAAGTCGGCTGCCTTTGGTTCAGGTCATGAATCTGTGGTCCCAGGATTGAAACTCACGTCGGGCTCCCTGCTCAGCGGGAAGCCTGCTTCTCCCTCTCCCTCTGCCTCTGCGTGCCGCTCCCCCTGCTTGTACTCTCCCTGTGTGTCACACAAATAAATAAAATCTTTAAAAAAAAACCAATTCTGTAGTTTTTATTTAGTGTCCTTTTATCTGTTCCAGAATCCCATCCAGGATAGCACGTTGTCACGCCTCCATAGGCTCCTCTTGATTGTCATGGTTTCTCAGATGTTCCTTGTTTTTAAAGTTTTTTTTTAAGATTTTATTTATTTATTTGACAGACAGAGATTACAAGTAGGCAGAGAGGCAGGCAGAGAGAGAGGAGGAAGCAGGCTGCCTGCTGAGCAGAGAGCCCGATGTGGGGCTCGATCCCAGGACTCTGAGATCATGACCTGAGCTGAAGGCAGAGGCTTTAACCCACTGAGCCACCCAGGCACCCCAGATATTTCTTGTTTTTAATGACCTTGATAGTTTGAGGAGTACTGGTCAGGTATTTGTAAGAGTGAAGTTGTTTTATAACCTAATCTTTGAAGTGAGATCTTACCACTTCTGGTCATCCTCTGTTGGAAGTGAGGACTAAATCAAGCCCACACTCAAAGGAAGAAGAATTAAACTCCATCTCTTGGAGGAAGGAATATCAAAGAATTTGTGGCCAGGTCTTTAAAAACCCTCAAAGCTTGTTAAACCACAGATGGCCGGGACCCACCCCCGCAGGTTTTCATTCAGTAGGTCTGGGGTGGAATCCCGGAGTTTGTATTTCTAGCAAGTTCCCAGGTGATGTTCCTGCTGGTGGTCCAGGGATCTTGCTTTGAGAGTCGCTGGGAGGGGGCCTGGGGAAACTTTGGTGTGTGCAAGGAATTGAAAAAAGTTCATCAAGATCTATTTCTTTCGGGGCGCCTGGGTGGCTCAGTGGGTTAAGCCGCTGCCTTCGGCTCGGGTCATGATCTCAGGGTCCTGAGATCGGGTCCCGCATCGGGCTCTCTGCTCAGCAGGAAGCCTGCTTCCCTCTCTCTCTCTCTCTGCCTGCCTCTCCGTCTACTTGTGATCTCTCTCTGTCAAATAAATAAATAAAATCTTTAAAAAAAAAAAAAGATCTATTTCTTTCAAGATCCTTCTCTTACAGCTATAAGCAGTACTGAAATCAACTCACTGGTTTAACTCTGGATTTTGCCAGTTTGCATGAGACTATTAGCTTAAAAATGTGTATTGCTGTATGAAAGAGGTAGAACAATATTTTAAGTCTATATTAGATGGGATTGATTTCATTTGATTGTCACAGATGCCAGGGAGAGTGATCGGGTATCTCCATCCGACATACGAAGTAACTGGGACAGAGAAAGTCTAAGTGACTTGTCTAAGACCACACAGCCAGTTAATGATAGAACAGAGCTTAGGACTGGGCCTTTTGAGCCCTGGACCAGTGCAATTTACATCACACCAGACTCTCTCGTATTGTGTCCCACTTCTAGGACTTTGCCACCTTTTGGAGAAGCATCAGTAGAACTAATCACATGACAGGTGAAGTGATCAAATCAATAGAATACACAGATTGTGTTCACTGGCAGAGAAAGGAATGAAACAAGTGATGTGCTGGCTCAGACAGACCAGCGGCTTAGGTTGGGGGAACCTTCCTTTTTCCTGACTACCACCACTGTCACCAAGTACACTCTAACATCCGAGTCGCACCTGCAAAAGTCACTGGAAGAATCACAGGCTACAGGTCTTCTTTTTGTCTGCCCATCTGCACTAACAGGATTGCTTAGCTCTGCTGGCAAAATACCCAGCTAAGGAGGTTGTCAGTACATCTCTTTTAGGTTTTGGTTTGAATAGAGAGGACGTGGTAATGAATGTATCATACCACCACCACGATGACCAAGATGTATTTGAAAATCTAGAAGTGTAGGCACGCCCCTGGATGCATTTGAGTGTATGTATTACTTTTCTTTAAATTCAGAATAAAGATACAACTAGTAAGCAAAGAATTGGGTGCACAAATACCCAATAAAGGCACAAAAGTTCAATAGCTACACACTGATAATTTTATTCAGTGAGAAAACCAGCCTAATCAGATCACAAGATTGGTCTCCAGTTACATTTTTACCTTTCCTTAGAGAACATTCCACTTTTCCTTTTACTTGATGTTTATATGTTGCCAAAAATAAAGCAAGTTTTCGTGAAAATGGTTGAAGTCAGCAGTACTTCATCCACCCCCATTAGGAAATCATGATTTCATATACTGAGCCCTGAGTTCAAGGTCACTGGTATGCAGAGAAATAAATACTCAACACCTAGTGCAAGCATAGACTCCTATCCAAATGTTGTGGTGCTGGAGGTTGGTGAAGCATTAAAGAGTCAGGGAGCTGTCCTATGGTGGTGGTGGTGGTGGTGATGGTGAGTGAGGGGATATGAAAGATAATGCCAATGACCTTTAATCTGATCCTTTCCGATGGTAGTGGTGGTATGAAACAGCCATTTGGTGTGAGAGGGAGTATGGGGGTAGGGGGCCTGAAACCCAGTGTCAGTGATGTTAGAATTGATACTGTCCAACAGTGGTTGTGGTGGCATGAAACAGAGGCAATGACTTAATCTTGTCCAAAGATGGTGGCCTCAGGTGGGAAGATGGTGGGGCTGCGAAACAGAGCGAGTGACCTAACATTCCTGCCCAAAGGTGTTCAAAAGGGTGAGGGCTTAAGGGTGGGGAGGTGGAGGTGGGCTGGGGGTGGAGGCGGTACCTTGGGCCACGTAACAGAGTCAACAGTGACGTGACAATTAAGCCTGTCTAGCGGGTGGGAGGCGGGCGTGAAACATAACCACATTTGATTCTGCCCAAGGCGGTCGTGTGGTGGCACGCATGAAACGGCCACTATAGTTAAGTGGTAAAAGGGACGTGAAAACCAAAGTATCAAGATGTAATGAGATCGTGAAGGGCCGTAGCCAGCCCATCCAGGGAAGGCCTCCCGGAAGAGGTGCCTCCCGTTGAGCGGCGCCTTAAACAAGGCGTAGGGCTGGATTCCGGGCGTGCACTTCGGACCTCCTCCCGGTCCGACGGCACCTTCGCTACCTTTGGGCCGAGAAGGACTTAGCCGGGGGGAGCGGTACGCAGGGCTGCGGCAGTTACCGGGAGGGGCTCAGGCCCAGGAGCAGAGGAGGGAGGCGCCGGCATCTGGGCGAACTCAAGCAAAAGAAAGCGAGAGCGGCGGCGGCGAATCAGCGGCCGGCGCGTGCGGCCGCGCGCCCCCCGTATCCCCCGCGCCCTCCGTGCGCCGCGTACGTGCGGCGACCGGCTCCGCCCCCGTAGGCGGGGCCTGGGGAAGCCGCGGGCGGCCGGCCGCGGCCCGGGAGCTGCTGCTGCTGTTGCGGCGGCTGCACCCGCGGCGCCAAGGCCGAGGCGGAGGCCGAGGTGCGAGCTCGGCTGACGTGCGGGATCCGCGTGGCTCGGCTGCAACGGCTCGTGCGGCTGCCTGAGAGTCTCGGCTGGTCTGTGCGCGGCCTCGACGAGGATGCGGCTTTTCCGGTGGCTGCTGAAGCAGCCGGTGCCTAAGCAGATCGAACGCTACTCGCGTTTCTCGCCATCGCCACTCTCCATCAAGCAGTTCCTAGACTTCGGTGAGTGCGGGGCCGCGGGCCCCTGCGGTCGGTACGGTCCCCACAGCCCCGGGACGCGGGGCCGCTGCCTTCCGGGGCCGCCGCCGCGGGTCTCCGTAGCTCGGGGCAAAGTCCGTGGGAACCGCAGGCGGGGCTCCAGGATGCCCGGGGACTCTCCCGGGGACTCGAATTTCGGGGAGCGGAGGGGGCAGGGCCTGGCACCCGCACACCGGCCTGGGCTTTACCTGGAAACACGGAAACCGCGTCCGAGGACCCTCATCCGGGCGGGACTCCCCAGACCTGCTTCGGTTGCTTCAAATCTACTTGACACAGACCTCACCGTCCTTAAAACTTAGTAGCGGAATGTGGGCGTAGCTTTTTAATGTTTTTATTTGTAGATTCTTTTGTTGTTGTTGGGTAAGAGCTGTTTAGAAACACCTTGTAGTCGAATAAATTACGCAGTGGCATTTTGTTCCTTTTTTGCCCTAAGGTGCTCCCGTGTGCCTGGAGCGGAAGGACTCGAACTGTTGTCCTTTTCGTGTAATGTTAAAGCAGTTAGAGGCCTGGAGTACAAACGCTTTAGATGCTGGGGAGGAGAGGACGCGTGGGCTCCTAGCGTCAGAGCAGGATCTCATACACCCCCGGTCTCGGGGCCAGCACCTTTAGTCGCGCCTCCCCTTTTGTGTCCCACCACCTTCTTCCCGGTCCAGTGGGCTGATGGGCAGCTGACCCGGATTGAGGTGGGAGCGCGGAAGACCCGGCCCTCCCCTTCCCGGAGAGGCCTAGCTGACATGGAAATAGATTCCACCACCTTCTGCTCACGGGATCCTGTTTCCCCGGAGCGGCGCCTTTTCAGCCACGGAGCGAATACTTAGAGTTGCTGAAGGCGAGGGAGCTGGTTGTGAACCACCTGACAGTGAAAGCCAAGTGCGCACCCAGATATTCGAGTGGAGTTGAGCATCCTTGAAGGGGAATCGAATGGAGCAGCAGAGATGTTCTAAGCTCTCAAGGGAACATAATGGGAGTCCTTTCCTGTAATGAATTTTATGTAAATGTAAAGGGACGGTATCCGGATAGGAATAAAAACTAAAAGTGCAGAGGAGGTAGGACACTCCAGGAAGATCAGAGATGCAAAATGTGATGTTGCCTATACTGACAAAGTGGGGATAGGAAGAGAGGACTAGGTTACAGTGGAGACCAAATTAAATTTTAAGAACCCGCTTTGTTGGGGATTGATGAGGAGAGTCAAAATTCAATGAGATGCTGATCTTTGCATCTGAAACTGTACTCCTGGAAGCTTTTCAGTAGTTAACCATCTCTGGCCACTTTTGACATTTTAGAGGTTTGAAGCAACTCCTGACTTCAGGGTTTAGAAAGAAAATGTCACCGTTGCTGTAAATAGCATGTTTTCCATCTCCAGTTTATGGTTTAGAGAAGACTCTGAAGGTATCAGCTTCATGACCTAAACAACTTAGGTTAATTCACAGTAAAAGGAGCAAAAGGAATCCAGAAATTCCTAATTTCTTCCACCCTCAAAATTGACATAATAGCTCTGCTAGCTTGGCGAAATTTCAGTTGATTTAGGTCTACAGCAAGCTAGTATCTACCCATGTTAATAGGTGTCTTGGCAAGAATGTTACTTGAGTGGGAAAACCACAGTGGGAGATAGTGTTATCATGGAAAACCCATGGGACCAGTATCTGGAAATGTGTTCTAATTTTTGCTCTGCCACTAACTCAAGAGTGTGGCCTTGGCTGAGTGAACCTCACTGGGGTTCATTTTCCTCATTAAAAAAACGTGTGGATTGTATCAGGTAATCTCTAAAACACGACTCCTGAACTGTGTGATTGTAGTTTCAAAGGAAAAGGGATGAACTTCTGAAAAAAAAAAATTACCAAATCTCCTGATAGGTATTTCCCATAAAAGGCTTCTGACCTATTTTGGGAGAGGTGGAGGGATATACTAATCTAGGATAATGGAAGAAGCCTAATAATTGAAGTTTTTTCCCTTATAAGGAAGCACACAGAAGAGCTATATATAATTGTAGTGGAATTTGCTAGAAACTACAAGCCTAGTTTGTAATATCCAGAGACAGGTGGCGGGCAGCCTGTGTTTAATGACAACAACTGGAAGAAGAGTGTTGTCACACATCTCGACTTCTACCTTTCTTTTAGTTCTTCTAGCTCTTGATAGTTTTTTTGTGGAAGGCAGTGTAGGAGTTTGAGAATTTAGAATGGATGTTGGGATATTTTTAAGGTGAGAGGCATTATGCCCCTTCATGGTTGTTGAAAATGGCAGATGAAGGCCACCTCCAATGCTTAAAGGACCAGCTGGGGAGCAGCAGATGACCACGTGAAGCCAGCTATGTGTGGACCGTGGCAGACTGCAGAAGGTATGTGCTGGCTCCAGAAGGGGCAGGTGAGCGGCAACAATTCAGTATATTTGAAAAGACCTGAGGCTCAAACAAAGTGGACATGTGGACCATATTGACCTCTAGGCTGCCACTTGGTGACCTTTCAGATTTTCTCCCTCACTGTCTTACAAACAGGACATAAATTTTTGACTGACCATATTTTGGACAGGGACCAAAGAAAGCATGTACATGGAATTCGGTGTCTCAGTATTCTTTATAAGAATGTTAACAAATAAATTGTAGTTTCTATGGCCACTGAAATAGCTTTATTATACTAATCTATCCACACTAGTAAAATAAGGAGATTATCTTCCTATTTAAGTGAGGATGAAAACTGGTTGTTACTTCAGAAGCAGTGATTTTATTATTTATTATTATTTTTTAAAGATTTTATTTATCCATTGGACAGACAGTAGTAGTAGACACAAGTAGGCAGAGAGAGGAAGGGAAGCAGGCTCCCCGCTGAGCAGAGAGCCCGACTCGGGACTCGATCCCAGGATCCTGGGATCATGACCTGAAGGGAAGGCAGAGGCTTTAACCCACTGAGCCACCCAGGCGCCCCAGTGATTTTATTTTAAAGAAGGGTTTCTCATTCTCAACACTCTTGACATCTGGGGACAGGTCATGGTTGGGGGTGTGTCCTGAGCACAGTTGGAGGTTTACTAAGGCAGCATCACCGGCCTCAACCCACTAGATGCCAGTACCTACGAGACGGCACCAGCTGGGACAACCCAGTGTCCCCAGACAGCCCCATGTCCTCTGCGAGCGCGGGCAAAACCAGGCTTTGTGGAAGACCACTGCTGTAAAGCATTTATATCCGTGGTTTTCATGCCTGGGTCCCATCCCCCAAACTTATGTAGATGGTCTGGGGGTGGGGTGCAGGGCACTGGTATTTTTAGAAGATTCCCAGGTTGTTCTTAAGCATAACCAGCATTGAAAACCACTAATTAGATGATCTTCTGCTCTAGAGTACTGTTGCCCTTTCCTATGTTTGCCATATTTTACTGTGCCCTTTAAAATAATAAGAGTTTCTTGAACTCGATCTTTGCTTGAAGTAAGGCCTTCCACCCAGTTAGCAAGTATAGCAGGAGTAACAAGTGTTCCTACTGGATTAGGAGTTCATTCTAAAGGGTGGGGTTTTTTTTTTAAATGAGATTTTCTTTTTGGTTTGAGATGGGAGTTACACGGTTTCAAATTCAAAAAGTGCCAAAGGACATAGAAATGTCACCTTCCTACTTTTGTCCACTAGCCTCCCCATTTTTTTGTATAAATGGCAGCTTGTTATAGTTCTGTCCATACCTTGCTTTTAAAAATTTATACCTTAGGGAGATTTCTATATCTTTATCTACAGTACTTCCTTTTCCTCGTTTAGGGCTTCTGAGAGTTTGTTTATATGACTGTTCTATAACTCATTAGCCAAAGCTAGTAGGTTGTTTCTTGTCTACGCCGTGCCAACCAGTGTTAGCATGAATTGTCCCATACGTGCCTCATTCTGTGTCTGTATGACTGTATATACCGGACATTTTCCTGAATGTGGGATTACTCCCTCAGAGGTATGTGCATTTGAAACTTTCATAAACATTGTCAGATTGCTTTCCCTAGAGGCTGCCTGTTTATCCTCTCCCTAGAAGTTTCCGAGAGTGCCTGTTTTCCTGTGCTTTTACCAAATTGTCGGCAAACTTCTGATAAGTAAAAGTGTTACCTAGTTAGAATTTTTTCTCCTTGAGTAAATGAGTTTCTATTTTGGTTTTTTTATTATGGAAACTTTTGACCCTTAAAGAACTAGCAAGAATCAGGTGTTGAACGCTTGGGTTCATTGTCTGGATGTCCACATGCTGTTTGTCTGTAGATCTCGTGTGTGTGTGTGCAGTCTCTCAGATTTTCTTGTCAGGTGCCATTGCTTGTTTCAGAAGACTTCTTTTTTTCTGTATTACCACCAGTTTATCTTTCAAATACTGTGTTCTTTACAGGTCTGGTAGTGGCTCAGTTGGTTGACAGTCGGATTCTTGCTTTTGGCTCAAGTCACAGTCCCAGGGTCCTGAGATCGATCCCCACCTCAGGCTGTGGCCCTGGGCATGGAACCTGCTTAAGATTTTCTCCCTCCTTCTCCTCCCCCTTACAAATTTTAAATAAATAAATAATAAAGTCTTTACAAAAAAAGATTTGGTAGACTCCCCCTGTACCTTTGAAACCTAGTACTAGGCTGTTTGACAACTTTCTGTATTCTGTGGTATTGAGCTGTATAGATTTTCTGTTTCTTCTGGAGTATATTTTGTTATTTTTCTTTAGAAAATTATCCTAGTCATTGAAGTTTTAAGTCAACTTGCAGAGCTGAGTTAGTAATCTCCTCATTTTCTCTGTGGCTTTTCCTCTTTTTTGTATTCGTTCTCTCCTCCCCTCTCTTGATTAGATTATACGGCAGTTTATGATTGGATTCCTTTATTCGTTTTATGAGTTTTGTTTTCTAGTTCATCAATGTCCACTTTGACTTTTTTAATTCCCTCTGACCTCCCCCGTCTCCTCACGTTTGTTATTCTTTTCCTTCTGAGTCGGACACTTGGTTTCTTTTCTCTGTGCTCTTTGAGTACACAAGGTTACAGTTACCCCTAACAGCTTTAGCCGCTGACCTGTCAGTATCTGGTCCTCGTTCCTCCCAGCTCTCCTGCATCTTCAGACTTCAGTTCTTCGGTGAACTAGGAGTTGTTGGAGTTTTTACATTTTCAGGGCAGGCACATCCTGCATTTTAATTTTCTTTATGTCTAGTTTTGTTGCATTGTGATCCCAGAATGTTATCTGGATGACTATTTCTTTAACTTGCAGATGTTTACTTTGTAGCGCAATATAATGGTCATTTCCTGTGACTGTTCCTTGGGCAGCAAAAAGAAGATGATGTTTTCGTCTCAGGTTACAGAATTTGATATACCAGATACACCATATTAATTATGCTATTTGTTTCCTATACCTTTACTTTTATTTTTAATCTACTTGACCCATCATGACCTGAGAGAAGTTCAAGTCTCCTAATAGGATTCTCTTTCTCTGTATCTCTCTGACGGTATTTCCTTCATACCTGTTGGGTGCTGAAACATTCTTAACTGTCATGTCCTCACTGTGAGATGTACCCTTTAGCAATACAGAGTGCTGCCCTCTTGGTGGATTATTGCTTTTTAGCCTGGATTCAACCTTATTTGACATTGAGATCTACATCTTTATTTTCCTCTTGTTTAGATTTTCTGGTGGAGCATTGCTGTTTTATTTTGTGTTTTTTTTTTCTCAGTCTTTCTGAATTACTTTGCCTTAATTATCATCTTGAAATGTAGTGTAAAGTTGGGTTTTGCTTTGTGAATCAAACTTTCTCTTTCGTGTGGCTAAGTTTAACCGATACATGTATTTGTTGATATGAAAGATCTGTCATCTATAGTGATAGACATCTATAATTTTCTCTTGCTTTCTATTTTTTTTAAAGATCTTTATTTATTTGACAGAGAGATCACAAGTAGGCATAGAGGCAGGAGGGGCAGGGGGGAGGGGCGGGGAAGCAGGCTCCCTGCCAAGCAGAGAGCCCAACAAGGGGCTCAGTCCCAGGACTCTGAGACCTGAGCTGAAGGCAAAGGCTTAACCTACTGAGCCACCCAGGCGCCCCTCTCTTGCTTTCTATTTTTAATGCCTTTATTTTTCTACTGTATTCCATATCTCATTTGCTTTGTTTTATTATAGTTTTTTTTTTTTTAACTATTAGGTTTGAATTTTTGGTTCCTGTGATTATCTTAGGCCTTCTTTGTCCAGTAAGGTCACCACTAGCCGCTTGACCTTCTTTAGCCCTTGAAATGTGGCTAGTGTGACTGAGAAACTGAACTGATTTAGATTTAAATTTAAAGCTGATACTTGATTCAATTGATCGGCAAACTTCTGTGTTTAGAGCAGTTTGGATATGTGACTCTACCTTAACTGTAAATTTGATGAAATCTAATTATAGGTCAGTTACTTCTGATAGAAATTTAGGTTTTGAATTGAGTTGTGCACAGTGGCTTTCAAGGACTTAATATGAGAAATCTATTTTTATATTGATTCTTTGTAGACATGGTAATATTTTGGATATGTTAGATTCAATGAAATGTCAAAACTTTCACCTGTTTCTTCTTGAGTTAATGTGGCTGCTAGGCAGTTTCAAATTACATGTGTCCCACATTATTTTTCTATTGGACTGAGGCTTCAGATAGTATATATAAATTCCTTACTAGGAGTAAGAGAAGTATCACATTTCCATGTACAGAATAAACATTTACTTCATTTTTCAATATAACTTTTATGGTCTTTTCCTTGTGAACCTGTCACTCTCAGGATTTTTGTACTAATTTTTGTTCATTAAAGGGCAGTTCATGCTAATGGTGGCTTTTCGTAAACTTTGTCTCAAGGGAACTATCCTACCAGCGCAAACGGAGACAAGTAAAAAGCTCTGTCTTGAAATTTCTTAGTTTATTTCTTCTCAGATTATTTCTCTTTATCCTGCTCAAGTGTATGGGCTTCCTCAAATCCAAAACACAGGATTGTTTTGAAAGGAAATGAATACACAGGGAAGAAATCCTAAAGAAATAACAACGACTTTACTCAGCTGTTTGTTTTTGTGTGTCAAACTACCAACAGTAGACCAGAGACAGAGACAATTATCAACCATGAATGGGTGAACAAATAAAATTGTCATTATTTGTGTTGTCAATGGAAAAGAAATGGTAGCTCCTTGTTATATTTGCAAAAATCTGAGTTCTGTCTTTCCATTAAGTTGTTGTTGAATGAAAACTTCTCTTGGTATTAGGGAAGGAGAACTTGGACTGTTGAGATGTAAATTAAAGTCAGAACCTGCTGAATCTTGAATGACTTGATAGGAAATGATTCACATTTTCATTTGGAGCTGCTCTTTATCTTTCAGTCTCTGGCCACTTCTGATTCCTTCTCTCATCACTTTGATTCCCTCCCTGCACACTTACTTCCCATTTGTTCTATTTCCCAGTTCCTTTGCTCTTGTCTTTTGCACAGCTGCACTGGTTTTAAAGGTGTTTGCCTCCGCCCTCCCTTTATTTTATTTTATTCAAAACTGTCTCTTCCCAGAGGGCAGCGCTCGCCCCTGCTTTGGAACCTCTCCCAGCTTCTTCAGCTGTTTGCTGTCTGCAGAGTGGGCGCTCCGTGATGGGTGATTCCTGGCTCCCTGTAAAGGTCATTAAACGCTACACACCTTAGTTGTTATATAAGTTTAAATTTCCATAATGTCCGTGCATTTAAATATAGCATCTCCCAGATTAAACCACCAGAAGTCAGGTTGTCTGACAACTCTGCCCTTTTTTCACAGAAAAGATTTCTACCACCATCACACTCCTTGTGAACCCAGGAGCCTTTAGCCATCAGAAGGCAACAGTTTCCTTATTTTTACTGTTCTTGAGGTTTAAGGGCCCAGCCACCTTCTATTTTCCTTTAGAAAGTATTTTAAAATAGAAATACCCACTGAAAAGTTGACTTTGGTTTCGAATGACTGCTCTTCGAAAAGTCTTGGTTTTTATTTATTTATTTATTTTTTTAAAGATTTTTATTTATTTATTTGACAGAGAGAGATCACAAGCAGGCAGAGAGGCAGGTAGAGAGAGAGGAGGAAGCAGGCTCCCTGTCGAGCAGAGAGCCCGATGCAGGGCTCGATCCCAGGACCCTGAGATCATGACCTGAGCCGAAGGCAGCGGCTTAACCCACTGAGCCACCCAGGCGCCCCGAAAAGTCTTGGTTTTTAAGGTCATTTTTCTCCGCCAAGCCTGATTACCACTGGGGAGAAGAGTGATTCTGTTTCCAGAGGAGATGAAAAGATTTTTTTTTTTTAATTATCATGTTAGGAAAGAGGAAAAACAATTGCATTTTGTTCCCGAGTATGTTTACTTTGTACCTTAACAGATATTTACACGATACACCATTTCTCTAAGCAGGAGGGTTTTTCTACTGGGAGGAGTTGGCAAGAATTAGACTAACCTATTGAGAGACAGAAGCCTGCTATTGAGAATTAAAGGGCCAGAGAGTGATTTCAGTTAGGGTAAAGATGTCTAACTTGACTTCATGCATCTTGATCAGTATTTAAGCTTAAAGTCAGAATTGGCCCTTTGGGGCCTTCATGATCAGATAGGGTTGGATTTCAATGTAATCTGGTTCATCAGGCTCAGGGTGCTTCAGCTGTGGCTCTGGCTTGCCTATCTTGCAGTTTTGTGTGGGAGTCTGTAGTCTTGAAGGGGAGACTTGGCCACACTTGCTGATCTCCGGATGGGTGGTATCCTCCCACCTGAGCTTAGGAAATTCGCTAGGCTCTTGGCACGATTTGAGAAACCTTGGATTTATTACTGGATGGAATCAGAAAATATCACTGCTTTTGCTTTTCCTTTTCGTCACATGGGCATTTAAGCACTTGACTTCCATGATAAACTGAAGTCAGAGCTGGGCACATACTTTTGTTTTAGGAATACCATAGTGGAAGATAGGTAGTCCAACTCTGTAGCTTGAGAGCCAGCCCCTGTTTTGTTCTGTTTTTTTAATTGGTAGACTTTATTTTGAATAGTTCTAGGTTCACCACAAAATTGAGCAGGAAGTACAGGGAGCTAGCTCCCACATACAGCCCCTGCCCAAATACAGCCTTCCTCACCACCAGCATCCTGCACCAGTGTGTGACACTTGTTAACAGTGCCAAGTACTTTGGCATAGTAACCTGTTGTGCTGTGCAGAATATCGTTTGCAACTGTGTTCTCTTTTTTCGTAAAGGAATTATCCAAGTATACAATTAAAGGCATTTGGAAGGAATATCACCATTAATTCTTCCATCCATTTTTTTTGTGATAGCCTTGGAGCTTTTGGCCATTTGTTTATGTATGTTCATGCTGAATGTTGGTTTCCTTATTTAGAGCACAGTCTGAGTTTTTATGTACTTGGCCATTTACAGTGCTTTTATCATGGTCACATTTAGCACCTGTAGCATTTTGCAGATTGTTCCTAAACCCCTCTGGAATTCCTTGCCCTTTCTGATGGGACTCTGGTAGCTAACTGACTTTTGCTCTGTTCTGTTATCTAGTTGCATAGCAACAGTTATTAAGACCTCAAATCTTTCTTTGTTATTTCTGTTTTATCACATGCTAAGTTCACAGAGTAGTTTCTATTTGCGAATTCTAGTCAGTGAGACAACTTTAGTGATTTTCACTAAATATATGTTAACTTTTGCCTTATAATTTGTCTTGAAATTTGGTGACAGTAGTTCCTTATTTATTACCATAAATTTTTAGAAATTCTAGCTGTTCTTGCCCACCTATTCTTGGTAAATTAGTGAACTTACAGGAAAGTGTGCTAAGGGGACTGTGGGTGGCTTGCCCGGCATTAATAGAAACTAACCCGGAAGCATTCAGCAAGCCCATTTCACTTCTGTGGGGGTGGGCCAGTCAGTTTACCTCCATACTTCCCCTGGGGACAGAGCTGGGTTTGGTGGAGGCCCCTGGTGGTATCCTTCATATCCCTCAAGGAGAAACCTAGTCCTGGTCAGTGTCTCATCTTCGCAGAGATACTTTCTGCCATAATGAATGGCACAAAAATCACAGCAAACTATTACATTTACAAAGGTCTATATTTACACTCCCTCTCATTGAATAGTTGGGGTTCTAACCAAATTGTAGATTATTTCCTGAAGCATCACGCAAGCTGTCGTGATTTTATTTTCATTCTGACACTTGGTATGTGATTCCACTGGATCATTTGAGTTGTACCAGTCGAGCTTGCTTTCTTATTAGGGCATGGAGGTCAGTATGTAATAGTTTCACTGTTGGGAATAAATTACTAAGTATCTCTAACATTTTCCTGGAGCAGAAAGTTAAATATTCCCCAGTGTCTCCTTGGCCAGAAGACAGTAGGGTCCTTTGAGATTGGTAACATACCTATCTTTTCCCAACAAATTGTTAGGTTTTCACAGACCAGAGCATACTCCAGGTTTTATCTGAACCTTTCCTTGGCTCTGTTCTAGTGAAGTACAATGTTTCCTTAAACTTGGTAGCAGAAATTCCATGTATAAATTTGGTTAATTCCTCTGCTTCCCATGTTAAATAGAAAGCAAAATGGCAATCAGCATTGTGTTCTTTCTATACTGGTCAGGTAATGAGCTCAAGTGAGCACTTTTTTCCTGATCATTCCTTCAGCTACCTGATCACAGTGAGTGTCCCTATCTCTAGAAACTGCCTTTTATATAGAGAAAGACCACTTCTTTGGTTAGCCTTTTTCCCAGATTCTCTGCCATGGCCTCTCAGGCCTACATTCTCCTATTCCTGCTTCTATAACCTCGGCTTGACTTCAGTAAATTTGTTCAAGGAGGAAATGAAAATGGACTCTTTGGAAACTGAAAAACAACGAGTAGATTCAGCTAGCATTTTCGGAGTTCTTACCAACACTGGTGTAAAATACAGTATCGTAGACTTCTCACGCCAGTGTGTGTGTTACAAATGGGGAAACCGAGGTTCAGGGCAGGCAAGAAAAGTACCCACACGTACAGTAGAGCCAGGGGACCCAGGACATGCTCATCTAACTGCCCCCTCTGTAGTGAGGAAGTAGCTAAGGATCGGGCGCAGTGTGGGAACGAAACACACCCCAGGGGAAGGAGCGCCAAGTGCCCTGTCGCCGCATGTCAAGGGTCACGGCATCCTGAAGGGCAGCCACTTCCTTCGTGAATGTGTTCAGCAGTCTTGATCTTTCCCATGTAGGATCATCTAGAGAAGGAGAAACAGGAGAGCTGGTAACGCTGAAAAGTCTCTTAAGACTTTGAGGACGTTCTTGGTCAGTTTCCTAAGAGGCTGAAACAAATCTCAAACATGAAAATAGAGACTAAAAATAGATGGGTAGATATCCCCTGTCAGAGCCTAAGGAGGTTTTTTGTTTTTGTTTTAAAGATTTTATTTATTTATTTGACAGAGATCACAAGTAGGCAGAGAGGAGAGGCAGGCAGAGAGAGGAGGACCCGCGGAGCAGAGAGTCCGAGGTGGGGCTCGATTCTAGGACTCTGGGATCATGACCTGAGCCAAAGGCAGAGGCTTTTTTTTTTTTTTTTTTTTTTTTTTTTAAGATTTATTTATTTGAGGGGCGCCTGGGTGGCTCAGTGGGTTAAGCCGCTGCCTTCGGCTCGGGTCATGATCTCGGAGTCCTGGGATCGAGCCCCGCATCGGGCTCTCTGCTCAGCAAGAAGCCTGCTTCCCTCTCTCTCTCTCTCTGCCTGCCTCTCTGCCTGCTTGTGATCTCTCTGTCAAATTAAAAAAAAAAAAATTTATTTATTTGACAGAGAGATCACAAGTAGGCAGAGAGGCAGGCAGAGAGAGGGGGGAAGCAGGCTCCCCGCTGAGCCGAGAGCCTGATGTGGGGCTCCATCTCAGGACCCTGAGATCATGACCAGAGCTGAAGGCAGAGGCTTTAACCCACTGAGCCACCCGGGGGCCCCGCCTAAAGGAGGTTTTTGATTTGTTTTCGCTGGTTGGAGTTTTTGTGAATCACATTAGTCAGTGGTCTTTAGTCCTGCTGCTGGTGAGAATAATCTAGAGCGGCATTTGGTGGTGGTGGGGTGGGTGTGTGTATGCGTGCGCGTATGTGCACGTGCGTGCACACTCACCGTGCACATACCATGCACACTCATGCACATACGCAGGCCTAAAACTAGTGACACCTGCCCCCATTGAGGCCCATTAAATCATTCTCTGGAGGCAGGGGCTGCAGTGTTGGTACGCTGGAGGTACCCAGGTGATTGTCATGTGTTAAGAACGACTGCATTAGGGGCGCCTGAGTGGCTCAGTGGGTTGGGCCTCTGCCTTCGGCTCAGGTCATGATCCCAGGGTCCTGGGATCGAGCCCCGCATCGGGCTCTCTGCTCGGCGGGGAGCCTGCTTCCTCCTCTCTTTGCCTGCCTCTCTGCCTGCTTGTGATCTCTGTGTGTCAATTAAATAAATAAAATCTTAAAAAAAAAAAAAAAAAGAACGACTGCATTAGGTCCAGTAGACTCTGCCTTAAGCCTAAGGGCCTAAGGGCTGTGAACCAGGGAAGGGCATGTGTGAGATGCTGAAGGTTGACCCTTAAATAGTTTAGGAGTCCATCAGCATTACTTGTACAGCTGGATTTGGGATGAAGTGGAAATTGAGAAGCTTTGGGAAATTGTCAAGGCATAGTCACTACCTTTGGGAAACTTATGGGTAAATGAGAAGCAGGGGGAAATACATAGATTTATATGTGCTAGCCAAAATTTATGAACCCTGTGGCTTTGTGGCATGCTTTCCTGCTGTCTCTCCCTCTCCCTCGAAGGTTTGTGTAATAGGGGTGGTTTCTGGGAATGTGTGACGTTTACCCTCTTGTCCTGCATCCAAAGTGCCCTTGGAGGCTTTTTGGGTGGAGAACACAATTAGAAGAACACAGAGAAAAGTGTGTACTATTTTTCTTGATATTTGGCTCCTTCCCTTGGCTGCCTACTTGTAGCAGTGCTCTCTCCAGACTTGTTCCAGAATTGACATTATTAGGCAAGGTTGGTGTAGGATAAATAACTATATAGAGATACAAACCAAAATCTAACCCTCTCAGGTTCACCCAATGGGAGCTTGAGTTTAGAGATCATCTCTCCAACCTCCCCAATTTTGTATGTGGCAAAGTCAAAGTCCCAGGTAGGGAAGAGCCTATCTGAATCATTGGCTGGTTGTTGACTTGACACCTTTGCTACCTTTTCCAGGGTAACCCAGAAATTATTCTCTCTAGGAGGCAAAGGGAACTTACATTTGTGTACCATTCCCTGCCAAGCACAACAGCAGGCAGATGTGGCTGTAATTCTCCCCACATCCAGGTGCAGTAGATACTTGCATTTCCTGGATGGAGATGCCGAAGCTTAGATGATTTAAATATCCTGCCTAAGCAAAGTTAGGGGCAAGACCACACTTAAGATTCAAGTAGATGGAGTTTTTCTTTCTTTCTTTTTCTTTAGAAAGGGAGGGGGAGCCGTAGGGGAAGAGGGACAGGGAGAAAGAGAAATCTCTAGCAGACTCCACACCTAGCATGGGGCTGGACATGGGGCTCGATCTCACAACCCTGAGATCACAACCTGAGCTGAAATCAAGAGTCAGGTGCAGAACTGACTGGGCCACCCAGGTGCCCCTCAAGGGGATGGAGCTTTTAAGCCTGTGCTTTTTTCAGTTCAACAAAGTATACCATTTCGTTTAACATAATATGCCACTACCCCAGTGTACTTCTTTCCAGCGAGCATAGTCTCTTAGTAATGCGAAGGTTTTCTCTAAATTTGTTCTGCTAGATGATCTGGAAGTCGCGTACTCTACCGCTCCTCTAGTCTTACCAAACTCTCAGGCTGTTACCTGCTTCATTTACTTGCACTGAAACGGTTCTTATTCTGAGGGCCACCCCACCTTGTTCACCTGCTTATCATCTCTGGGAATACGAGCAGCAGTCTGTGTGGACTTGTACTCCAATCTTAATTTCTGGTGCGCCCCCCCCCCCCAAGAGCACGTGCGGGCAAATCCCTCAATCCCACTACATTGCAGTGTCTTTAGCTACAGAATAGAAGCGATAGTGTCTAATCCCAGGCTTGCCGTCCCGGTGAGATGGAGAACGTGTAGCACAGTGTGTGGCACATGGTCAGTGCTTGGTAGATGTTGGCTCTGCTTTTATTATGGGAAGCCAGTGACACAGCATTTCCTGGATGAAGTCAGCTTCCTGCTAAGAATAAAAGCTGCATAGGGAGCTCTTAACCTTGAACGTTAATTACCTTAAAGTTTGTTGGCTGAAGGTCCCAGCTCTAAAGACTGATCATTTTCCAAGAAATGTAGCGCTTTCAGTTCATTAGTGCTTTTGAGCGCTCCTGGCTTCGGTCGGATCCTCTTCATTCGCTGTAACGGTCAGCTTAACATTTTGCTTTGGTTCACCTCAAAAATGAGTACACGGTGACCTTTACTTAAATGTTCCTGCTTCCGAGACAACAAGGCATCCTGTAACTTACCAGTCCACTGTTAGGACTAGATCCTAAAGCCCCTTCTGGAATTGGGCTGATAGGAGTCTCTGTGCTGGCTTTGGCTACAGTTGTTACACACTCTAGCAAGTCGAAGCTGTGTTTGTGATAATCAGTTCTGAACACATCCACGCCTCCCCTCCGCCCCCCGCCCCGACTCTCTGGCCTGACAGACTATACTGACAGTTACTACCACTTCGTTACCACCTTCCTTCCTACCTTTGGCTCCTCCTCCCTTAACTTGAAGGATTTGATACCTTTGACCAAACATACAGAACAGAGCCGGCTATCTATAAGAGGAATTTACCATTACTAGCAATATGACCTTGCATCCCTGAATTGTATTTGCTACAGTAAGTTTATATGGAAACTTAGTATTTTGATTTTCAGTTCTAATCAGGAAATATGTATTAAATACCTACGGTGTGTTGCATATTGTGCTAGTAAACTCTGCAGTGTCTGAGGCATTCTGGGACCCACAGGACATAGAACTCAGTGGGTGGGGGGCAAGGCAGAGGGGTTGCCCAGGCAGAGGACACAGACTGTGGCCTCACAGTGAAATCTGTTCACACCTGGCATGCAGAAGGGCAGGTTTCTCACTAATCTCTTCATGGACACATACCTACCTTCAAAGAGTAAATGGGATTCTAAAGAAAGAAGATCAGGGCACCAGTGGGTGTTACTCACTCACTTTCCCTCAGTACAGAGAGGTAGAGGCCCCACGGGGAGGGTCCAGTAACCCTCACTTGTCTTAATTAAGAACCCCATCATGATCACCCTTTATCCCTTTTTCCTACAAGAACAACAAAAATCGGGGCACCTGTGTGGTTCAGTCAGCTAAGAAGCATCTGCCTTCAGCTTAGGTCATGATCTCAGGGTCCTGGGATGGAGCCTGATGTCCCCGGGATCCTGCTTCTCCCTCTCTACCACCCCCTTCCCCGCCCCGTTTGTGCTCTTGTGCCTGCGTGCTTGCTCTCTCTTGTTGTTCTTCTTTTTTTGTAAGATTTTATTTATTTATTTGACTGAGAGAGAGTCCAGACAGGGAGCAATAGAGGAAGAGGGAGAAACAGACTATCCGCTGAGCAGGGAGCCTGATGCGCCGCTCGATCTCAGGAGCCGCGGGATCATGACCTGAGCTGAAGGCAGACGCTTAACCGACTGAGCCAGCCAGGCGCCCTCTCTTGTTCTGTTGAATGAATAAATAAAATCCTTAAAAAGAAAAGAACAGCAGAATTCATTACATGACCATGAGCTTCCCACCTCCACTACATATGGTAGCACATTCTGTGTGAGATTTTGATATTCTTTGTAGAAAAATCAAATGGCTCTAGTTATTGGAAGACCTTTTTTTTTTAAAGACTATTTATTTTTTATTTTTTATATTTTTTATATTTTTTTATTTTTTTATTTTTTCAGCATAACAGTATTCATTATTTTTGCACCACACCCAGTGCTCCATGCAATCCGTGCCCTCTACAATACCCACCACCTGGTGCCCCCAACCTCCCACCCCCCACCCCTTCAAAATTCTCAGATCGTTTTTCAGAGTCCATAGTCTCTCATGGTTCACCTCCCCTTCCAATTTCCCTCAACTCCCTTCTCCTCTCCATCTCCCCTTGTCCTCCATGCTATTTGTTATGCTCCACAAATAAGTGAAACCATATGACAATTGACTCTCTCTGCTTGACTTATTTCACTCAGCATAATCTCTTCCAGTCCCGTCCATGTTGCTACAAAACTTGGGGATTCATCCTTTCTTTTTTCTTTTCTTTTTTTTTTTTTTTTACAGTTTTATAAACATATATTTTTATCCCCAGGGGTACAGGTCTGCGAATCGCCAGGTTTACACACTTCACAGCACTCACCATAGCACATACCCTCCCCGATATCCATAACCCCACCCCCCTCTCCCAACCCCCTCCCCCCATCAACCCTCAGTTTGTTTTGTGAGATTAAGAGTCACTTATGGTTTGTCTCCCTCCCAATCCCATCTTGTTTCATTTACTCTTCTCCTACCCCCTCAACCCCCCATGCCGCATCTCCTCTCCCTCATATCAGGGAGATCATATGATAGTTGTCTTTCTCCGATTGACTTATTTCGCTAAGCATGATACCCTCTAGTTCCATCCACGTCGTCGCAAATGGCAAGATTTCATTTCTTTTGATGGCTGCATAGTATTCCATTGTGTATATATACCACATCTTCTTTATCCATTCGTCTGTAGATGGACATCTAGGTTCTTTCCATAGTTTGGCTATTGTAGACATTGCTGCTATAAACATTCGGGTGCACGTGCCCCTTCGGATCACTACGTTTGTATCTTTAGGGTAAATACCCAGCAGTGCAATTGCAGGGTCATAGGGTAGTTCTATTTTCAACATTTTGAGGAACCTCCATGCTGTTTTCCAGAGTGGTTGCACCAGCTTGCATTCCCACCAACAGTGTAGGAGGGTTCCCCTTTCTCCGCATCCTCGCCAGCATCTGTCATTTCCTGACTTGTTAATTTTAGCCATTCTGACTGGTGTGAGGTGATATCTCATGGTGGTTTTGATTTGTATTTCCCTGATGCCGAGTGATATGGAGCACTTTTTCATGTGTCTGTTGGCCATCTGGATGTCTTCTTTGCAGAAATGTCTGTTCATGTCCTCTGCCCATTTCTTGATTGGATTATTTGTTCTTTGGGTGTTGAGTTTGCTAAGTTCTTTATAGATTTTGGACACTAGCCCTTTATCTGATATGTCATTTGCAAATATCTTCTCCCATTCTGTCAGTTGTCTTTTGGTTTTATTAACTGTTTCCTTTGCTGTGCAAAAGCTTTTGATCTTGATAAAATCCCAAAAGTTCATTTTTGCCCTTGCTTCCCTTGCCCTTGGTGATGTTCCTAGGAAGATGTTGCTGCGGCTGAGGTTGAAGAGGTTGCTGCCTGTGTTCTCCTCGAGGATTTTGATGGATTCCTTTCTCACATTGAGATCCTTCATCCATTTTGAGTCTGTTTTCGTGTGTGGTGTAAGGAAATGATCCAATTTCATTTTTCTGCATGTGGCTGTCCAATTTTCCCAACACCATTTATTGAAGAGGCTGTCTTTTTTCCATTGGACATTCTTTCCTGCTTTGTCGAAGATGAGTTGACCATAGAGTTGAGGGTCCATTTCTGGGCTCTCTATTCTGTTCCATTGATCTATGTGTCTGTTTTTGTGCCAGTACCATGCTGTCTTGATGATGACAGCTTTGTAATAGAGCTTGAAGTCCGGAATTGTGATGCCACCAACTTTGGCTTTCTTTTTCAATATTCCTTTGGCTATTCGAGGTCTTTTCTGGTTCCATATAAATTTTAGGATTATTTGTTCCATTTCTTTGAAAAAAATGGATGGTACTTTGATAGGAATTGCATTAAATGTGTAGATTGCTTTAGGTAGCATAGACATTTTCACAATATTTATTCTTCCAATCCAGGAGCATGGAACATTTTTCCATTTCTTTGTGTCTTCCTCAGTTTCTTTCTTGAGTACTTTATAGTTTTCTGAGTATAGATTCTTAGTCTCTTTGGTTAGGTTTATTCCTAGGTATCTTATAGTTTTGGGTGCAATTGTAAATGGGATGGACTCCTTAATTTCTCTTTCTTCTGTCTTGTTGTTGGTGTAGAGAAATGCAACTGATTTCTGTGCATTGATTTTATATCCTGACACTTTACTGAATTCCTGTACAAGTTCTAGCAGTTTTGGAGTGGAGTCTTTTGGGTTTTCCACATATAGTATCATATCATCTGCAAAGAGTGATAGTTTGACTTCTTCTTTGCCGATTTGGATGCCTTTAATTTCCTTTTGTTGTCTGATTGCTGAGGCTAGGACTTCTAGTACTATGTTGAATAGCAGTGGTGATAACGGACATCCCTGCCGTGTTCCTGACCTTAGCGGAAAAGCTTTCAGTTTTTCCTCCATTGAGAATGATATTTGCGGTGGGTTTTTCATAGATGGCTTTGATAATATTGAGGTATGTGCCGTCTATCCCTACACTTTGAAGAGTTTTGATCAGGAAGGGATGCTGTACTTTGTCAAATGCTTTTTCAGCATCTAGGGAGAGTATCATATGGTTCTTGTTCTTTCTTTTATTAATGTGTTGTATCACATTGATTGATTTGCAGATGTTGAACCAGCCTTGCAGCCCTGGAATAAATCCCACTTGGTCGTGGTGAATAATCCTTTTAATGTACTGTTGAATCCTATTGGCTAGTATTTTGGCGAGAATTTTTGCATCTGTGTTCATCAAGGATATTGGTCTGTAGTTCTCTTTTTTGTTGGGATCCTTGTCTGGTTTTGGGATCAAGGTGATGCTGGCCTCATAAAATGAGTTTGGAAGTTTTCCTTCTATTTCTATTTTTCGGAACAGTTTCAGGAGAATAGGAATTAGTTCTTCTTTAAATGTTTGGTAGAATTCCCCCGGGAAGCCGTCTGGCCCTGGGCTTTTGTTTGTTTGGAGATTTTTGATGACTGTTTCAATCTCCTTACTGGTTATGGGTCTGTTCAGGCTTTCTATTTCTTCCTGGTTCAGTTGTGGTAGTTTATATGTCTCTAGGAATGCATCCATTTCTTCTAGATTGTCAAATTTGTTGGCGTAGAGTTGCTCATAGTATGTTCTTATAATTGTCTGTATTTCTTTGGTGTTCGTTGTGATCTCTCCTCTTTCATTCATGATTTTATTTATTTGGGTCCTTTCTCTTTTCTTTTTGATAAGTCTGGCCAGGGGTTTATCAATCTTATTAATTCTTTCAAAGAACCAGCTCCTAGTTTCGTTGATTTGTTCTATTGTTTTTTTGGTTTCTATTTCATTGATTTCTGCTCTAATCTTTATGATTTCTCTTCTCCTGCTGGGTTTAGGGTTTCTTTCTTGTTCTTTCTCCAGCTCCTTTAGGTGTAGGGTTAGGTTGTGTACCTGAGACCTTTCTTGTTTCTTGAGAAAGGCTTGTACCGCTATATATTTTCCTCTCAGGACTGCCTTTGTTGTGTCCCACAGATTCTGAACCGTTGTGTTTTCATTATCATTTGTTTCCATAAATTTTTTCAATTCTTCTTTAATTTCCTGGTTGACCCATTCATTCTTTAAAAGGATGCTGTTTAGTCTCCATGTATTTGGGTTCTTTCCAAATTTCCTTTTGTTATTGAGTTCTAGCTTTAGAGCATTGTGGTCTGAAAATATGCAGGGAACGATCCCAATCTTTTGATACCGGTTGAGACTTGATTTAGGACCAAGAATGTGATCTATTCTGGAGAATGTTCCATGTGCACTAGAGAAGAATGTGTATTCTGTTGCTTTGGGATGAAATGTTCTGAATATATCTGTGATGTCCATCTGGTCCAGTGTGTCATTTAAGGCCTTGATTTCCTTGTTGATCTTTTGCTTGGATGATCTGTCCATTTCAGTGAGGGGAGTGTTAAAATCCCCTACTATTATTGTATTCTTGTCGATGTGTTTCTTTGATTTCGTTATTAATTGGTTTATATAGTTGGCTGCTCCCACGTTAGGGGCATAGATATTTAAAATTGTTAGATCTTCTTGTTGGACAGTTCCTTTGAGTATGATATAGTGTCCTTCCTCATCTCTTATTATAGTATTTGGCTTAAAATCTAATTGATCTGATATAAGGATTGCCACTCCTGCTTTCTTCTGATGTCCATTAGCATGGTAAATTCTTTTCCACCCCCTCACTTTAAACCTGGAGGTGTCTTCGGGTATAAGATGAGTTTCTTGTAGGCAACATATAGATGGGTTTTGTTTTTTTATCCATTCTGATACCCTGTGTCTTTTGATTGGGGCATTTAGCCCATTAACATTCAGGGTAAGTATTGAGAGAAATGAATTTAGTGCCATTGTATTGCCTGTAAGGTGACTGTTATTGTATATTGTCTCTGTTTCTTTCTGATCTACTACTTTGAGGGTCTCTCTTTGCTTAGAGGACCCCTTTCAATATTTCCTGTAGAGCTGGTTTGGTGTTTGCAAACTCTTTCAGTTTTTGTTTGTCCTGGAAGCTTTTAATCTCTCCTTCTATTTTCAATGATAGCCTAGCTGGATATAGTATTCTTGGCTGCATGTTTTTCTCATTTAGTGCTCTGAATATATCATGCCAGCTCTTTCTGGCCTGCCAGGTCTCTGTGGATAAGTCTACTGCCAATCTAATATTTTTACCATTGTACGTTACAGACTTCTTTTCCCGGGCTGCTTTCAGGATCTTTTCTTTGTCACTAAGACTTGTAAATTTTACTATTAGGTGACGGGGTGTGGACCTATTCTTATTGATTTTGAGGGGGGTTCTCTGAACCTCCTGAATTTTGATGCTTGTTCTCTTTGCCTTATTGGGGAAATTCTCTCCAATAATTCTCTCCAATATACCTTCTGCTCCCCTCTCTGTTTCCTCTTCTTCTGGAATCCCAATTATTCTAATGTTGTTTCGTCTTATGGTGTCACTTATCTCTCGAATTCTCCCCTCGTGGTCCAGTAGCTGTTTGTCCCTCTTTTGCTCAGCTTCTTTATTCTCTGTCATTTGGTCTTCTATATCGCTAATTCTTTCTTCTGCCTCATTTATCCTAGCAGTGAGAGCCTCCATTTTTGATTGCACCTCATTAATAGCTTTTTTGATTTCAACTTGGTTAGATTTTAGTTCTTTTATTTCTCCAGAAAGGGCTTTTATATCTCCCGAGAGGGTTGCTTTAATATCTTCCATGCCTTTTTCAAGCCCGGCTAGAACCTTGAGAATCGTCATTCTGAACTCTATATCTGACATATTACCAATGTCTGTATTGATTAGGTCCCTAGCCTTTGGTACTGCCTCTTGTTCTTTTTTTTGTTGTGAATTTTTCCGCCTTGTCATTTTGTCCAGATAAGAGTTTATGAAGGAGCAAGTAAAATACTAAAAGGGTGGCAACAACCCCAGGAAAATATGCTTTAGCCAAATCAGAAGAGTTCCCAAATCGTGAGGGGGGAGAAAGGGGATAAAAAGGGGTTCAGAAAGAAAAAAAAAAAAAGAAACTATTAAAAAAAAGAAAGCCGATAAAGAAAAAATATAAAAAGAGGAAAAATATATATATATATTAGATAAACTATTTAAAAAACGTTAAAAAAGAAAACGGTAAAAGTTAAAAAAATTTAGCAGAAGAAGAGAAAAAGAAAAAAAAATTGAAAAAGAAAAAAAAAAATTAACTGCAAGGCTAAAAAATCATGGGGAGAAAGCCATGAGTTCCGTGCTTTGCTTTCTTCTCCTCTGGAATTCCGCCGCTCTCCTTGGTATTGAAACTGTGCACTCCTTGGTAGGTGAACTTGGTCCTGGCTGGGTTTCCCGTTGATCTTCTGGGGGAGGGGCCTGTTGTAGTGATTCTCAAGCATCTTTGCCCCAGGCGGAGTTGCACCGCCCTTACCCGGGGCTGCGCTGAGTAATCCGCTTGGGTTCGCTGGGTTTGCTTTCGGGAGCTTTTGTTCCCTGAGCGCTTTCCGTAGAGTTCCAGAGGACGGGAATGAAGATGGCGGCCTCCCGGTCTCCAGCCCGGAGGAGGCGAGAGCCCGGGGCCCCACTCCACAGTGCGCCCTCAGAGAACAGCGCCCAATGACTCCCGTCACCCTGGCCTCCGGCCGCGCTCCGAGCTGACCGAGCCTGTGACTGGTTCAAGGCAACCCCGAGCTGAGAGTCACTCCTCGGCTCTGTCTCTGTAGCCGGCTTCCCCGGTCTAATACCGGTAAGCTCTGCGACACTCAGACACCCCCGATCCTTCTGCGACCCTGTGGGACCTGAGGCCGCGCTGACCCTGCCTGGGCTTCACCCCAGTTAAGCCTCTGGAGCGATGTCCCTCAGCGGAACAGACTTTTAAAAGTCCTGATTTTGCTCCGTTGCTCCGCCGCTCGCCAGGAGCCGGCCCCTCCCCCCGCGGTCTATCTTCCCGTCGCTTTGGATTCACTTTTCCGCCAGTCCTACCTTTCAGATAGTGGTTGATTTTCTGTTTCTAGAATTGCTGTTCTTCTTCTCTTCAATCTCCCGTGGATTTGTAGGTGTTTGCAATCTTTAGATAAGCTATTTAGCTGATCTTCCGCTACCCGAAGTAGTCTCAGCCTGCTACTTCTCCGCCATCTTGACTCCTCCCCCTTTAAAGACTACTTTTAAGGGGCCCCTGGGTGACTCAGTCCATTGAGCGTCTGACTCTTCCTTTTGGCTTCGGTCATGATCTCAGGGTCGTGAGATTTAGGTTGTTTACAGTGTCCCTCCCATATCTTTATTTGAAAAAATTTTAGACCTTAGGAAAAGTTGTAAGAATAAGAAAGTCAACACCCACGTCTGGCACCTAAATCCAGCAGTTACTTTGCCATATTTGCTTTTTTATCTCTCCCCTCCCCATCCATCCCTCTTCCTGTCTCCTTTCCTCCCCCTTTCTCTACACGCACTTTTCTGGCTGAACCACTGGAGAGTAAGCTGTAGGTGTCACCACGACACCTAGATAGTAAGTATGCATATCCTAAGTGTGAGAGTATTCTGCTGATGACTGCTTATCACCATGATACGCTTACCACACTTGGGGAATTTCTCATTGATATCTGAATATTCAAATCTCCCCTCATGGCTCTTGCCTTCAGTATTGGATAGCTCAGGTCTAGAACATACTCCAAAGGTACTGTGGCCGAGCAGACTGCTGAGCTAGATGCAGCAGAGCCCAGGAGGGTCCCACAGATAGAGGTGGGGGTGACAGGTACGGCTGGCTGGCTGAAAACCACAGAATGCCCCAGAAGTCTGCAAACCGTAGGGTTACCCTGCACCCTGGCCATAGGAACATGAGTAGGCAGGCTGTTATCTGTAGGTCAAGTAAAGGGCAAAAGGAGGCTCTTCTCTACTGACACTAAGTGAACTACTCAAGGAGGATTAGGGATCCTGCTGTGGTGTTGGGACCCCACCAAAAAGTCCTAAGTAACCAGATATTTGGGGTCCTCACTTAGTTGGTCTTTGAAGGCTGCTTCACTGAAGCATTACTGAACCAAGTGTAGACCACCAGATGTCTGAGGGAAACCCACGGTGAGGAAGAGAGAGTAAGATAAATAAATGACCCCAGAAGAAACAAGTTCAGGCGATGAAAGAGTGCTTTAAAATGTAACTCAAGAAATAAATCATCTCCACCTCCTCCCGAACATTTTAGGGCAGGTTGCACTTTGTAAAGTTGGCCACGATGATGCTTTTCTATCATGTGCCCTTGCCAGCCCTTGCTCAAGAGGAGGGGGAGTCTTTCCCCTGGAGTCTGGACAGGCTCTTGTGACTAGCTGTGTGACTTACTGAGCCCAAGTCGTAAAACGCCATGCAGAGTCACCTTGTTTACCGAACCCAGGCAAGAGTCCGGCTAACCCAAGGCGGCCATGCTGTGTGGAAGCTTATGGAGAGGCCGCAAGTTAGTGCTCTGGTAAGCGAGCCTGGGTGGCAGGTAACTGGCCCGAGGTTCAGGCTTGTGAATGAGAAGCCTTCTGAAGCTTCCAGTTCCGGACTGTCTAGTCACTGCCCACCCCCACTCCAGGCCTAGCCTTAGTGTTTTCCAGGTGAGGTCCCAGACAAGCCATCCCTCCTGTGTCCTGTCTGAATTTCTAACCCACAGTGTCGGTTATGTTAGCAAAATAGACATTGGACTGAAAGAAGTAGTGTGATGCCTGGATGTTGTTGGGGTATTGAATTTGATAGGGGATGAAGTGT
Organism: Lutra lutra; assembly: GCF_902655055.1. Lineage (NCBI taxonomy): Eukaryota > Metazoa > Chordata > Mammalia > Carnivora > Mustelidae > Lutra > Lutra lutra. The sequence continues at coordinate 79,623,862 of NC_062296.1, read as the reverse complement.
GTGTGAAATCTGCGGTCTTTGGCTCTTTGGTTCTGAAGTTTCTGGCTCACCATTAGAAATAATAACCAAAACAGTCTGGCCTAGAGTGGAGGCAGCCTCAAGTTTGGTAGAACCCCAAGTTACCTCTGTTGATCTCTATTTATATTCAGGAATAAGTTTTTCCTAATAAAGGAAAACTGAAACTTCTCAAGCAGTGAGGTAGTATTTCTAGACACAGAGTAAACATTTTTAAAGTATGCAAAGCTCTTCTTTTGAAAGACAATTCAATTAATCTTTGCTTAGCCCTGGTAAGTCCAAAAATTAATTACCTAGGATCCTAAAATTCAGTGTTTTCAAAAGATCGCAATCTTATAAAAGATGTAACTGGAGAAAAGTCAGAGTTGTCCCTAAAGTATTTTCTCACTTATAGTTTACCCGTTTTAGCATGGTTAATAGTAAAAATACATTGCAGATGCAAATATTTAGTTGTCAGTATTTAGGGAAAAAAACCCAGCATAACTAGAATGAGCTGATCATTCTGTTGGTCTTTGAGGTCTTGCTGTAAGTTTTTTTTCTTTCCTTGCTCTCCTTTTTCACTCCCTGGTTCCCTTACTGCCTCTTCCAAACCATCCTCCACCAAGTGTTAAAACTGAAAAACGTGGACAGAAAGAGTCCTCGAGTAATTCAGACAGGGGACTCTCCATTTTGGGGGGCATGTACTCAACCCTCTGCTTTAATTTTAAGATATATTATCAGGTCATTTGATCAACTGCAGAAATATTCTGCATCCTGTAAAGGAATCAGAAAGAGGATTAAAAATTTACCAGACATACAGGCCACTAGGGAAACCAGGTATATAGAGTAAGTCTGAACTCTTGCTCTCAGAAGGCTGGTCAGACGTTCCTTTCTGACCATAACTGTCACTGAGACGGCTCCCTGCACTTGCTTGAAAGTCGTTTGTGTTTCTCTGTCTACTCATCCTATGTCTGGGTGAATGGAAAGTCATTTGGAACTTCTCTACACAAAGCAGATCATACCTTTTGCAAATGTAGTAATTGTCTCCAGCTTCTCAGTGAAAGGGCAAAGTATGAGAAACCGAGGACAGAATGGGGCGCCTGGGTGGCACAGTCAGTTGAGTGTCTGACTCTTGGTTTCGGCTCAGGTCATGATCCCAGGGTTCTAGAATCGAGCCTTGTGTCTGACTCTGTGCTGGGCATGGAGTCGGCTTCAGAGTTTCAGTACCTCTCGCTCTGCCCCCACTGAGATAAATAAATACATCTTAAAAAAAAAAAAAAAAAGAAAAGAAGAACAGAGAACAGAAGAGAATTGAAGGGTCATCACATGAGCATGAAAACCTAAAGAAATATGAACGAATGTCGTTAAACCAGTGACTTCTTTGCATTCACCAAGTCAAAATGTTCCCTGCCCTTCACCCCCTCCTTCACCATCCTCTGAACTGATGCTGGGGAAAAATGTAACTGGTAAAACTGAATAAGGTGAAGCATACAGAGAAATGCAGAATAAAAATAGAAAATTAAAATTAAGGAATGTAGAGAAGCCAAGTAAGTGGGGAAAAAATGAAGGTGAATAACTGGAAAGAATCAATGGAAAATACTCAGTCTGCCAGAAGACTTATAAAACCTGAAGCCTTTTAGAGGACGTTCAATTAAAACCAAAAGGCTTTTTTTTTTTAAAGTTGAGTAAACAAAATCCCAAAGAAGATTGTTGGAACCCCTTGATTTAAACTGAGTATCCAGCATTAGTACATAGGATAAAATACTTTCAATTTCCATGAAAACCACAGAAAGGTTTAAAAAAAACTTGGATCTTTCATATTTATTTTTAGGTTCACTAATTAACTCAAAAAGGCTTACCCCCTTGTTTAAACTGAGGTGTAATTAAGGTATCTGAGTACAACAAATTCAGCTCTAAAGCTAAGTGAGAATGTAGGAGGCAAAACCTGAGATTTTTCAGATACTCTTTTTTTTAAAAAACTTCTGGAAGTGTTCTCTATCTTCCCAGTAAATCACTGAGAAATTACCATAGGTCGGGTACTCTCATCGGTGCCATGAGGGATCCAGAGACAAAACAAGGTTCTTTGTCAGCTCGTTCCTAACAAGCGGATAATCCGAGACGGCCAGCATCAATGCCTCCTGGTATTTGGTGAGCTTAGACCATCCCTAGTCATTGAATTTTCTAGTTAGTGCAGTTGTGACCAATGTATGCATCAAGGCCTTTTATTTTAAAAATAAATAAAAGTGGATGATAGGGACACAACATACTTTAATCCTTTTTAATCCCTTTTTAATTATGTGGAATCCTCAAAGGAGCAGAGGCAACCGCACTCGACCAGAATGTACCAGAGCTCTGGGGCCCAGCAAGCTTCAGGTTCTTGGATCTGGTGCCCCACGGCCTCTGGCTGTTCTGCTTTATCATCGTTTGAGATCATTAGTGCTGCCTCTTTAATGAGCTCCCTCTTCTAAATTTTAAGAAGTTGTCAGTGTTAACTCTGAAGCGCTTTCTAAGCCTTACCACACCTCTGCGAGGTAGGCACCGGTCCTGCAGAGGGTTACACCGCGGCTTACAAGTATAAGGACACTTGCTGTGTCCATGACGCTTGGGAGGTTCAAGTCCGGATTCTAAACCCAAGTCTAACTCTGGCACGTGATCTTGGCCTAATAATATTGGTCCGGAGGTCTCCTGTCTTTTATCCGAATTCTGAAGTTCACGAAGCTCTAAAACTTGCAGTCGTTTTTTTTCATACCTTTGGTGGCAAAACACGACCCGAACTTACTTCAACCCATGGTCTCTTTTCTGCTCGCTGTAAATGTTCCCAGATTTCACCACGGCTCTGTCATGTCTGTGTAATAGACAGTAGATGTACATACTCCTTTTACCTTCTGAAAGTCAGAAAACCTTGACATTCTGAAACCCTCGAACCCCGTGCGTTTCCACCATGGACATGCCCTGATGGCCCCGTGCCACCTGCCAGCCAGCTCCTACTTCTTCCCGTCCTCTCTTTCCCCCCGACACTAGGCTTCCAGTTTGCCGCTCCTACTACCCTGTGGATATGGCAGTTGAAATGTGTAAACTTTAATGTCCAAAAAACTCAGTTTTTTTCAACTCCTGAGTTCGTACTGCTACTCGTGGTTCCAGTCCAGCCCCCACGGGCCCCTTCCTTTCTTCCCGCATTCCCTCACTTCCTTCTCCTGCAAGGAGAATGGTGACACTTCTATGTTTGGAAAGCAAGGGGCCCTTTCTATTTAACCAGGATGCGAAGCATTTGTCCCGGTATGTGAACAGTTAGATGTACATTTTACTTTAGATAATAACAGGTCCTTCGTTTTGTGCTACGACTCACTGTGGTTTAAGTGTCAGCACTTTTGGGCCGCCTGGGTGGCTCAGTTGGTTGGACGACTGCCTTCGGCTCAGGTCATGATCCCGGAGTCCCGGGATTGAGTCCCGCATCGGGCTCCCAGCTCCATGGGGAGTCTGCTTCTCCCTCTGACCTTCTCCTCGCTCATGCTCTCTCTCACTGTCTCTCTCAAATAAATAAATAAAATCTTAAAAAAAAAAAAGTGTCAGCACTTTTAGTGCATTTAAGATGATACGTCTCTGGGAATCATACAGAACGTTTTAGGAATAATACATATTATCTAAAGCAAAGTAGCCAGAGTCCTTTTAAATGTTAATCATCTGAAGCCAAATAAATGTGTTCAGAATAGATGATGGAAGGTCATTGCTGGGATATCATACCCCTTCCTCCTCACTCAGGGGAAAAGTGGAGAACAGAATCTTTGATGAGTTAAAGACTCCCTGAAGGCCTTAAGTATATTCATCTAGAATGAGGGAAGTAACGGCTAGATTGTTGAAGACTGATCTTTTATTCTAGCTTTTTTTTTTTTTTAGGATTTTATTTATCTATTTGACAGAGAGATATCACAAGTAGGCAGAGCAGCAGGCAGACAGAGGGGGAAGCAGGCTCCCTGCTGAGCAGAGAGCCTGAAGTGGGGCTCGATCCCAGGACCCTAAGATCATGACCTGACCCAAAGGCAGATGGTTAACCCACTGAGCCACCCAGGCGCCCCTCTAGCCTTTTTTTTTTTTTTTTAAACGGAGGGATCAGGAGTCAGTGGGGGAAAGAAAGGTTCTGCAGATGACTTTCATGAGTGGGTTCTTTTATTTCTAGTCTTATTCAGTGGGGGAGAGGAAAGGAATAAACCAGAACTTGGCTGCAAGTGTTGGCAAATTAGATTTACTTCTGGATCCCTGGTTTGCGGCCTATATCACATTTGGAAGACTAAGGAGAGTTTGGAGGAGAAAGTATTCCCTGAGCCTTGCTTGTTTGTCTCGGGGCCTGGCCCCAAGGTTGCCCATCTCCAAACAGCTTCCTGGCAGCACAGAGCATCAGGGAAGGCCTGTGGCGTCTGAGGGAGTTGGGGTGGGCCCATGGATGTTTATTGGCTGCCTGCTTCGTGCCAGGCTCCGCATACGTTATCCCACTTAGTTTTTACAAAAACTGAAATTTCATCCCCTTTTTTTTAGGTTAAGGCAGCTGCAATTTAGAGCAGTTAAGAAGCTTACCAAAGGTTTCTTACCTTCTTAATTGGAGGAGTTGGGGCTGAAGCACATTTCTGTCCCCAAAACCCATGTCTTTTCTCTCATGTCCCCCATCCCCCAGCCATCATCAGGTTTACAGCAGGACTCTAAGGTCATGCTACTCTGGTCAAAGCAGCTGGGGAAGGGGCTCGGGTTTCCTCCTTCGGGTGGCTATGTCCCTTTTCTCTCCCTCTGTCCTACTTACAGAAGTTTTAGACACAACCAGCTCAGGGCAACCAGTCAACTCCATGACCTCTGTCTTTATGGTCAACGCTGGGTCTTACCTTTTTGGACATGTCAGAGTAGATCACTCGGCTTCTGAGTGCACCTGTGAATGGGTTTCTCTGGCACATCAATCAGAGCAGGTCAGTGGCTGCTTCCCAGAGTGACAAAGCTCTGATTCCTGGAGAAACACATTTGAAGAACGCCTTAGGAAACAGTTGATGCACAGGAGGTGAATATATGTGGAATGAATGGGTCTGTTGCCTTCTGGAAACCCCTGTGAACAGGAGTGGATTTGCATGTTCTCCTACTTTTTGTACTTGGCAGTTTTCCCACAGTGTTTATTTGAAAACAAATTCAGATTATATTCCAGGTCATTTTTATATCACCACCGGCAACACTAGAAATATATTTGTGTTAAGAAAAAGAAAAACCAAACTGCTTTCAAGGTTGCCTCTTAGAAAAAAAAATGTTCTTTTTTCTATTCTAATTAAATTATTTTCTTAAACTTGCAATTTCAGAGGATAAAAATTTAGAGACTGCAGGATTGTTCCTTTTTTTTTTCCCTCCTAACCAGTAACCATGCTATCATGAGAGCACTTTATTATTACATCTGTTAGATTATAAAATCATGGAACATTTATTGTCTCTTAATAGGGAGAGATAATGCTTGTGAGAAAACTTCATATATGTTTCTACGGAAGGAGCTTCCCGTAAGACTGGCCAACACGATGAGAGAAGTTAATCTTCTGCCGGATAACTTGCTTAACCGCCCTTCGGTGGGGATGGTTCAGAGTTGGTAAGTAAATAATGTGGCTTTACATGGGTCTTCCCATAATGCTCTGAGCACCTGGCATGGAGCCCGTTTTCCCTAAAAGTACGTGAACCGCATGTGTGGGGATGAGTCATTTGGGATAGCTGCAATTTTCCAAGCAATTGAAAGTTTGTTTTTTTTTTAAACTGACAATTTCAAATTGTCTTAATGAAAAGACTTCTAAACTGTGTGAGACAGCTTTCTTGACTTTGCAGATTTTATTTATTTTTCTGGTTATAAATGTAATTGCTCACTGAAACAAAAATTAGAAAGTAGAGAAAAATGTAAAGGAATAGGAACACAGTGCCCCACGCAAACCGGTCTGCAGTCCGTTGGATAAGGGGATGTTGCTACTTTTTTTTTTTTTTTAAATTTTATTTTTTATAAACATATATTTTTATCCCCAGGGGTACAGGTCTGTGAATCGCCAGGTTTACACACTTCACAGCACTCACCATAACACATACCCTCCCCAATGTCCATAATCCCACCCCCCCTCTCCCAACCCCCCTCCCCCCATCAAACCTCAGTTTGTTTTGTGAGATTAAGAGTCACTTATGGTTGGATGTTGCTACTTTTGATCGAGTGTCAGCCTTGCTCCTTCTGTTTTCCTGTTGAAGGAGTTTCTTGGCAGCCGTATTTCTGTTAGAGAAAATTATGTCATTTAAAGGGGAACCTCCAATTGTAAAAATACCAGTGCCTAATGTGCTTCATTTGCCTTAATGAAAAATTTAAAAAAAAATCTCAACAGAGAATGACATAAAGTTCGATCAGGTACAGCTCTGATGGTGCAAGCGTGTGTTATTTAATTGAGGAAGTCGAATTTGTGACCAGACTACCCCCTAGGTAAGTAGGGTGAGGTCGGTGAGTGCATACTCAAGAAACACTTGCTTGTCTCCTGTGTATTATAGAAGCAAGCAGAAGTCACGGTGGAGAAAGCTGGAGGAGTTTGAGAGGCCAGATGCAAACAGCACCCCCGAGCCAGTGCAGAGAGGAAGTGCTGTGGGCATGCAGCGGAGCGGGGAGAAAGGGCCCCCGCGGCTTTGGGCTTTGCGCTGTCCCTGGCCGTATGGATGGAGTGGAACAGGGAGAACATTTTAGGGGAAGGGAACAAAGTGGACAGATTGAAGGAGAATGGAGCTTTAATTAGTTGGCTTTTTAAAGGGTTAATGGCAGCTGGGCTGTCCAAAGGGAATGGACATTCAACAGTTATTCCTCAGTAATAGTAATTGAATCCGTGCTTAGGGCGAAGCATGAATTGTCTGAGAAACAGTAGATGGGCTGGCCTGGGTGATCAGGCACCCAGTCCCAGTCCCAGATAAGCCGCAACTCCTCCCTGTGGCAGGCTTAGGGGCCCCGGGGTTCAGGTGAGGGAGGTCAGAGAGTGGCTGCCCACCTCCCGGGTGGAGGGGTTGGGACTTCGGTACTCCGCTGTCACCATCCCTTGCTGTCCACCCCCATGCATACTTTGGTCCAGCAGGAACAGCAAGTGCTTGTTTACGTGAGATTTCTTTATTGCTTCAAGAGCATCATCAGAAATTTTCCAGCAGAAAGTGTATACTCACTATCGGGGTCATTGTGGTGGGGATTGAAGGTTGACTAGCTGACCTGGTGGCAGTGACTGACAGTCCTACGTCTGTTGTTTACGTAAAAGTTACTTTGAAGCTTCGAAGTGAATTTGCTGGCAAAACATAGACTCAGATGATGGGGTCAGCTCTTTTTTGTCTCACATTTCTCGTCCGTAGCCTACTTAAACATATGCCTGTCACTTCTTCCTTTTTTTTTTAAATTCAATTTTGAAATAATTTCCTATATAACAGAAAGATGTGCGAGACTAGTAGTGAGAATTGCCATATGCCTTCACTCAAATTCACTACCTGTTAACATTCAGCTAACATTTGTCCTGTTGTTCTCATTCATATTCTCTCTCTCTGGGTGTGTGTGTATGCTTAGGGTATATCAAACATGTGGTACTCACATACATATATGATACACATTTTTTTTCCTAAACCATTTGGGTTAATGGTGGACATGCCCCTGTACCCCTAACGACTTTGGTATGTATCTCCTTAGAACAGCTCTTAGAAAAATACAGTATGATTATCAAATTTGGAAATTTAACATTTATCCAGTAAGATTTTCTAATGTGGGAGAACTTTTTCTCATTTCATTAACTGTCCTAATAGTGCTCTTTTTTTTTTTTTTTAAAGATTTTTTATTTATTTATTTGACAGAGAGAGATCACAAGTAGACAGAGAGGCAGGCAGAGAGAGAGAGAGAGGGAAGCAGGCTCCCTGCTGAGCAGAGAGCCCGACGCGGGACTCGATCCCAGGACCCTGAGATCACGACCTGAGCCGAAGGCAGCGGCTTAACCCACTGAGCCACCCAGGCGCCCCGTAATAGTGCTCTTTTTTAAAAAGATTTTATTTATTTGACAGAGATCACAAGTAGGCAGAGAGGAAGGCAGAGAGAGAAGGGGAAGCAGGCTCCTCGCTGAGCAGAGAGACCAATGCAGGGCTCAATCCCAGGACCCTGAGATCATGATCTGAGCTGAAGGCAGAGGCTTTAACCCACTGAGCCACCCAGGTGCCCCAGTGCTCTTTTTTTTTTTTTTAAGGAGATTTTATTTATTTATTTGAGAGAGAGCACGAGGTAGGGCGGTGGGGAGAGGGAGAGGCAGACTCCCTTGCTGAGTGGGGAGCTGGATGTGGGGCTTGATCCCAGGACCGTGGGGCTTGATCCCAGGACCCTGGGATCGTGACCTGAGCCAAAGGCAGATGCTTAACCTGCTGAGCCACCCAGGCACCCCAGTAGTGCTCTTTTTTTTTCCCCAGCAATCCCTGCCTCCGCAATGTAGGAGTCCAGTTAGGGTCACACATTATACTTAGCTGTCATTTCCTTTTCCTCTTAAAAGTGACTCTTAGGGGGCCCCGCCTGGGTGGCTCAGTGGGTTAAAGCCTCTGCCTTCAGCTCAGGTCATGATCTCGGGGTCCTGGGATCGAGTCGCGCATTGGGCTCTCTGCTCAGCAGGGAGCCTGCCTCCCCCCCCCCCACCTACTTGTGATTTCTCTCTGTCAAATAAATAAATAAAATCTTAAAAAGTGACTCTTACTCATAACAGGCCGTGAAGCCCACCTCAGCTAGAGTATGTTCTCCTTGTTCACTGGACTTTCAGGCTGGGAAGCTGGGCAGCGTCCTTGGCTCCTCTCCACTCATGACTTAGGTCTTTAAGTGAACTACCCCTTTTGGAAAGGAGGGGTCACCTTCCCAGCATTCTGCTGGTGTGTGACAGGATAGAGGGCCTTGTTGCCTCCGGCTGACTTTGCCCTCTGTGGGAGGTCTGACCTGATGATTTCAGCAGTGCCCAATCCATAGCCTGATTTGCCCGGAGGCTTTTAAACAGTATACCCAGAGATGAACATACTTTATTGTCATGCATCGTTACAAAGCCCAAGTGAGGCTGACGACTAAAACATCATTCCTGCTTATGCATTTATATGCTTCACAGTCATTTTTTGTTACTGGAGTACCCTCATCTTCCCTCCAAAGCCTGGCTAGTAGGATTAGTCATAATTAATTGTTAGAAATAATTCTGTTAAGGACTAATTCTTTCCGGGCATGTTCAGATCCAAAGCAGAGATGACGCACCCCTGAGTAACGGGTATCTCTGAGTCCCCTCCAGACCCGGCAGGTTCTACCTGCATGGAGCTGCGTCAGTAGTGTGCCTCTCTCGATCCCATTTTTCTGTGTTCGCCAGAGAGTTATTTTGGACGCATTATTTCCTATACAGGCTCTGATTGATACGTAGCTATTTTTAATCTAGAAGCGGTTTCTGAGGACCTGAGAGGCATTCCTTCTCCTCCTTTGCAGTGTTGATAAGATTAGTTTAACTTTGAGAAGGAACGTTTATTTCTAGTTTCTGAGTTCTTAGCATGCATGTTAGTGTCACACACGTGTTCCTTACAATTCATATGCTCGTCTTGGCTAATCCAACTGTGGATTTGGTGTATGGGCTAGAATATGTTCGTGAGTAGCAGACAATCCAACGAAACCATACATTGGCTCGTGTTGCCATAGGATGAACTTTTCGTGTTGGTTCGATTTAGAGATTCATGAGATTACGGAGACCCTGCTTTCCATGGTGTCGGCTTTATTTTCAGGCTGTGTTTGCTCCCGGCGGTAGAATGGCCGCAACATTTCCAGGGTTTACAAAGTCCACGTAGCCCACTGTGCAAGAAACAGAGCAAGTTAATTTCTTTCTCTTCCAAAGACCCCCACTGAGGCTTCCCTCTTATTTTACTGGCTTGAATTGGGGCGGTGTGCCCATTCCTGAGCCAGTCTCTTTGTTCAGGGGGATGCAATGCAATGCAATGCCAGGCCTAGGCCTCTACTGTTGGGCTAGTTAGTAGTCAGTGACAAGAAAAATAACCATTACCCGGAGAAAAGTCAGGCCACCCAGGAGCTTTGCATGGCGTCTGCTTCCCCTGCAGCCCTTGGGCTACAGTGCGGGGGGGGGGTTCACGGGGGGGGGGGGGGGTTAGGTGAATACCTGAGTGAAGTTTTAGGCTACTCTTAGGAAGAAGGAAAGGAGGAATGGAAGCTGGGTAGGCAATTAACAGAGTAACTCCTCTTTTTTAGGTATATGCAGAGCTTTCTGGAACTTTTGGAATATGAGAATAAGAGCCCTGAAGATCCACAGGTCTTGGATAAGTAAGTATGGTACCAAACTTACCTGACAGTAGAAACATCCGGGCTAAAAAATGTGTTGGTAAATGGAACTCATGTCATTAAGAACCAAGAAGTGTAATGGAACTCATGTCATTAAGAACCAAGAAGTGTAATTTGGATGAAAGCATTACGTTTGTTAATGGGTAACAACTCAGTATCACATTTCTAAATAATTTGAGGTAATTTAACATAGCACAAAAGGAATAATGACCCTTCAAATGATGTTTCATGATCTAGGTATTTATATTTTCCCTCCTGGGGAACTGGTGCTAGCCACTCGCGGTAAATATTGCGGTGAGTGTACCACCTAGTGGTCGTTTTAAGAATGCAGTGGCCTCTGGATAGACCTGATTTATCTACTTAGTCCTTTACGATTTTTTGTTCAATTTTTTTTTTTTAAGATTTTATTTATTTGTCAGAGAGAGAGGGAGAGAGAGCGAGCACAGACAGACAGAATGGCAGGCAGAGGCAGAGGGAGAAGCAGGCTCCCTGCTGAGCAAGGAGCCCGACGCGGGACTCGATCCCAGGACGCTGGGATCATGACCTGAGCCGAAGGCAGCTGCTTAACCAACTGAGCCACCCAGGCGTCCCTTTTTGTTCAATTTTTAAAAACTTTTCAAGGCAGTGTAACAGTTGAGCTCAGAAAACCTGTAATGCTTTTGTTTTGGAGCAGCATACAAGAGTGTGCTTTTAATAGAACAACCTGAGTTCTCTGCTGCTGTTCGGCACGAAGACTGCTAACTTCTCATGCTGATGGAAAATGGTGCTGTTTTTCCATCTTCGTTTAACTGGAAAACACTCACCCTAGCTCCGAGTATATGTGTGTGTGTGTGTGCTTTTTTTTAACCCCAAGAGAAATTAAGTATCCCCTTCACATTACTCTCCTCCCATTTCTCATACACACGAGGGACTGCCCATGGCAGGCCTGTTGTGCTGAAGAATTTTCTTTCTACAGAGAAGCCTGGTCCACGTAATTGTTACACCAAACGCCTTACACACAGACATTCCAGAAAAAGAACAAAGAAACACTGTGTTACAAAAGCAATCGTAAAACTCGAGGCATTCAACCCAACCCTTTCCGGTCACAGATAAGGAAACTGAGATCAAAGAAGGGGGAATGACTTGTCTAAAGTTGTAACATTCATTGGTAGCAGAGGGGATCTGTAAATCCTTGTTCCGTTTCCTTCGGGCATCGTTCTACACAGTGTACCACCTGCCAGAACTGACTGTGTGAGCCTCGAGTAGCTCGCTCCAGCTTAGTTGTAAAATATAAGGTTGTATACACCTGTCGTCTTTGCTAGGTGTTTCGGAAATGGATTTGTTACTTGTGAAAGGGAGGCATTGCAGTAGAGCCCCAGATGCAGTGTTCTCCTTGCTATAGGCCATTGCTCTCACTTAGCATATCGAAATTAAAGGACTTGAATCCGGAAGCTTTGTTTTCTCAAAAGTCATTAGCTAGTAACAGTTTGTTTTACTGACATCCTAGAAATTAGGACTGATGTCTCTAGCTTCAAATTTTAGGGTATAGTTTTGTGGAAGTAAATAATATTAAATTGCTACTGTATGTTTCCCAGAATCCCGTCTCAGTTTCTGGAACAGGTTATTGGTCAGATGCAATTTATGGACAGGAGCCCACTTTGGAAACTGCCAAGTGCTGGATCCAGTGCATATGAGATCATAATGATAATTGCTCCCCCTCAGTGAGTTTTGGTGACTTGCCCAGGTTCACACAGCTAGTTGGTATAGTATAGCTGGGGTTTCAGAAGCCCACTGCCCCTGGCGAAGGAAGGAAAGGAAGGTGAGCTAATCGCCGTACTCGTAGTAGTAGCTTTTTCCAGTCCGGGAGAGGCTGTACAGGAGTCCTGGGCAGGGAGATCATTTAAGTGAGAAAGCAGCTTAGAGAACAGGCTTGTTTCTCTTGATGATAAAATTAAGAAGACCCCAGAAAACTGGGGAAGCTTTCTGAGAATTGAGCCCTTGAGGCAAGTCTCCTTGCTTCTGATAAGTTGAGGTGCTTCTCTACTATAATGAAATCTTTCATTTTAGTGATAGTGGATTTATAAGTACATTAGAAAGAACATTATATAGAGGACAGATTGTCCATTATCAAATTTCTCGTGAATAATTATGACCTTCCAGTTTTGGAGTTGATTTATTCAATTCTGCTGTCTTTATGTGTGTGTATGTGTTCCAGGAGATTGTCATCACCGAGAAATATTAAGACTGTTCAGATAAATGAAAAGAAAGTCACTCCAAATTTCCATTACCAGGGGACAACTACTGTTAACATTTTCCTTCCATTCCATACTTTTTCCTAGGCATCCATATTTTTTTGTACACAATATGTTTTACAAAAATAACTGTGGACATTATAGATCTCTATACCATTACTAATGGTTTCCAAATGGTCCATCTACAGGTAAGTCATGTGATTTGACCTCCTGTCATTGAGTTGTAGAATGGTTTGTATTTTTCTTGCTACTCTAAACAGGGCTCTTAAGAATAGCTCCGTCTTGTTATTTTCTTAGGATCAATTCCTGGGAGTGGAATGAGACTCTGTGGTCTTTTGATACATGTTGCTAAATTGCCCCTAGAAATGGATCAGTCATGCTTCCACACTCTAGAGGACACTGCTTTTTTCTTTGCCAGTGTGATGAGTGGAGAATGGTACTGCGTTGTTTTACTTTTCTGTTACTATTTTTGAAGGTTAAGTTATTGGTATTTGCATTGCCTCTCTGGTAAATTTCCTATTCATGCCAAATCCCTTGCCTCATTTTCTGTTAGGGTGCTCATCTTTTCCTTTATAAAAGATAGTAGCTCTGGCAAACGTCTTTTTCCCAGTTTCCACTTTGTTTTTTTTTTTTTAAGATTTTATTTATTTATTTGAGAGAGAGACAGTGAGAGAGAGCATGAGCGAGGAGAAGGTCAGAGGGAGAAGCAGACTCCCCATGGAGCCGGGAGCCCGATGCGGGACTCGATCCCGGGACTCCGGGATCATGACCTGAGCTGAAGGCAGTCGTCCAACCAACTGAGCCACCCAGGCGTCCCCACTTTGTTTTTTCTGACTTTATAACCTGTATCCCTATAGAATTGCCCAAATTCTGCATAGTCCTTTTGTTGGTTTCTTCAGGCTTCTACCTGTAGTATTAAGCTTAGAACAGCCTTCCTTACCCCAAGGCATACTATACTACATACTTATTTACCTGATTTTCTTTTATTTTTTTCTGTGATTTCATTCTTTTACGTTTAAATCTTTTAACTAAGTTATTGGCTTAAGGCTTGAAACTGGGATGTGACTTTAACTGGTAGCCACCTGTCCCAACTAATTTGGTCGTTTCCCTACTGACTCGGAATGCCACTTTATCAATGTGCTAAATTTTTATGCTTACTTAACTTGCCCTTGGTCCTTCTTCCAGGCTTTTTATTTGGTTCCATTGACGAGGCTCTCTGTTCTTAGTTGCCATTCTTAGTATATTTTTTCCTCTGTATCTTTATAGTAATATACCATAATTCTTTTTTTTTTCTGATTAAGCTTTTGTTTTAATGGGTCTTAAAATTCTGTGACAGATTTTTGGTCAAGTTGTTTCCATTAAAAAGTACTGATTTTAGGGGCGCCTGGGTGGCTCAGTGGGTTAAAGCCTCTGCCTTCAGCTCAGGTCATGATCCCAGGGTCCTGGGATCAAGCCCCACATTGGGCTCTCTGCTCAGCAGGAAGCCTGCTTCCCCCTCTTTCTCTGCCTGCCTCTCTGCCTACTTGTGATCTCTGTCAAATAAATAAATAAAATCTTTAAAAAAAAGTACTGATTTTAAAAACTAACAACTTAAAACTGCCACACACACACACACACACACACACACACACCACACACACACACACACAGGTGGTCCACAAGACATCCTCCTTTCCTTCTAAAAGTTTTATGATGCATTGTTATAACATACCATAATTCTTAACTTGGTTTGTTTTAATTGCCTTTGCTCTGTCTACATTTCATCACTCTATTTTACTGCTATGTGAAATTCATTTCAAAATTTGACTCTTAAAAAGTCTCACATTATTTATTCATGAAAGCTGTTGCTTTGAGACTTTCTAATAAATCCCTGGAGATTTGGGGGGGAGTGCCCTCGTGTTGTCAGAAGAAATATTAGTGTGTTCTGCAATTATTCAGCAAACATTTATGGAACCAGTATTCTATGTGATCACTTTTCCATAAAGTCCATGGATTCCTAAGGTGTTTAAGCATTTTTTCTTTACTAGAACCTTTTACTTTTTGTGTCTCTGAAAGAATTTCGATAGAAAGTTTCAAGCAAAACCTTAGGTAATACTTCAGTTTCTCCTTGTAGCCCATAATGATAATATCTCTGCTTACGCGGTGCCTGGGTGGCTCAGTGGGTTAAAGCCTCTGCCTTAGGCTCAGGTCATGATCCCAGGGTCCTGGGATCAAGCCCCACATCGGGCTCTCTGCTCAGTGGGGAGCCCGCTTCCCTTTCTTTCTCTCTGCCTGCCTCTCTGCCTATTTGTGATCTGTCAAAATAAATAAATAGATAAATAACCTTAAAAAATAAAAATACCAGCACGTAAATAGTCCAGAGACAGAGCTGGGAAGTTTGTGCATCAGTGTGTGAGATCAAAAGACTGACCACTTTTTGTTTCCTTCCCACACAGCTTTCTGCAAGTTCTGATCAAAGTGCGAAACAGACACAACGATGTGGTTCCTACAATGGCACAAGGAGTGATTGAATACAAGGAGAAATTTGGGTTTGATCCATTCATTAGCAGTAACATCCAATATTTTCTGGATCGTTTCTATACCAACCGCATCTCTTTCCGCATGCTTATCAACCAGCACAGTAAGTTGGGGTTTTGGTCCACTTGTGAAAAGGCACCCAGAGTGATTTCTTCCAGATGTTTTCCTGTTGCTTCACTGATCTGAAGTTTGGTCTGTAGAAATTTCATTTCTAGTTTAATTTTTCCTAAGTAAATCCTATCCATTAAAAAGCTCTTCATTAGTATTCTTTTTTTTTTTTAAAGATTTTATTTATTTATTTATTTGACAGACAGATCACAAGTAGGCAGAGAGGCAGGCAGAGAGAGAGGAGGAAGCAGGCTCCCCGCTGAGCAGAGAGCCCGATGCGGGGCTCTATCCCAGAATCCTGGGATCATGACCTGAGCTGAAGGCAGAGGCTTTAACCCACTGAGCCACCCAGGCGCCCCCATTAGTATTCTTAATGGAAATCCTTGAAATGTTGATGTTCACATTAGAGGCGGGAACTCTGCCTGCCTTTTAAGCCTCTACCTTTACGTTCCTGGTGAGGGCCTGATAGTACTTTGATGTGTCTCTGAGAGTGTGGTCTAGTCTTTATTCAGGGGTTATGTGTTTTCCTTTTTGGTTTTAAAAACATCAATACTGGGAATATTGAATTGGCATTTTGACAATCCGAGCGATTGATCTTTAATTTCACCGTGATCACGGAAATCAGATTAAGCAAACTGTCAAACCGTAGTCTCCTTTGGAGAGTTTTAGACCACTCACCAGGATGATAAGCAGATAGGAAAAAACAACTAAAATTCTGGCCACAAAAAAACTTTTTGGCTCATTTTCAGTATTGTCTCTTTGCCTGATTTCATAATTCTCAAGAAAAAGCACCTACATGTCTACAGCCTAAATCGTCCTCTTTGCTGAAGCAAAAAATGGGCAGAGCATCTCTGCTAACTTGATTTATTTGGATTAGTGAGTGTCATACAATTATTACATGTGGGTTGGTCCCAAATGTATATCTTAAAAATAGAAGTGTCTGACAGTTTATAGGAAATTTAAATGAAAAAAGAACCTAATTACTATTCAATTAAACTACTTACATAACTACAGGTTTTTTTTTTTGACCTAAATGTGTCTGTATACATATATATGTACATGTTTTTAGATCACTGATTAAGCTTGTACACCTCTGTTTTTCTTCCACTTAATCATTTGGAAGTGTATGTATTGGCCTAATGCCCTTATTTGTCATTTTTCATAATTTAAAATATCCCCTATTGTTTTTCAAAGATCTTATTTATTTATTTGTCAGAAAAAGAGAGAGAGAGGGAGAGAGAGTGCGCACAAGCATGAGGAGTGGTAGGCAGAGGGAAAAGCAGGCTCCCTGTGGAGCAAGGAGCCCGACAGGGGACTCGATCCCAGGACCTAGGCTCATGACCTGAGGCGAAGGCAGACACCCAACCAACTGAGCCACCCCAGCATGCCAGATCTTCACTATTTTTAAGATTTTATTTATTTATTTGATGGAGATCACAAGTAGGCAGAGAGGCAGGCAGAGAGAGAGGGGGATGCAGGCTCCCTGCTGAGCACAGAGCCTGATGTGGGGCTTGATCCCAGGACCCTGGGATCATGACCTGAGCCGAAGGCAGAGGCTTTAACCCACTGAGCCACCCAGGAGCCCCTCAGATCTTCCCTATTTTATCCCCTAACTTAAATTCTCCTTTTGTGGAATCTAAGCTCTCCCCAATTTTTGTTTGATTTGAAAATAAGTATATTTATAAAAATTGGGATTCAGATTACTTTTTTCTTCGAGGCTCCTTTTGGCTTTTATTCAGAAGTAATATTTTGTAAATCTTGTATAGCGTGGAAGTATTTGAATGTAGTTTTAAAGATACTTGAACAAAAAGAAATATCTGAACACATATTATTTGTGTATACTACATTGAAAAGTACTCCCCGTGATGGAGGCATTTGAAATGTTCACAGTGAATTCACTTCACAAGCCTGCTCTAACAGTACAGACTGCATTTTCTAAGTAAGTGGTGAATGTTGGAATCAATGTCTGGAGTAATACTGAGAAGGTGAGTAAACTTGGCTGAGGATGAGAATAACTTTTTCATCCAAGTCACATGGGGTCCGAGAGAAAAGGGCTGGACCCCTGGCATTGGTTATTGCTTTCTGACCTGCTAACGCAACCAGAAGACTTTAGAACATGTCCTTCCTCCTTTGCTATCCAGTAGAGCTGATCACCCCTCAGTGTATGTGTTCTCTAGCTTTAAGTCCCTCTGGATGCTAAAATGATTCTTACAAATAAGACAGTCATTTCAAAACCTGGTAGGCTACATTGCCTGCTTTGTTTTTAATCTCTCGCTTCCCTTTTGTGTTTGTTTAGCACTTCTGTTTGGTGGTGACACTAACCCGGCTCATCCTAAACACATAGGAAGTATTGACCCCACCTGCAATGTGGCTGATGTCGTGAAAGGTAAGGAGGCCACTACATAAATGTTAGTGATTGTAGTCCAGATAGGACTGTGGTTTAATCGAGGCAACTTGGCCATAGGGTTATGATGCTGACTTCTTTGCTGATTCATCAGGTCTCTCTGGGCCCAAGCCACTTGTGCCAAATAGATGTTCTTTCTAGGCAGTTCAGGAAAAGATGCATAATTAGCAGCATTCGACATGGGAGTTTCTACCTCATTGGCTAGTTTTGTCTTGAACACTAACTGGTTGTTAGCTTCAGGAACATTCTAAGTTTTGATTGCTCCCATGATCTGAAACTTCCAGAAAATGTAAGTCCAGGTTCTTAAGTTTGGCTAAAATTCACATGGTTGTAAAATCCCAGCATTTTTCTGGTGTGCACCCCAGGTCTGGGGATCTATGTGGTAAGTGAGCTTTACCAGTTCACTGGCCATCGGGCTGGATGGACACTGTTCTAATAACCTTAGGGTAGAACAGAGCCCCACAGTCATACGTCCCTGGTACCCAGGCACTTCGAATTTGAACAGTAGTTTCCTCATTATTCATTTAAGGTAAGTGTCACCTCCAGAAAGCCTTCCTAATTATAAGTGACCTACCAGGTGCCTGGACCTTTTCAGGTTTTTATTTTTTTCCTGGTGTTAGTTACTCTGTGCAGCTTCAGATTCCCAAACTACCCCTTCCCAAGATTGGCTCTCCTACTATGGCCCTCCCCTCTCTCCTCTGAACACACACAAGTTTTCATGACCACAGCTATCCCGGTTTTCATCACAGATCTTAGTTGTTCCTACTTTTTCTGAACTCAGTAGGAAGTTCAGTAGGAAGCAGACGAGGGCCTTGTCTTCTTGGTGAATCTCTCAAGCTCAGTTCAAGCAGAGTGACCTTTGCTGTTTGAACTCAGAGGGTCAAGGGAGGTGGCCTAGTTAGATGCAGCCTCCCCAGAGGAGGAATAGACCAGACCTTCAGCGGCTATTGGTAAAGAAAACCTGTACTGTTTGTTTACTCTGGGCATTGCTAAACCCAGGGAGAAGGACCCAGGCATGGTGGCCTTAGCTCACCCAAGGATCGTTGAGCTGTTCGGCCTCGGTTTAGGTAGGATACATCTACTCAAATTATCTCAATTTTAAGGTGACTAGGCCTAGCCTCAGCTCCCTAAGAATCCTATAGGTTGCTCACTCACAAGGTAACCCAGTGGTTGCTTATGACCTCTGCAGGCCCCAGGGTAAAGGGGAGTAGGATCAGTCTTGTCCTAGCGTGTGTTCATCAGACCCTAGCCCAGTAGCTTTTATGAATCAGAAAGCCTGGTTCAGGTAGTTGACTGCCCTTAGAGAAAAAGGCACAAATTCAGAAAGCAAAAGGGCATTATTATGTCCTGCCTATATGCCTTTTCTTTTGAACTATAAGCAATTTGAGGTCAGCTTTTATGTTTTACATTTGTTTTTATAATGCATATAAAATGTAGTATATGCCTTTAAGATGGTCAATAAATGTTCCTTGGTTTGATAAATGTTAAGCCTTTTGATAATTTTTAAAATCAGCCTTACTGAGATCAAATTCTCATATCCCTGCAAGTCACACACAAGGGTACACACAACTCAGTGGTTTTTAGCACAGGTGCACAGCCATGCCTTCATCACCACCGTCAGTGTCACACCGTCATCCCCAGGGAAAGAGACTCTGTGACCACTGGCCATGTTTTCCCCCCACCCAGCCCTAGGCAACCACAGGTCTCCTTCCTTTCTCTAGATTTGCTATTCTGGACACTTTACTGTAAGTGGAATCACACAATACGTGGCCTTCTGTGTCTGGCTTTCACTTACCAGAGTGTCTTCAAGGGTCATCTGCGTTGCAATGTGGGTTAGTACTTCATTCCCCACCACTGAGTAACATTCCTTTGTATGGATATATTGCATTTTGTTGATTCATCAGCCCGTGGACATTGGGTTAGCTGGGCAACCTTGAACATGTTATGTTAACTTCTTTGGGCCTCAGTTTCTTCACCTGTAAAATGGTGCTTTTGGTAAGTCATCTTTATCATAGGGTTAAATGAGTTAATAGAGCTCCTGAAGCAGGGCTCACACCCAGTAAGGACTGCAGGCAGGTTTATTAGCTGTGGTCCTTGGGCGTCACAGAAGTCATTTGGCTTCTCATTTATGCCATTGCTTACATAATAGATTGTTGCCTTTACTTTTGTTTCTGGCATAAACTATGAAATATTTTTAAAAGTCATTCAGAACATTTATAAGACAATTGGATGTTTGACATTTAAGAAATGTTAATTTTTTAGATGTGATACCGATATTGTGATTAGGTTTTTTGAAGGAGTCCTAGCTTCTAGAAAGCTATTTTTTTAATGTTAGGCATGATATAGAATGACATGTGGGTTTTGCCTCAAAATGACACATAACAGAAAAGAGTGGGCTCGTGTTGAAAACTGTTGAGGTTGGTAATGGGTACATGAGGCGTCCTTACACTGCGCTCTGTACCTTTGCATATGCTTGCAATTACACGTAATCACGCTGTAAAAACAGACCCGTGTTTATCATCTCATTGTTTCTTCACAGTCTTTCATTCCTTTTCAGAGAGATTTAAACCATGAATCTGCAGCTAGATAAATAAGAGAGTTCTAAGCACCTGGTAGCACTTCCGTGGCGCAGAGAGATGAAGAGGCGCTCACGTGGGTCAGGAAGTCAGGTGGGGAGTCAGGAAGTCAGGTCGGGGGAGACAAGGAGGAGGAGCCAGCTGCCCTTGACTCTTCAGGTGCAAAGAATCTGCCGTTTTGCGGCACTTCCTGTCTGTGCTGCTCTTCCGGGCTTTGTTCTGCACTTCCGGTCGTGGCCTTACTTGTACTTCCGGTGGTCTCTGTGCCTGCGCTGTAGATTTCTCAAGGGCCGGAATTGCTCTTACCACTTCTGCATCTCTCCTCCAGACGCCAGTTTTGTGGTGAAAACTTCCTGAAGGTGATGGGTAAAGCGGTTTGATTCGTGCCCTTCCCCCCCTCCCTCCTCCTGTACTTACAGCTCTGACTCCACTCTTTCTCCAGCCAGTTTCAACTTTCTACCCAGGGGCACTACAGTTGTAACTATGAATGAAGCTTCGGGCGTGTCCTCATGTAATCATTCCTGCCACTTGTGGCATATAACGTAGAGCCTGGATTTCTGGCGATGCCGGGGCCTGTGACAGTCACCCCCTGTGCTCTTTGGCCACTTAGATCACCACTTCCCCTGACATCCACTCTTGCACACACACACTCTTGCCCCACGCTCCTCTGGTAAAGAGGAGGGGCTTGTATGTTTCCTGTCCCTCACCCCGTTTTTCAAACAAGGTTGTTCATTTCTCAACATCCCGTTCCCATAAGGAGCTGAGCAGCGGAGGGTGGTTTCAGTTTTGGAAAGCGCATAGACACATTAAGCCACGTTCACACAATCCGCTCTTGTGCACCCTTCACCCCCTTCACAAATCGTCCCTACTGATCACGCACAGCACTCTCAGTATGCTTGTGGATACTTTCTAGAATGCTCTTTTGCTTCTTCCACCTGGTGAGGTGGATGCTTACTAAGGGCCACTTACTTGTCCTCAAACCATTGGTATAAGTTTTCCACCTTTTGTGACTCCATGATTTATTTCAGTATTATGTAAATTGAAGAAATGTGAGTACGGAAAAGAGACTTACCTCCATTAAAATCAAGTTGAATGCTTTGGAAAGACTTGATAAAGAACAGTCTCTTAAAAAATGTAAGAAATGACAGTGAACAGGGGCAGCACTGAGTAAAACTCTCAGAATGAACCTGAGCTCACGTTGCTTCACAAGTGTCTTGAAGTTTATTACTCTTGAAAGGAATAAGGATCAGAATTCACAGATACATGTAGCATTGTTAATCTAAGAAAGATGACCTAGAACTCCAAACCAATCCGTATTGAAGGAAAAGGCTTTGGCCATATCAGAAAAGGTTGACAGAAGATAATTGTGTATTCAAATGTGCATTTTGAAGTTAGTGTTTACAATAATAGTCATACTTCGGGGCTTCCTACTTTATCCAGCATTTTTGTCAGTCACCCAACCCTGTCCCCAGTTGGGTCCATTGAGAGGACTAATGCCGTGGCACCAAAACACTAAAAAATGCTCACTGAAGAAACTTTAGAACATGTAGAGAAAAAGAAAAGAGAATAAAAACACCTGTTTTCATAACTAAGTGAGAATGTTGTTTTATACATTTGAGTTCATACCATATCGACGGATGATTATGCAACAGCAAATAATGTGAGTAATCCTTGTCTCTACAAAATCCATAGTATTTGTCTGTTTCCCCTTCTCCAGCACTAATGCCCATTACACATGACCTTCCTGGATGAATTCAGCACCTGACAGTGTGGCCCATTTTCCGTCCTCTCTATCATTATAGTTGGAGTCCTTCCTGTGTCTCATCTGCTATACTCAATAATCTCTGTATGCGAATGGGTTTTCCAGCTGCGTGTGTATAATCTTTATTCTTCAGCGGAGTACTGGCCTTAAATCAGGTCCCTTTCCTACCCTGGCAAAATGGGCCGGGCAACCTAGCAGGAAACCAGAAGATCTCTTCTCCCTGTAGACTAAAGCACATTTTAACAGTCCTCTCTGTTTCATTGCCTCTGGGCCCACTCCTAATTCTCTGCGTGTCAGGATACCTGCGCAGATGCTGTTTCTGGTTCAAGATAAGACTGAGAGAAGGAACAAAGCGGAGAGCACCAGTGGTCAAAAGGCCTGCAAATTCATCCCTGTCTCAGAGCAAAAAGTCACTGAGTCTATTACCCCCAGATGCCCCAGGAGCAAAAATCCAAAGGTCTCAAAGGGCCCATGCCTCACAGTTACCCCAGTACTCTCCCAAGTGCTGGCAAGAAGAGGAAGAAATGCGTGTTGGTGTCTTTTGACTCTTGGTGAAGGCTTACTGCTCCCTTCCTGTTTTTCAAGCAGTTGGCATTTTTTTGTTGACTTTTTGTCTTCTCATATCCTACTAGATTTCCCCATTATTTTGCTTGGTTTATCTCTATCTTAGACACTGTTTTCCTTTCATTTGGTTTTCAGAAGCTTGTTGTGGAAGGAGTAGGGGTTCTGGCTTTTGCTGATAGCTCTACTGTTGATTTTCGCAGCTGTGGCCATCCTGCGTGCGTTAAGCACAGTCACATCTCCAGCCCCTACCCTGCATCACGCACACATGCCTATGTATGCACATCTATGTGTCTTGCAGCCATACAGAACCTTCTTGAACGCACAACGATGCCATACTTAGATCTCTTGAGACAGACTACAGAACACTTTTATGTGGAAGGGTAGGGACAATATTTTTATTTTGGACTAGACAGTTGTATAAACGTGTAAAAATGGGGTGCATCTTGCATAACACTAATTAAATGTGCAGAACACTGAAGCGTGCCCTCTTGCTGCTTACTTAGCACATAATATCTACCTTTATACATCTGCAAATTATAGACTCACAGTAGCGAATGCTAGAATTAGTGTTGTAAAGCTGTTCCTATTATCCTTTGAGATATCCTTCCATTGTGACCCTTTTCCCTCCTGTCTTTGTAAGAAACCGGGAAATGGAAAATCCTGTGGTAAGATCGTTCTAAAGGTACAGACTTAGATGCTTGGCCCAGGAGTCAGCTCTCACAGTGATGCTAGCTTGGCCGTATTGTTCCTCCATGCTGTTAGATGACAGCATCCAAATGCTATCCTGAGAGCATGTCGTTACTCTGGCTCAGAAATGTCTTCTGCTCTTACTTAGGGCTCTTCAGGTTGTAAGGTACAGAGATCAACTTGTATTAGCCCAAGAAATAAACTTATTAAAGAATCTAGTAGGTTCCATGGTAATCCAAAGGCAAGAAGCACCTCACTGTTGGAGCTATAGATATTGGAACTGGGAAACAGAGAACAAGGTGGTTTTCTA
The DNA here is from genome assembly GCF_902655055.1 of Lutra lutra. Taxonomy (NCBI): domain Eukaryota; kingdom Metazoa; phylum Chordata; class Mammalia; order Carnivora; family Mustelidae; genus Lutra; species Lutra lutra. The sequence continues at coordinate 79,600,361 of NC_062296.1, read as the reverse complement.
TGTTTCTTTGCAACTGGGGTTGCTGAGTCACAGTCCCTCCATCTTTCTCTTGTAGGCTGACTGACTTGTTTAGGGCAATGGTGGGCACTCCAGGCCCTCTAGATTATAACTCCCAGTGGGTCCTTTTTCTCTTCTGCCCTGCCTGAGTGTCTCAAACCTAAATTCTCAACAAATGAATTTGGTTGGCTCAGCCTGTCTTTTTGCCCCTGACCCCGGGTTTTAGGATTCTGGTCAAACTGTAGATTGGTTTACCCGCATTAGATGTTCTACCCTCACTCATCTGGTTGGCTGGGGTTTGGAGAGTAGGAGAAGGTCCAGTGCCTAAAAAAAAAAAAAAAAAAACTTTGGTTCCTACTCGGAATGGGTTCTGGGTAGGATGATAAACATACCTTACCAGAATTGCTTTGTAGCTTAAAAGGGTTCTAAAGCAGCGTATCTCTGACTTTGTGATGCTTTATGGTTGTTCATGTCACCTCTTCTGACGGTGGCTTTTTAAACTTGAGCTTGACAGTTTTTTATATCCTGTTAGATACAAGTTAGGGACCTTGGCACCTTCATGTTTGTTTTTTCAATACTCAAATTTATCCTTGTCTAGCCTCTTATAAGATATTTGTAAACAAATGATTACGTGTCTTCATGCAAGGGGCTAATATTTGATAGCAGAATTCTATGGTGAGTTTTGAATAGGAGGATCTTTTTTTTTTAAGATTTTATTTATTTGACAGAGAAAGAGATCACAAGTAGGCAGAGAGGCAGGCGGGGGGGGGGGGGGGGGGGAAGCAGGCTCCCTGCTGAGCAGAGAGCCCTATGCGAGGCTTGATCCCAGGACCCTGGGACCATGACCTGAGCTGAAGGCAGAGGCTTAACCCACTGAGCCACCCAGGCGCCCCAGGAAGATCTTCTAATAGAAAAGTCTAATAAAATAATTTCCATAATCTAGTAAACATTCCTATGCACTTAAAAAAAAAAAAACAAAAAACAATTCCTGGGGCACCTGAGTGGCTCAGTCAATTGAGCGACTGACTCTTGATTTCAGCTCAGGTCATGATCTCAGGGTCCCAGGATTGAGTCCTGCGTTGGGCTCCGTGCTCAGTGGGGAGCCTGCTTGAGATTCTCTCCCTCTCCCTCTGCCCCTCCCCACCTCGCTCTTTTTCTCTCTCTGTCTCTCAGGTAAATAAATAAAAAATAAATCTTAAAACCCCTAATTCCTGGCTAAGTTGAATCTTTTGGGCTACTTGCTGTGTGAACCTTCACCCTACCCTTAAATAAAATATATTTTGTCTTGTGTGTTTACAGTTTGAGTAGCCTGGGGAAGTACACATGTGCCATACCCACAGTTTTGTTACTTTATGATCATTATTTTCCTTGAAAACAGATTTTTAAAATAATAGCATTTATATTCAGTGACAATAATAGCATTTCCTGATACTTGCTTTTAAGGGTTGGTGGTAAATACTGGCCCAAATATATTCCAGACAAAAATAACTCAGTAAATTATCATATTTTACAATTTTGGCTTCTAATTAAAAAGTAGAAGTGTTATTAGAATGTTTATTGTAAGTAGAACTTGCATTTTACTCTGGAATAAAGGAAATGAATTAATAAGCCAGTAGTTGAATTTTGGGTATATTGTTTTAAAGTTTTTCATGTGTATGTCGTACACCCTGGTGCCCCATGACCATTCATGTCCTGGGAGAGACAGTGACAGAATTAGTATGACCTGGCCTTGGCTTTCTAGGCAAGTGGGCCCCAAATCTAGCTTCTCTTCAGAATTACTTGCTAAGTGTTTTTTTTTTTTAAGATTTATTTATTCATTTTAGAGAGAGAGTGTGCAAGCAAAGGGAAGGGCAGAGGGAGAGAGGGAGGGAGAGTATGTTAAGCAGAGTCTGCACTGAGCATGGAACGCAGGGCTCAGTCTCACAGCCCTGAGATCAAAACCTGAGCCAAAAGCAGGAGTTGGACACCTAACCAATGGAACCACCCAGGTGCCCCTTAGTTCTTTAAAATATGGATTCCTCGGGACGCCTGGGTGGCTCAGTTGGTTAAAATATGGATTCCTAGGCCTCAATATAGACCTACCACATCATACTCTCCAGGGGTTCATTTTGGAATCTGTCCAGGTTTTTTTTTTTTTTTAACTTGGTAATGAATTTTACATACAGCCAGTTTTGGAAATCACTCTAGGCCTTAGTTCCCAGTCTGACCAAAAAGAGTATCTGTCATCCGTATAACTGACTGCACCTTGATAACTTTATCATGGATAGCAGGATTGTTCCATATTACCTCTCCATCAGAAAGGATGAATACCCAACTTTTGTATCGACGTGGATGGGACTGGAGGAGATTATGCTGAGTGAAATAAGTCAAGCAGAGAGAGTCAATTATCATATGGCTTCACTTACTTGTGGAGCATAAGAAATAACACAGAGGACATGGGGAGATGGAGAGGAGAAGGGAGCTGGGGGAAATCGGAGGGGGAGAGGAACCATGAGAGACTGTGGACTTTGAGAAACAAACCGAGGGTTTTGGAGGGGAGGCAGGTGAGGGGATGAGTGAGCCTGGTCGTGGGTATTATGGAGGGCACAGACTGCATAGAGCATTGGATGTGGTGCATAAACAATGAATCTTGGAACACTGAAAAAATAAAGCTAAAAAAAGTTAAAAAAAAAAGAAGGATTGTTCCATGTGACAGTGCTCTAGCATGGGCTCCAGCCAGCCAGGCTCTACTGACTGAGCAGCCAGGTGCCCCCATAATGCAGTTCTTAATTACAGCATTGATACACTATAATTAGGAGTATGGTTTAAAAATTCCTATTCACATGTGGTTTTAGGAACCGTACTGTGTCTTTGTGTTTCAAGTTGCCTGCTTTCTGGACTCGGTCATCTTGCCCATATTATATTTATGTAACGCTTTTTCCTGCACGATGCTGTTAAAATCTCATGCTCCTGGCCAAGCCAGTGCCATGAGGAACCAGTACATTTAGCAGGACTAGGTTTTTTTCCTTTTATAGTGAATGGAAGAATGATGTTTAAACGTCCTTAAAGGTGTCACATACTTGGGGGCGTTGTTTTGTGGAGGTGTGTTGGCTTTGTATGTGGTTAACGAAGCATCATGTTCAGATTTCAGTATTTGTTGGTTGAAGGAAAGTGGCCTTGGAGGTTCTCAGTCCGCTTTGTGCTATCGTGTCACTAGGTGGAGATGTAGCGCTGTTCAGTGGTGTAGCCAAAGCGAAGAGTGAGGCTTGAGTTCTTGTCTCTTTACAAGACTGCTTTGCACATATTTGATGAGGTTTCTTCTATATTACTCTAGGGAAAAACTTGTAAATTTGGTATGATACTGAATTTTTGTTTTTTTTATTAGAGTTTAAAATCAATCCTGCTTTAATGACTGTTTTCACACCGATCAGCTCTGTTTTAAAAAATATTTTTTCCTCTTAATAACGTGTCCTTTGTCTATCCCTCGTTGTTTCATCTTGTCATCGTTATTCTAATGTCCCTGTGACTGTTTATAGTGGTTTAATTCTAAAAGTCTAGTAATATAACTAGAATTTTTATTCTGGGGTCAAATATTATATAAAATTTTAATTTGGCAGCAGTATGAGGTAAATGAACCAAAATTTGTAGTCTGAACATACCTGAATCTTATTTTATATATAATTTTTATATAGTTTAAGCTGCCAGGGTCTAATTTTTATATATTTAAATTCAGTAGGGGTCACTTTTTCCCTCTTTCTTTCTTCTGTTCCTCTTGAATCTTAAGTGTCTATGCACACTATTGATGTGAGGGATTTTAAAAAAGTACAAGCCTGTTTCCGAAGAGCTGGTGTCCAGTTGAGAACATTGCAAACACACCTACAGAGGATTTTAAAGTAATCTGAGTATCTGATCTTTAGAAACTGTGAAGGTGGAACTTTAAAAAGCAATCTCACTTTGGAAAAGATTCTGGCTGTTCCTCAAATGTTTAAACACTGTGATACCTTATGATCCAGCAATTTTCCTCTCCTAGGTATACATTCAAGGGAAATGAAAACATATGTTCACCAAAAAACCTGGGACAAGAATGTTCATAGCAGCATTATTCATAATAGCCACAAAGTGGAAACAACCCAAATGGCCCTCACCAGATGAACGGATAAACAAAACATGGCACGTGTGCAGCATGGTACCGTTCAGCCATGAGGAGGAATGAAGTACTGACCCACGTTGAGACATGGGTGACCCTTGGAGACACTCTGCTAAGTGAACGCAGCCAGACACAAAAGGCCACATATTGTGTGATTCCACTGTGTCTAGAAAGCAAACCTAGAGAGAGAAAGGAGACCCATGGTTGCCTAGGGCTGGGTGGGGGGAAGCCACGGCCAGTGGTCACGGAGTCTCTTTCCCGGGGATGACGTTGTGACATTGATGGTGGTAATGGGGGCATGGCTGTGCACCTGTGCTAAAGACCACTGAGTTGTGTGTACACTTTAAATGGGTGACTTGTAGGGATATGAGAATTCAATCTCAGTAAGCCTGGTTTAAAAATAAACTATCAAGAGGCTTAACATTTATCCCAGGAAGGACTATGTACTGACCATCTAATTGGTATATACTAAGTTCTGTAGGAGTTACAAACCCAGTGTAAGACAAACCCAGTAAGACAAACTGCTTCCAGTTCAAAAGAGGCACCCGTGCAGTCTATAAGAATGCACTTTTGCTTTCTGAATGTTTCCTGTCTTTCTGGACGTAACCGCCTGAATTCTCTTCCAGCTGTTTCTTTAATAGCCCTGATCTTCTTACCCTATGTCTTTTTTTTTTCCTTTCAAAAGCAAACTGTTGCTACTCAGACTTTGATAAATATCAGCCCAATCCTATGAGCTTTAGCTAACTTGAAGGACATTTTTAAGCTATGGCAGTGTTCCCAGTAACTTAGAGTGTGTGGTTCACGGAAACCCATTCGTTCAGCAAATACTGATATTTCATTACAAGTAATTGGCAAATCTTAAAACTTTTGGCATTATTATTTTTAAAAAAGATTTTTTAAAAGATTTTATTTATTTATTTGTTAGCGAGAGAGAGAGAGTGCGCGCGAGCACAGGCAGACAGAGCGGCAGGCAGAGGCAGAGGGAGAAGCAGACTTCCCGCCGATCAAGGAGCCCGATGTGGGACTCGATCCCAGGACACTGGGATCATGACCTGAGCCAAAGGCAGCCGCTTAACCAACTGAGCCACCCAGGCATCCCTAAGAAGATTTTTAAATTCTTTTTATTTCAACTGATGAACAAACATTGATATATTACCTTTTTAAAAAAGATTTATTTGTTTATTTTAGCGAGAGAGCACAGGCAGGAGGTACAGAGGGAGAGGGAGAGAGAATTGGAAGCAGATTCCCTGCTGAGTGCAGAGCCCGACTCAGAGCTTGGTCTCATGACCCTGAGATCATGACCGGAGCTGAAACCAAGAGTTAACCAACTGTGCTGCCTTGGCACCCCAACATTGGTATATTTTATTAACTAAAATCTCTGGATTACATCAAGGTTCACTCTTTGCGTTGTCCAGTTCTCCTTGCTTTAACAAGTGCATAATGATGTGTACCCACCATCGCAGCACCCTACAGAGTGGGTTCACTGCCCTCAGAATGCCCCATGCTCTACCTATTCACCCCTGCCCCTCCTACCTCCCCCTGAACCCCTGATCATTTTACTGTCTTTATGGTTTTGCCTTTTCTAGAATGTCCTATAGTTTTTAACTTAAAAAGTTTTTTTTATTATTGAAGTATATAGTTGGCCTACAATGTTACTGTCAGGTATACAACATAGTAATTCAACAGTTCTGTACATTACTCTGTGTTCACCATAATAAGGGTAGTCACCATCTGTCGCCATGCAAATCATAACTGTAAAGAAATAGCACTTGACAGCAGTCAGAACAGCTAATATCAAATGACAAGAAATAACAAAGGTTGGTGCAGATGTGGAGAAAAGGGAACCCTCGTGCACTCTTTGGGGGAGTGTATTTGGTCCAGATACTATGGAAAAGAGTATGGAAGGCCCTCAAAAAACTAAAAATAGAAATACCATATGATCCAGTAATTCCACTTCTGGGTATTTACCCCAGGAAAACAAAGACACTGATTTGCAGATATATGCGCCCCTGCTTTTACTGCAGCATTATTTGCATTAGTCAAGATGTAGAGGCAGCCTAAGCATCCATCCATAGATGAAGTGATAAAGGAGCGGTATATACATACAATGGAATATTACTCAGCCATAAAAAAGAATGAAGTTTTGCCATTGATGGCAACATGGATGGTCCTAGAGGGTGTTATACTAAGTGAGATAAGTCAGAGAAAGACAAATGCTATATGATTTCACTTACATATGAAATCTGAAAAACAAACAGACTCATAAATACAGGGAACAAACTGGTGGCTGCTAGAGGGGCGGGTGGGGGAGAGCTGAACTTGGTGAAAGGGATTATAAGATACAGCTTTCCATTTATAAGATAATTAAGTCAGAGAGGTACAGCATACAGAATATAGTCAATAATATTGTAACAACAGATACCTTTTGCGGCAATTTAGTCAGCTTCCGTGGTGTTCAAAAGTAGTCTTGAGTTCATAGATTTTCATGGAAAATGCCTTTTAGGAACATTTAAAAGCTAAACAAATGTACGCCTAGTATAGAACTAGCCATGTTGTTGTTAGTGCGACATTTTGATATTGTTGCCATCATTACAATTTTAAAGGAGGAGAAATTCTGGTTCAGTCCCAATAATTCTATTATAGCCAAAAAAGACTTGTTTTTCAAAAGCAGTAATTAATTCTGAATCCATCAGTTTAGTAGCTGTCCTAGTTTTGTTTATTTTATCTGTCTATATGCCTCTCTGCCCATATGCTTTTATCTAAAGCTAAACTTCTTTATTGCTTTGCAGATGCCTATGAAACCGCCAAGATGCTGTGTGAGCAGTATTACCTGGTCGCTCCAGAGCTGGAAGTGGAAGAATTCAATGGTAAAAGAAAAATCATTTTTACTGTACATACAAGGAAGGTGACTAAAAATCTGATGATACCTGAGCTATATTTCAGTGAGATTTCCTCACATTACACTGCTTTCTCATCTTTCTTTTCTTTTTCAAGCTTTTCTATCTCTTCGGTCTCCTAGGCATATTATGGTAAGGAGTTTTCGTACAAGTTTGTAATCTCCTCGAACTCAGAGTTCTTGGAACAGAAGTCATCAAGGTAGAAATTGCACAAACAGATGAATAGGCAGTTCTCAAAACAGCAAATACTAGGCAGTCAGTAAACATATGGAAACATGTGTAACTAGACTAATCAGAGAAGTACAAACAAAAATGGAGAAATGCCATTTTTGTCTTTTAAAATGGCAGTGATTATAATGTTGTAATACTTTGAATTGGTGCCCAGAAAAATACTCTTGACAACACTTACACATTTCTGGTATAAGTTTAAATTAGTACAGCCTTTCTCAAAAAATGCTAGCAATGTCTTTGTTTTTGGCCCAGGAAATTAAAAATCAGTAATGGTTATATTCTTTGGTCCCGTAAATTAAACTTCAGAAAGTTTATTATGTGAACGTAAAGGTGTACACAGATGTATGTACAAGAATAACAACCACAGTGGTTTTCCTAAACAGAAAAATTAGAAAACAACCCCAGTTGTCCACGATAGAAGATATTTAATTAAGTTGTGGTACATCCATAAGATAGAATACTAAGCAGCCATTCAAAATAACGCTTTAAGGGGTGCCTGGGTGGCTCAGTGGGTTAAAGCCTCTGCCTTCGGCTCAGGTCATGATCCCAGGGTCCTGGGATCACGCCCCATGTTGGGCTCTCTGCTCAGCGGGGAGCCTGCTTCCTCCTCTCTCTCTGCCTGCCTCTCTGCCTACTTGTGATGTCTGTCTGTCAAATAAATAAATAAAATCTTTAAAAAAGCAAAAAACAAAACAAAATAACGCTTTAAAAGAATATTGAATGTATTGAAAAAGTTGAGTTTTTTAAACACAGGCTATAAAAGTTCATTAGTGTCACGAGTTCAATGGGAAATATTTTGAAGGATTTATAGCACCAAAACAACAGCTTTCTGGGCTATAGGTGTGTAGCTGATTGTTACCTTAGTCATATGATTCTATATGTATTTGCATGTTACCTTTATTTGTAAGTTACAAGAGAGACATGCTTGTTGGGAAAATAGAAACAATACAGAATGTAGAGTAAGAAGTGAAAGTTCCCTTGTTCTCTGAGGACCCGGCAGAGCTTTGTTTTTGACATAAATGGGGTTGAAACTATGCATGTTCTATAACCGGCACTCTTCACTTTGCCTTGAAGATCTTTGCATGTATTAATGTCATTTAGAGATTATCCACAGTGTAGATTGCCATTATGGAGTCATTTACCATTCAGTGGACATTTAGGATTTCTAATTTTCCCATATTTCTTTATAATGAACAGTGAAGGGTGTGTCTGTGTCTGCAGGGTGGGAAAATTTGTGAACACGTGGAAGCATTTCTGTAGGTTGGATCCCTAGAAGTGGAATGACTGAATCTTAGGGTGTGGATGTTTACAGTTAAACCAAATTCCCTCTCAAAAATATGCTAATGTATTTTGCTTATAATGAGATCAACATGTGAAAAGATGTTAGGCTGTTGTTGTAGGATAGTTGCCCCTACATTCTGCCAGAAGGTATCCAAGCTGCTTTCCAAGTCTGTTGGGTTCTCTGAGAAGAGTTGTGCCCATATTTTGGATCAATACACTGCCAGAACCAAAAGGACTTCACTTGAGTATTCCCAAGTAGAAACATCTAAGTCTTCTCTCTACTTTTTCATACCGGCGAGGTGAGGCCTGACCTCACTGTGCACGTTTCTCTTTGTCAAACGCAGAACTTAAAATCGCAGTTGATAACCGATTGCTCTTTTGCATGAATGGCAGTCTGACTCACTGTAAAGGCCAGAGCAGCTAGCCCGCTCTTGCTGAGTCCCAGGAGCCAGCTGTGTCACACATTTCTTCTTAGTGAAACTGTCACGCTGGGCAGCGCGCCTCACCAGGAGAAGAGATTAACAACTATATTTGGCACTGTCTCGTGCATGATTTTTCAAGTCCCCTTTCCCATCACTAAGATAAATGAGTGCTGCTGGTTATAGGCGACCTCTAGTTCCCTGTGGCTCTGGGTAATGTGTTTATGATTTCTCTTTACTATTTTCTGAATGTCAGAGCTCTTTGTGGATGTGGCTCAGGGCGGTGCCTTCGCGCTAACAAGTTCTGTGGTAGAGATGCAGGTCAGAGGTCAGTCCTGAACACCTTAAGTAGGCGTCACTGTAAAGAGTGGATGTTTCCCACAGCATGTTGCCTATCTCAGTTTTCCTGAAAGGAAAAATCCATCAGATCCAGATTCCCACAGATTCAGTTTCAGAGTCTGCTTCTTTCTCGTTGCTTCCATTACCCCACAGGCGCCTCGAACAGTAGTGAGGAATAGCATTGCCCTCTGCTGTGTGCTTGACAGCAGTGTGGCCGCCGCTGACCCGAAGGAACCTCTGTTGCTTCCTGAGAATCGTTTCATTAGTTTGACATATCATCTTTTGTTCTGAATCTCTGGGCTTTTTTTCTTTGCCATTGTAGACCCCTGAGAAAGTAGTGAATAGGACTACGGAGAACATACTTTGTGAACACTGTCACTATTTACCAGTCATCCCTAGAATTCTGGATATTGGGACCCAGGTAAAATAAACTTTCTTTTTTCTCCATCTGATAACACTTAACAGGAGCATTAAAAATAACAGATGTGTTGGAGTGCCTGGGTGGCTCAGTCGTTAAGTGTCTGCCTTTGGCTCAGGTCATGATCCCTGGGTCCTGGGATCCAGCCCTACATCGGGCTCTCTGCTCCGGGCAAGCCTGCTGCTCCCCTTGCTTGTGCTCTCTCTGTCTCTGTCAAATAAATAAATAAAATCTTAAAAAAAATAACAGATGTTTATCTTCTATCAGGTTTCAGATTTTTCTGACTTGCCCCCGGTGGCAACCCATGTTGGTTTCTCCAGACAAGCATCCATTTTGTCACACTTGTTCTCATTTTAGCTTTCTTATTCTCCTGAGAAATCACTTGCCAAAACGTTAAGCAAACACACCTCTTTTCTTACCTGTTTTGGATCCCTTTGGCGAGGCAGCACGGCTCAGAGGAATGACGTGAGCTTTGTAGCTCTCCAGGTGGTGGGAGGGGACACATGGAACAACTTCCTTGTCTGTAAGATCACCTTGCCTGGTGATAAAAGGATACTGTTTCTAGGGCCTTAAATACAGCACCAGACACAAACTGGGTTATTTTTTTTTTTTTTTAATAAAAGGGTGGCTACTGGAAGTCAGAATTGACTTGGGAAAGATAAAACTTATGGTTACTACTTGCATTTCTTCACCATTTCTAGAGTAGTCTTTCCTGTCGAGAGGTTCGTTCATACCTCTGCGTTTCATGGGCAACATGAAAACTTCAAGTCAGGAGCGCCTGGGTGGCTCAGTCGGTTAAGTGTCTGCCTTCAGCTCAGGTTATCATCCTGGTGTCCTGGGATCGAGCCCCACATTGGGTTCCCTGCTCAGCAGGAGGCTGCTTCTCTCTCTCCCTCTGCCTGCCATTCCCCTTGCTCGTGCTCTCTCTCTCTCTGTGTCAAATGAGTAAATAAAATCTTTAAAAGTTAAAAAGAAAATTTCAAGTTATACTATATATACGTTGTTATAAGAGGGTTCCCAGGGAGTGCCGGGGTGGCTGAGTCAGTTAAGTGGCTGACACCGGATTTCAGCTCAGGTCATGATCTCAGGGTCCTGGGATCGAGCCCTGTGTCCAGGTCCGTGCTCAGCGAAGAGTCTGCTTGTCTCCCTCTGTCTACTCTCGCCCCCACTTGCACTCTCTTTCTGTCTCTCTCTCAAATAAATAAATATATAAAATCTTTTTTGAAAAAGAAGGTTCCCAGGAAAAAGGTGTGTATCTATCCTGGGATCTTTGATTTCCAGCTTCCCTATATTGGATACTTTCGTGGTTATTTTCGGTCAGGGGGTTCTATACAATAGTTGAAAAGCCATTGCTGGTAGCCCTGTTAAGACCATAAAGTTAACTTTTTAGTAGTGATACTAGCCAGCATTTATTGACTCTTTACATTGCGGCAGGCTCTTTGTAAGCTAGTTTATCCCTGTTAACCCATTTAATCCTTATAGTAACCCAGTGAGGTACGTACTGTGCCCATTTCAGATATGGCACACTGAGGCCCAGATGTTTTAAATACCTATTAATGTGACTGTTAAATTCCATAATCAGGACTTAATCCCAGGATAACTTTGAACTACACTGTTTCTAATAGTCTCGTCCATTGACTTTGGGACTTAATCAATCATCTCTAAGTGCCCAGCTACCTTTTCTCTTAAATGCATTTCTTTTCTGCTTAGCCTCTACTTTTTTCATTCTTATAGGAGAGCTGTCTGAAAATAAAATTCTCTGTATCCCATGTGGAGTTCTGTTGGTATTTATTACATGTTGTTTCAACTAATGGTTTTTGGAGCAATGACTCTGTAAAAGAGAGACTTGATTATTTCTTGAGTCTTGAGCATGAGAAACCTGGGCCATTTTTTTCCATTTACTTTAAAAAATATACTTTAGATGGAAAATTCATATTGCATTTATGTTCTATTTTAGAAAGTTAATAAATATCTATTAAGGGTCTACTACATAAAAGCCATTGGACCCAGGATTAAGTTAAAAGTTATGGACAAAAGCATTGGACTTGATTTTTAAAAAGGAAGGAAAGACATCTAACCTATAATGTTCTGCAAGAAAATACAAGTAATTGAGCAAGCCTACAGATGACTCCTAGAGAATGTTCAAGTGAAAAGAAAAAAATATATCAGAGATTAGATTTGGAAAAAGATCTGGAGTGAAAAGGTTGAATTCAGAAGGCTGTTTATATGACTAATCATGCCTTTTGGTACAAGATAGCCTGAGTGTTCAGCTTGTTCCTGGGGATCCATTAAAACGACAATAAAGGAATACAAAGAAAAACAGCAAAGAAATCAGGGGGCCCGTCATCAGTGGGACCAGTCACAAAGAAGAGGTTACAGCAAAGATGGAGGGACCCTGGGAGCAGAGCCAGTAGGGGCAAAGCATTGGAAAGTGAAGCCAAAAGGAGGGGTCAGTTGAAAGCTGGTCTAAGGCAGAGCACGGAGGGGTGATAGGGAACACTGGTCTTGGGCTGTGCTCTGCCTACAGTCAGTCACAAGCATTCTTCCTAGGGCAGAAATTAAAATCAGAGTACTTTTTTCAAGAATAACCTTGGAAAAAGTGGGGCTGTTCACGTACCTGTTGTTGGCCCAAAATAAAGCTCTCTTCACTGAGAATTTGGGGCACCCTCCGGTCAGAAGCCAGCTTACTGTCTGCATACCCTAAAGTCACTTGAGAAGTCTTGACCAGATCCGTGGGGCTCCAAGTCAGCCTTCTTGTTTAGTTGAGGGGAAATGAACACCAGCTCCCTCAAATGATTTGTCTAATTCCTCATTCAACAAGAATATTACTGCCAAGGTTTATCACACCTCAGGCGACATCCAGGAGCGTGAGGAAAATCTGACTAGCATTAAACTTACCAGCTGCACTACCATGGACAGGAGACTACCCCCTCCTTCTAAATTCTGAGAGAAAATGATTTTGAATGCAGAATTTTGTACTAAGCCAGACCTTCAAGTGAGTCAGAGGTGTAAAGATTGAGAAATGTATTTCCTAAGGGCACCTGTCTGAGGTAGGCTACTTGACTGACTTGATGGTTTACGTCATATGGACATAAGAAATAGTGAAGAACATACCAGAACTTTAATCAAAAACATTTTGAAGATGATGGTTATACGGCATGTTTGGAAGGCAATTCTTTTTTTTTTTTTTTAAGATTTTATTTATTTATTTCACAGAGAGAGATCACAAGTAGGCAGAGAGGCAGGCAGAGAGAGAGAGATAGAGGAGGAAGCAGGCTCTCCGCTGAGTAGAGAGCCTGATGTGGTACTCGATCCCAGGACCCTGAGATCACGACCCGAGCTGAAGGCAGAGGCCCAACCCACTGAGCCACCCAGGCGCCCTGGAAGGCAATCAATTCTAATTTGAAAAATCTTAAAGAATGAAATGGATACCATGCACTAGAATAGGAAGCTAGAGGATCTTGGTGATGTGGTGAGGAAAGCATGTTTCTTGTCCAGTTACCCAAGAAGAAGGGTAATCAGAAGCTCCAGGAAACAAAACTATGTAAGAAGGACACAGTCCAGATACTCAGTAATCTAAAAAAAGGGTAGTGGGATTTTAAGGAATTGGTGGAGGATTAAGGCAATCATTTCACCTTAAGGCTGAGAACATTCTTCTTCGTGTAACCAGTGAAACATGTCATTGGAATCACGGAGAAGGAAATATTGTTCTTCTACACTCTCGTGGCCGCTCTGCAGTGATCCGTATTTACCTAGTTTGATGTTCCCAACACTGTCAATTTTCAGCTTTTTTAAAAAAGATTTTGTATATTTATTTGAGAGAGAAAGAGCTTGAGTGGGGGAACAGATGGCAGAGGGAGAAGCCAATTCCCCACTAAGCACAGATCCTGATACTCAATCCCAGGACCCTGAGATCAGGACCTGAGCCAAAGGCAGACACTTAACCGACTGAGCCATCCAGGCGCCCCTCAATTTTCAGCTTTTATTTTTTTTTTAAGATTATTTATTTATTTGACAGAGAGAGAGAGAGAGATCACAATTGGGCAGAGAGGCAGGCAGAGAGAGGGGGGGAAGTAGGCTCCCCGCTGAGCAGAGAGCCCAATGTGGGACTGGATCCCAGGACCCTGGGACCATGAGCAGAGCCGAAGGCAGAGGCTTTAATCCATGAGCCACCCAGGCGCCCCAATTTTCAGCTTTTAAAAAAAGAACCTATAGACAAAGTACAGAAGAGTTCATTAGGATTACAGACCAGAATGGAAATACTATCAACCGAAAGACTAAAGTAGAAGTAGCAGCAAGTGGCTACCTCTGGGTGCAGACTGGGGGGAAACAGTAGAAGGATTTTTGCTTTTCTTCTTTTTGTTTTTAGAAATTTCATTTATTTTATTTTATTGAATAATTTCAAAAGTAACTGATCATCAGAGAGTTCGGGATTCAGACTCAGAAGCTCTTGGTTCATTTGTCCAATTTCAGGCCTCTTCTGTTTCAGTAGGCGAGTCACATAGCCTCCGCAGAGCCCGTGTCCTCGCCCATAATAATGCCACCGTCCCTGTGAACCCCACTGTAGTGTCATGAGGGCTCACTTGGATTGTGCATGCTCAAGCTTCTTATCACCTTCTAAGAACCTAACAAATGTTTGCTCTACTTTATATCCCTGTTACTTATATTAGAGGAAGTAGTTAAGTCGAAATTATAACATGGGTGACTATGTCTGTGTTCTACTTGAGAATGTTCACGTATTTTCAGTCTTTTACATGATTACGGGCCACGAGGAGGAAGGACCAAGTTTTCTACCATCTACTGTCTATAGCCCACGTTGTTCTTAGTGCCTGACATGGGATTCAGTGTTTCTTGTGTTTTCCTCCGGAGATCCCTGATATAAGGAGAAAGGATTGTGGGTCTCTGGGGGTGGGGGAGGGGTTGTCTGCCTGCTACTAGTAGAAAAGTTATGTGAACCTTAAATTCTACTCTAATATGCCTTGTTTGTGGAAATTGAACAGAGATTAACTTTGCTCCTTAGTCTAATCTGCAAGAAGATGTGCCGCTTTTCCTCTGTGGCTTCACATTCCCCATGATGACCGCTGGGATCACCACTGGGGGTGGTGTCCCAGAATTTGAAAAACACTGAGCGATATTTAGATGACTTATGTAATGCTTAGGATATTATGACATACATAATAATATTCCAGTTTTGCTCAGCTAAGGTTCACAGAGATTGAGTAACCCGCCCAAGGTCACATGGCTTGTAAGTGAAGGAGCCGGATTTCTCCCTGGGTTTGTTGGACTTCCAAGCACATGCTTTTGCTCAGCCCTGACTTTAAAGGTGGAGACCTAAATTAGCCTTTCTTGTAGAGTTCTTTTTTATGTACTTGGGAGATAGAACGCCAGCCACATTCTTGACTTTCTTATAGTTTTTGTCCTTATTCATTGATGGTTTTTGTGTCTTTTTTCAGCCAAAGCTCCAGACAAACCTATTCAGGTAGTTTATGTGCCCTCACACCTGTTTCACATGCTATTTGAGTTGTTCAAGGTAAGTGGAATTTAAAAACACAGAAAGAAGTCTTCATTTTAAATTACTTTGATTCAGAGCATAATGGATTCATTAGATTAGCATAAGAAAAAGGTTTTGCATAACCATTTTAAAAATTATATTTCTGATACCCTGTGGGTTTTATAATTTGTACACTGTGAGATGAAAAATTGCTGTGTACGGTACAGTTTTCGTGAATATTAGTACATATTGATTTGGGAGCTTAATTGTACTTCAGTGATTTTATGTAAAAATCCATACTGTTTTTTCTTCAGTTTTGAGATTAGAGATGCTTTTTACTTTCCCAACCTGGCGAAGGTTGGCTACTGGTGGTAGCCAGATCAAAATAAATACATGTTTTTGCGTGTTTAGGTTTCTGAACGTTAAGCACTTTGGTGCCTCAGCGGTTATTTTAGTTCTGAGAGATCCCGTAACTCTGACATATTTGAGTCCATTGAGAAGATCTGACAGAAGCAGAGAGGAAAGATAGGGAGGGGCTGGAACAAAAAGAGGAGCCGCCCCCCCTTAGCTGCCCCATGAAGAAAAAGAATAAAATCTCTTTAGACTCCACAGCTTACGTTGCTTTTGTTAATCACCAGCTCATGGCATTTATAAGAGCAGTATTATAGGCACAAGGCATTTAAGCTAAAATTTCATTTCTTCCGATGTGTAAAACCCTAAATTGAACACCTGAAAAATCAGTTATGCTGATTTGCTTCCCAAAATTATAATGTTACTGATGTAACACTTTAAGGTTGAGATGGGCATTCAATTGTGAACTTTCTCTTCAACAGCTGTGGCTTTTTGAGAATTTCTTTTTAACTGACGTTGCTTCTACTTTTTTTTTTTTCCAGCCAAATGATTAATTTTTGTGGGAAGCATGAATACTTTCAGGTTTTCCGCCTTCTTTAGAGGAAAGGTGCTCTGTAAATGCAGACTGATAAGTAAATGCAGCCTCGTTACGTGTGAAAAAAACATTCCTCTTGGTTAAGAGTTGAATGACTTAAATACGCTAAGGCAAAAACAAAAAGAGAAAAGAAAGAAAAAAAATACTTAGTATGATGGATGGAAATAAAACTCGATGAAATCAAAATAAAGCATCGGGCAATTTTTCCTTGCTCCAAACACACATTTAGTTAAGTTCTTTAGAGGGGGAAATAAAGGGTGTATAAACCCAACTAATATTTGCTCCACAAAAGCGTTATTGTGTAATAAGTAATCCTGTGCTAGTTTCTTTTTTTAAATTGTGGTTTGTGAGTCAGCGGTATGCTACAAAAAAAGCCTTATTATTTCAGAACTCAATGAGAGCGACAGTTGAACTATATGAAGACAGAAAAGAAGCCTACCCCTCTGTTAAAACCCTCGTTACTCTGGGTAAAGAAGACTTGTCCATTAAGGTAACTACCTGCTTTGTTTGCACACGTTATCGGTTGATTTAATAGTACCCAGACCCTGAGGAATCTGAGGGAAGAGAAGAAGATGGACCCTGAATGTCTTATTTTTATGTACCACGTTAGATCTTTAGCTTGTTGCCTCATTTAAACTTAGCAGAAGCCCATTTTTCAGGGAGCTGGACCATACCCTCCCCCCCCCACCGGCCCAAGTCTGTGGGATCCTAGTGGCCGTCCCTGCCTCCTTTGTTCTAGTTTGTTCGCAGTGGAGCTGTATTTCCCTGGGGATTCAAAGCCCTCGTATCTTTTAGAGTTAGTTACCTGGTATGTACTGTAATGAACTTCTTCCTCGTACTAAGTATAGATTGACTGTTTTTAAAAAACCATTTTGTACATTACAGATAAGTGACCTAGGTGGTGGTGTCCCACTTCGAAAAATAGACCGCCTTTTTAACTACATGTATTCAACTGCTCCTAGACCCAGCCTGGAGCCTACAAGAGCTGCCCCTCTGGTAAGCATCTTAAAGTGCTGCTTAGGGGAAGAAGAAGAAGACCATTAACCTGAGAAGGGACTCCAGCAGAGCGGCCTTTCTCCTGGCTCCTTACCCTAGCCTCTCTGAATCTGAATGTTTCCGGCATGATTTGGAGGAAGGGAGATTTTATCCCACTGCTACTTTCTTTGTCAATCCTTTGGACTTAGATTTCTTTTCTAATTTTGTCTAAGAAACACTCAGAGCTGAGTACCTCACTTCCTATTGTAGAGAAAAGGCACCTCCCTTTGGTTAAGGACTGCTGCGGGGGCACCACTCCCCGCCGGGTGCTCTATCGGAGGGAATGGAAGGTTAAGAGCCGCCCTGCCGGAGCAAAGGAGCCTCACAGGGCTGCCGCTTGGTCCTGGGCACCTCACTTGGGCACCGAGTGCTGTGGGAGCCCCAAATCACCCGGGGCCTTTAACTTCTCCCACCAAATCTGTTTATATAATTAGAATGTTCAAGTATGAATACAATAAATTTTGTATAGTAAACAGCATAAGTAGGAAACATATAGGTGGCGTATGCATTTTCGGAGCCCTTTCTGTCTAGGCTTTATGAGGCAGTGAGAAAAGCCTCAGGTTACCATGGCAGCATTTAGATCCTGCTAGGGCCACACTTTGTTCCCCTGCTGAGTGTTTCTAATTGACAAACAACA
Organism: Lutra lutra; assembly: GCF_902655055.1. Taxonomy (NCBI): domain Eukaryota; kingdom Metazoa; phylum Chordata; class Mammalia; order Carnivora; family Mustelidae; genus Lutra; species Lutra lutra. The sequence continues at coordinate 79,582,544 of NC_062296.1, read as the reverse complement.
ATTGAACCCTTTGTCATTAAACACAGCAACATAGCTATCAGTCTGCAGAACAGTTGAGGGTACAAATTAAGTTTCATTTTTCAAGTTCTACCTGACTGATAAGCATGTGAGATTATATTTTATTGTATGAATAAAATCCAACACTTTGCATCATTTATTCGAGACAGAGTTTGTTAACTTGGCATGTTGAAAACAGAGAGGAAGTCATGCTTACAGGAGTCAAGAAAATTCTCGAAAGATCAATTTTGAAAGGGGTTGCCTTTACCAGGCTCTGGTACCTACTTAAGTAAATGTCAAAAGAAAAAGCACTACAAGCAAATCCCCAATTGTTTAGAAGGAATATGGATCCTCTATTCCAGGTCTCAAGAGAACAGCTTGAGGACAGCTGTTCTGTCATCTTTTTTAAAAAATGGAACTGAATTGACATAAGAGACCTTAAAATATTATGTATCCAGCCTCCCATTTTATAGACGAGAAAATAAGGCTAGTGCCTTGCCCAAGGTCGTTGTACTCATTAGGGCACAGCTGGCACTGGTTGCGTCAGCATTCTTTCCCGTGTCCCATACAGCCTCTCCTTTTGAAGAAAGGTTTCCACTAGCTTCTGTCCCAGTTATCAACTGTATACATCCCCAAATCCTGTCAGATTCTTTGACACCCAGAGAAAACCTGGATGAACCTCACTCAGTCTAGGTTAGAGACCCCTCTTCTGTGTTCTCATGGCTTACCTGGCTCCTCACACCCACAACAGGATTGGGCTCAGGCATTCTCGGCTGTTCCCTGGTAGACCTGAGGGCAGGTTCTGGGCCTTGCTGCAATGTAGGAGACAGATTTCCTTGGCCTCTTCCTGGAATATTCTGTTTTCTTTGCTATGGTGACCACATTCATCGTCATGGATATCTTGTCCTCACCACCAGCCATATCCTGTCAGTGCAGAAGCCCTGGAATGACAGTGCACGCTGTCATACCCAACCCTTTGAGTTAGGCCCTGCCCTGAGGGAGGAATGTAGGAAAGATGTTCGCAAACAGTAGAAATCCATGTAAGCTGGTAAAATCGTGGCTCTGCGGTAGCCATAATGGCAGCTTCCGTTTATTTACTTTTACTAGGTCTCAGGCACTGTGTCAAGACTTGACACTTGTTAGGTTATGTAATCTTCAGAGCAGCTCCGAGGGAAGCTTTTCATTACATCTTCAGATGACAGAGCAATCTCAGAGAGGTTAGGTAAACTGCTCAGAGTGGATTTCTCCTTATGTCTCTCTGAGCCTAAAGCCCATGTAACCTCTGCTCTAACAAGCGCATTACCCCACTGCCTCCTTGTCGGGGGATTTCATCAGAGGGGCCAAAGCTTGTGGCGTTGAACCTGCCCCTCCAGTCTAGACTTGCTGAGATAGTATCCTTTGTTCTTATTGTTCTTGTCAATGTCTGAGACTTTTCTGTTTGCAACAACCTGTTACATTCAGGGTTCTATGACATGAAAATGTAAGAGGGCACTGGAATTTGTTTTCTCAAAACGAGATACATGGGACCTACCGTATAGCAAAATATTTCAGCATTCCCAGAACTTTAGGAAGTAGAGTCTCAGGAAATTGTCTTTTCAGTGTATTAGCCTGGGTACCAGTAGATTGGAACTCTTGTGCTACTCATTTAATTTTCACTTCAGAGAGCAAGAAAATCTGATAATGGAACTTTGCGATGATGTGGTTTAGTTTTGTTAACAGTTCAAATTCCACTTGATTTGGAATTTGCTTTCAAAATGCTAACAGTTCACTTAAAAATGCTAAAAAAAAGTAGTCAAAACTTGGAGTATTTCTAATATTTTCCAAACATAAGAGAAGTGTTTTTACAGGTTGAAAATGACTGTTTGCCATAAAATGAGTATACACATTATTGTAAAGGTTGGATCAGTAATTTCCTTGCTTTAAACCTGCCTTAAGAATTTCTTTTAATCAGGGCGCCTGGGTGGCTTAGGCAGTTGGGCAGCCAACTCTTGATTTTTGGCTCACGTCATGATCTCAGGGTCCTGGGATCAGGCCCTGTATCAGGCTTCCCACTCAGGGGAGTCTGCTGAAGGATTCTCTCTCCCCCTCTCCTGTTCATGCTCTCTCTTGCTCTCATTCCCTAAATAAATAATTTTTTTAAAATATATTTTTTTAATATTTTATTTATTTATTTGACAGAGGTCACAAGTAGGCAGAGGCAGGCAGAGAGAGAGAGGAGGAAGCAGGCTCCCTGCTGAGCAGAGAGCCCGATGTGGGGCTCGATCCCAGGACCCTGGGATCATGACCTGAGCCAAAGGCAGAGGCTTTAACCCACTGAGCCACCCAGGCGCCCCAATAAATAAATTCTTTAAAGAGAATTTCTTTTACTCTTCTGAGTAGTCCTCATACCAAGTATGTTAGCATTTGTGCACGTCTCACTGTATTATTTTTCTTTTCTCTATAGGCTGGATTTGGTTATGGCTTGCCAATTTCTCGTCTATATGCTAGATATTTCCAAGGAGATCTAAAACTCTATTCAATGGAAGGAGTTGGCACTGACGCTGTCATTTATTTAAAGGTACTGCACTTTATTAGTAATATGAAGGCATCTTTACTTTTGAAAGCTTTAGGTTCTAATAACCAATGGAAAATAACACTACATCATCTCTTACATTCATTTCAGATATACTTCAGTTTTATGGGAGAACCGGGGTGTGTCCTGCCCTTGATTTTATGCTCAGATATAGTAAAATATGGAACATGGAGAAGGAAAAGCTAAAATACTGATTTTTAAAACCATGATTCTTACTTGCGATTTCTTTTAAATTGCATAAGCATTGAAAGGGCTAATCTAAAAGGAGACAGATTTTCATAAACTGAAGTGTTTTAGTCTTTTACTTTAGAACTCACTGGCTTTCCTAGAATTCAGTAATCATAGTATGGTGATATAAATAGGCTGATGTAATAAGAAAGCTTCTGTAACACAAGTTTTCTCATGCATTGGTGGCATCAGACTTTTGTTTATTTCTAAACTCTGGAATATTTGGAAGATTTTTTAAGCAGTTAATACAGGCACGTAGTACAGAATTGAGAAGCTACAAAGGGGAGAACTTAAGGCTTTCCCGCCTCTGTCTCTAAGCCACTTGCTTCTTTTTCCGTGAGGCTACCACAGTACCAGTTTCTCATGGAGCGTCTTGGAGTTGATTCTGCATTGATACACAGATGGGGGAAAATAATTTTTTTCCCGTATAATGATTATTTCAGCATTTTTCCTTTTTTTTTTTTTTTAAGCTTTCCTGTATAGCTTGGAAATCTTGCTATATCCATTCATACAGAGCTGCTCATTCTCTTTAACAGCCGTGTAGTGTGATACATGTTGTATGTAACGTGTTATACCATTACTTAGTACATCTAAATGATGTGCTATTTGATACCACCTTATGGGCGTATGTTTATAAACTTCATATATATGAAACTTTATATACGTAGGGGCCTTCCGTATGGGCCCTCAGGGAAAGCGATTGGTCAGTGACTAGTGCTTGGCCTAAGACCATAGAGTCAAGATGATTGAGTATCTCAAAGCATTATTAACTGAATTAAGATGCTTTTTCTTCTGGTTGCTTTGTGTACTTTACTACTGGTTTTGAATGAGTGAAAGTTTTTATTCCTTTAAAGGAGCTTTAATTTCATCCCAGCCAGTCTAAGTAAACTATGAAAATGTAATTTCAATATAATTCCAAAAATCTACATTAAGGTTTCTCGTGTTTTAATAGTAAAATTTGGGTTAGTATTTCATGTGAGAAAAATGACACGTGGTCCTCTGGTGTATGTTTTTGTCTCTTAGGCACTTTCCAGTGAATCATTTGAGAGACTTCCGGTTTTCAATAAGTCTGCGTGGCGTCATTACAAGACCACTCCCGAAGCTGATGACTGGAGCAATCCCAGCAGAGAACCAAGGGACGCCTCAAAATACAAGGCGAAACAGTAATTTCCTACTTTGCTTTCTATTATAAAGTATCTGATGATTCCCTAGAATGTACCAGCCAGATGATCCCTTTAGCCAGATCTTCTCTGTGGCTTTTTCACTGGAAGAGCAAAGTGATCTCTAAAGGAAGGAAGGACGGTGAGAACCGGGTAGCCAGAGTAGCCCTTCCACTGGAGGTATGAACAGCAGGGAGCAAGTTTATCCTGCCGTAGATTGGATTTTCAAAGTAAGTTTTGGGATTTGTCATCACCTATGATGACAGAAGGACATTTGACAGGAGGGCATTTAGGGAAGGTCTGTGGGTGGGTTGAATCTGAAAATAAAGAAGTTAAAATGATCAGTCCAGATAAACAAGGTGTGGTTTATCCATGCAACGGAAAAGGACACGTACTCTATGATTCCACTTACGTGAGGTACCTGGCAAAGTTAGATGCTAGGGACGGAAGGTAGAATGGTTGCCGAGAGCAGGGAGAATGAGGCGTTAGTGTTTAATGGGTGCAGAGTTTCCGTTGGGAAGATGACAAGGTTCTGGAGGTGGGGGGGTGGGGGTTGCCCAACACTGTGAATGTACTTAATGCCACTGAACTGTTCGCTTAAAAACAGCCATTCCTTACCCTCTTACCAGATAGCAAATGTTATGTGTGGTTTCCCACAGTAAATAAAGGAAAACAGAAAAAAGAAAACTAATCACAGAACAACAGGTTTCACTGCTTTATGGTAGTAAGGGCAACAATCCCACCTTCGGTTTCCAATTATTTTTTCTCCTGACTGTTATTAGGCTCTAGCTCTGCTGGCAACAGTAACAGCTCTGTTTATTTAAAATAACCTTTTGTTAACAGAACAGCGCTATATGTGCGTTGTAAAAAATTAGAAAATGTAAGTAAGCAAAAAAAGGAAAGAGAAAGCACTGTATTCCCACAACCCAGAGATTACCACTCTTATGACTTTCTGTATTTGCTATGTACACAGATACTTTGCTATATATATATATTTTTTTTTTTCTCCCAAATGAGACCTAATTATTTATAATCTTCTACAACCTGGCTTTATTTCATTTAACCATTTTCACCTTTCCAGGTCAGTAAATTTTCATCTTGAGAATTTCCCTGAATTGCTCAAACCTGGATCAGTTCTTAGATTGTATAACAATCTGAGTAGATTTCAAGTTGTTTTAAATCTAGAACAATATTTTTGTTGGTGACGAGAGACCATCCTAGTTGTCCTGCAAAAGTATCCAACCTGGATATTTTGGGCTTCTTCTTCGACGTGTCATTTAGCCTTTCCCCTATTTTTTGTATTTCCTATAAACTGCAAGTTCATCTAAAGATTCAAGGGAGCATTTTTTGTTGTTGTTGTTCAGAGTACCTCATAAGCACTATTTCAGAATTACACTGTGAGACCCATGATATCTGACTGATCCCTCCATAGTATAGTTGTTTTTTCCTTTCTCAACTAGAAAGTCATCTGGGGACTCCTGGGTGGCTCGGTTGGTTAAGCGGCCAACTCTTGATTTTGGTTCAGGTCGTGGTCTCAGGGTTCTGGGATTGAACCCCACGGTGGGCTCCCTTCTCAGTGGACAGTCTGCTTGAGGATTCACCTTCTCCCTCTACCCCTCCCCCCAGCTCATGCATATACACTCTCCCTTTCAAATAAATAAATCTTTTTTTTAAAAGGAAAATGTAATTATGGCCCGAATCAATAATTTTATTAATGTTTATGAGTTATTTTTGTGAGTTACTTTTAATACCATTCCTTTGATGTTTATTAGCTGACATTCTCCCATGAAGTTCTTCCTCATCAACACAATCCATTTAAGTACCGTTTTTTTTTGTTTTGTTTTATTTATTTGTCTTAGAGAGAGAGAGAGAGAGTGTAAGCAGAGGGAGGGGCAGAGGAAGAGACAGAATCCCAGGCCGACTCCACGCTGAGTGGAGAGCCCGACGTAGGGCTCAATCCCAGGACCCTGAGATCGTGACCTGAGCCAAAACCAGGAGTTGGATGCTCAACTGACTGAGCCACCCAGGCACCCCCATTTAGGTCCCTTTTGAAGTACAGCTCCTCCTGACAAAGCAGGATAAGAGTTTAAATCTTTCCCTTTAACTAGCAATTTTGAAGGTAAGAAGTAGAGGTAAAATCCATCTTAAATGGTAACAAATGAGTTTTTGGCTTTCACTTTTTTGAGCATTATTATGGATAGTGTAGAATTTCCTTCAATACGTTTCAATTAGAACTACACACACACACACACATAAAGTGCTCAAGTCTTAAGTTTATAGCCTGACACATTTTTACATCTATATTTCTAGCACCTTTGTAATCAGACACTTCCCCCTGTACCATCCCCACCATGTAGCCATTATTCTGACTCGGTCACCCATTCTTATAACAGACTCTGTCACTTGTTAAACTTAAAAGGAACATGTGGCATGTACTCGTTTTTGTGTCCAGATCTCTGTGAGGTCCATCCGTGTTACTGCATGTAGCAGTTATCTTTCTGATGATTAAATTAGCACACCTTTGGCCACTGGTGACTATTTTGAGTCAGATCCTCGGTGTTCCTTTGCTAAAACTTTGAAAGCTTTTTCTGGCCCAAGATGATATTACAGTCTCATCTTCTACCTTCCCTGCCTCCATCCTAGAATCCACCATTTCCCTCAAGGAGTCCTGTTTGCCTCGAACAGGTGTTAGAGACCTTAATCTGGAAGTTGGCGGTGAACATTATACCTTGTCTAGTCCGCTTTTCTGGACAGAATTGTACAATGCATATTTTTAAACCATAAGTTTGTGTTGCTATTTTCAATTTGACTTTAACATTGCAATATCCCAGCCCAATATATTGTAATTGAGCACACCTCTTCTTAATCTTGATTCTTAACATAACGCAACAGAAAGGTTTTGTATGCAAATGCAGTTGATATAGCTTTCGATTTTGCCCCATTATAGTAGCATTGGTCTTTTCTGATGAATGCCATAAAGGGTATCCCTACTGATTTTTGTCTCTATGGAAGTATTGGGATGGACCTCTGTACAGTATTGCTGGAGCAGTCATTCATCTCAAACGTGAAACATAGAGGAGTTTGGTTTGTGCATGTGAGTGCAAACGGACACGTGGCTGTGCATGCAGACATACACACACCATCTCTGGCCAAGATTGAGCTAAACCAGCTTGAAACAATTGGATCCATTTCCCTTGATTTCATTTTCAGTCTCTGTGTCCGGCAGGTGACACGTTGGGCATCACTGTGACCGACGAATGCAAGCTATTGCTCTGCTAGAGGGAGTTGTTTGGGTAGTACAGAAGCAGTCTTTATAAATAATATGGTTCATTTGGACTGTAAAAAGCTGGCTTTAATTGAGTCTTGTTTTATTTTTATTTTTATTTAAAAAAAATTTTTTTAAGAATTTATTTATTCATTTGACAGAGATCACAAGTAGGCAAGAGAGGCAGGCAGAGAGAGAGAGAGAGAGAGAGGAGGAAGCAGGCTCCCTGCCGAGCAGAGAGCCTGATGCGGGACTCGATCCCAGGACCCTGAGATCATGACCTGAGCCGAAGGCAGAGGCTTAACCCACTGAGCCACCCAGGCGCCCTTGAGTCTTGTTTTAAATGCCATTTTAAAACTCTAAATAGTTTAGCGGGTTGTATACTAATTACGAGTCTTGATTTCTAATACAGTATTAGGTAGACAAGTTTTAGCAGAAAGCAATATTTAAAATTGGAAAATGGTTAGCCTGATGATTAAAATTGTTAAATTATACAAATAGGGTAATTGGTGGTGATCTTGGGCAAATATTTAGTGTAGCTATGGTAAACTCACGAGGTGAATGAGAAATGCTACAAAAATGTATTTTCTAATCAGATTTTTCTTTTTCTTTTTGGGGGGGCTTTTTAAGTTTTTATTTTAATTCCATTTAGTTAATGTGCTGTGTGATATTAGTTTCAAGAGTACAACATAGTGATTCAGCACTTCCACACATCGCCTGGTTCTCATCATAATCTAATGATATATATTTTTTTAAAGATTTTAGTTATTTATTTGACAGAGAGAAATCACAAGTAAGCAGAGAGGCAGGCAGAGAGAGAGGAGGAAGCAGGCTCCCCGCTGAGCAGAAAGCCCGATGTGGGGCTCGAACCCAGGACCTGGGATCATGACCTGAGCCGAAGGCAGCGGCTTAACCCACTGAGCCACCCAGGCGCCCCTCTAATGATATTTTTAATAACAGCTTTATTGAGATATAATTCACATACCCCATAAATTCACCCCCTTAAAATGTACACTTTTAGTGTCTTCACAGAGTGTGGGACCCTCACCACTGTCTAATTTTAGAACGTTTGTACCATCTCAGAAAGAAATCTTGTACCCATTAGCACTCATTCCTCATATCTAATCAGGTTTTTAACTGAGAGTAAAGAACTGTTTTGAGGTATGTATAGGGGGGCGCCTGGGTGGCTCAGTCAGTGAAGCGTGAAGTATCTGCCTTCGGCTCAGATCATGATCCCAGGGTCCTGGGATTGAGCCCCGCATCCCTCTCCCCCTGCTCCTCCCCCCTACTTGTGCTCTCTCTTGCTGTCTCTCTCTCTTAAATAAATAAAATTTTTTTAAAAGTACATATAAGTAATAAATGGTATTTCTTTTTCTATAATAACCACAGAGAATAATTCTGAGAAGACAAAGCTTTTTTTTTTTAAGATTTTATTTATTTATTTGACAGAGAGAGAGATCACAAATAGGTAGAGAGAGGGGAAAGCAGGCTCCCTGCTGAGCAGAGGGCCCAATGCGGAGCTCAATCCCAGGACCCTGGGATCATGACCTGAGCCAAAGGCAGAGACTCAACCCACTGAGCCACCCAGGCACCCAAGGCAAAGCTTTTTGAACTATCACTATAACTAAATGCTCTGAGTAAATCTTGGTTAAATAGAGAAGGTTGTACTCCAACTCACTGGCTATTCCTGTTGTTTTCTTTTTAGGGACAAGATCAAGACTAATAGAACTTTCTAGAGAACTGAATGCTCATATCCTCTCTGAGAACAAAGATTACCTTCTGCAAGTCAACCAGAGAGAACTCCTTTCCTCCACCAACTCTGAGCAAGGCACTATAGTTACTCCAGTGCTTAAATGTGTAATTTCTCTATATGATCTGGACCTTTTCCACAAAAACCTTCCTGTAGCTGCTCCAGATCCGCACTAAAGTAGTAACCTGAACAGTTTTCCTAGTGCATTGTTGTGGTTTGGTTGGCGCCTGTCGTAAGAGAGCTCAGGGCCTCGTTAGCGCTCTGGTGCCCTCATACCTTCCTCCTCCTTGTCATAGAGTCGAATGTCTACATTCTCCCCAGGATTCTAAGTTTCTTCCTCATTCCAGATACAGCCAGTTTCTGCTGTTGCTCTTTGTGACCAAACACCATGGTTTTCCAAAACACCAACTAAGGCCTGGGTGATCTGGAAGCTGAAGACGCCAGCGGAGTGTGTCTTGGTAATTCCGTCCTGGGGCCCTTACTCTCCCATATGCGTCCTTTCGCACTCTGTGATTTCAGCTTTTGCCTTCTTCCATCCGATCTGAGTGAGGTGCGGCTCCTTTCACCATAGCTCTTACTCTCTGATGCATTGATTTTATTTTAAAATTCATTTGTGTACTTCCATTCTGTCAATTAAAGCGTTCCAAAAGTTGTCTTGGGATTTTTCACTTAACCACTTGGTTTCAGAGATCTTAAGTGAAAATCTACCTTCCAGTCATTATTGAGTTTGTGAAAGTGGGACGTGGAGTTTTTATGCTATGTAAAAATGTTGCCAGTCTACTTATTTTATTCTGTTCCTTTGTCGTTTTCTGAGGAATTGCAAGTCTCTGTGTGATGCACGTTAGTCATCGTAAAATCGGCTATTGAAGGGAAAAGGTCTTCCTTGTTGATTTTGAAAAATAATTTTCATAATTTTCATTTTTGTGAGTTCTTGGCCAGTTTTAGAACTGTCGATCTGATTTTCATACTCCTTTGCTTTTTTGCTGAAAGTCAGGCTGGGCAGAGGCCTTGGGGTGAGGAAAGAGAAGCGAGGTTGTATTGACCCCTCAGCAACGGAAGCCGTCCAAAACTCTGGATTAAAGGCACAATTTATACTGCTCCACAGGATGTGTTTCCCTTCACTGTCATTTTTCATATCATCGACTTTGGTTTCTGCCTTCTCTTGACGCCCATATAAATGCATCCATCCAATTTTTTAAGTGTGGAGCACGCTGTTGGGAAAGTTGTGCTTTGTAAAGTATTCCCCTCCTTCAGTGCCTGGCGGGTCGGGGCGGTCGCCCCACTTGGGGTCCCCGCGGGGGGCCTTCCCGGGAGGAGTTGTGCTCTGACCAGCAGCACATGGGCCAGCGGCAGCTCTTTCTCCTCATTCCCCTGAGTCTGATTTTGTTTCATTTCATTATGTTACCTGAGCTCATGGTCATTCCCTTCATCTTTAGAAAGGTCCCATCTCTTCCATCCTCAGAAGGATCCCGTCAGAGAACTCATCTAATCCATCAAAGAAGAGAAAGACAGATGGACTCAGAGAGAGGGGACGGGATGTCCACATGGAAGCCTGCGGGCTGGAGGACTGAGTCAGTGTCTTGGGGATGGGGCTGTCTCATAGGATTGATTCCTTGTGTAAATGATGTAAAAGTAATGACCCTTTCCATTTGAAGTCGCTGGCTTTCTTACCAATGTTGGATAGTATGTCATTATCTTACTAGGCTTCCATTCCTAAACACACACCTTTATACTTTCAGTAGGAAACAGCGTAGCGGGAGGGAGGCCACAAATTCAGGCCTGCTCCCTCCTGCCTAGTTCTGGCAATGTTTTGCCATGTGGTTGAGGAGATTGTTAGCCGCCCCCCGCACCCCAAGCTCCGTGTAAGTCTTGAAGAAAGGAAGGAAGGGGTGGAAAAATCCTATCACATTCTTCCCTTCACAGGTCTTTTTCAAAAGTAAAGGCTTCTTTCAGTGTTTTCATGACTTCATTAGTAGTCCTTTCACTAATGGACTCTGTGGCTCACTCCTACCCAGCTGGCCCCAGTAGTCTTGGCGTTCCTGTCTGCTTTCTGCATTAAGAGTTGAACTCTGCTCCCAGAGCAACTGTAAGAAGAGTTGCGGGAACATCTTGTGTTCTCACAGCTTAGTGGCCCACGCATTTGTTTCTTCTCTTGTTGCCTGTATGTGCTTCTCTGAACCCAGGTGCGTCCCTCTGGCTGTTTACTCGGGTTGTGGAAACAAATGGTCAAATTACTACGTAGAGTTGGTAAAGTAAATAGACATCGACCCTTTTTCAGCTAAATTCAATCAGTTCTCCCATTTCCTCTGTGTTTCCCTCTCATTTACTCAATTTTTATTATTAGGGGACTGCAGCAACTGTTTGAACTAGTTCCTGGCACATAGTAGAGGCTTAATAAATAGTAGTTGAATCAAGAAATGAAAACTGACATTTACCTTGGGTGGGGGGCCATGTTTCCACGTTCTTCAAGTATTTTTCTTTCCAAAGTAGAAACATTTCAAGTCAGGAGCTGTGGAAATACTGAATCTCCTGTTAACAGGGCTGAAAAATGACTTCAAGATGTAGAGAAGGGAAAGGAAAGAAGTAAGGATGGACCCACAGGAACGGTCTGGTTTTTTTGTTTTGTTTTTGTTTTTTGGGTCTCTGAGTATCTGATTTTGGTTCTTTAGTACACTGGGTTCTTTCCATCCAGTCAAGTGAGATGATTTTACAGCCTCGCTTAGAAGTTCCAAAGAGCGTTCACAGAAAGCCTCCTGTCTGATCCTCAGTGTGCTGTGAGGTGGGCCATGCGAGTGTGGCCTCTGCCCCTCACATGCGTTCCAAAGCAGTTCTTCGCTTTGCTGGGGTGAATGGAAGGACCCAAGTGAATAGTTGGGTTGTCTTGTTCCTAGACCTGTGCTCTCAGTGGTGCAGCGGGTAACCAGCATCATTGCTTTTGAGGAATTTCTTGGGTATGTTAACCCTCAAGGGTAAGATATAAGCCAAAATGTGTCTATAGGGCAAGGGAACTGCATTCAGGAGAGGTTTTCTTTTGTGTGTTTTCATTTTGGCATAGTTAGTTAGAGGAGATAATCAAATGGATTTGGCAGCTTTTACCTAGAAAGACAGGCAACTTAGAGGGTATAGCTGTAGGTAATTACTAGAGTTATTTAGACTTAATTCTATGTTTCATTTAACTCCATGTTCACTGCCAGCCCTTTCCTACAAAGACTCCACTTTCAGTCTTTGCTTTTATCCTTCAGTGGCCTGGATAACAGCTCTGGTTGGATTTTCTTCCATATTTATAAACACGCTACTCTTGCCATTCCTTATGAACAGTAAATGGGCTGCTTCTCAAGGTTCTTGTCTCACATCCTTTCCCCCTCGATCCCGTGGACGCCTCGCTTTATTATCTTCTAGCGTCTGGTGGTCCTGAGAAGCCTCAGTCCGGACAGGTTCTTCACCGTTCGTAGATGACCTGCTTATTTGTACTGCATACTTGGGGCCTCTTGTTTATCCTCAAAGTTCATGACTTTGTTCAAGTCTGTGTCAGGACTGACAGTTGTCTGTTGGCTTTTTCTGGTCCACGATGAGTGGTGCGCATTGCGTCCGGGCCTCACTGCGGGTCCTATCAGTTTGTTCTCTTCTTCAGAACTTTGTCCCTGTCTTGGTTCTGTGTCAGCTGGCCTTCACATTCTCTTCCCTTTGGTTGCTTTCATCCCCTTGTCTTTCTTGTTGCTGTGAATTTTTTTCCATCGGGTCTGACACTCCCATGTCACTAACTCAGTGCTCCGAAGTGTGGATGGTAGGCCTAACTGTTCATAGCGTGAGTTTCACTTCTGTTACAGTTTTATTTTTGATCTCCTTCTTTTCTTAGCTCTTCCAGCTTTTTTCTTTCATTTTGTTGTCCTGTCTGACTCTTTGTTTCATTTCTTGGAAGGCTGAACTGTGTTGTCTACAATTTTTCCGGTTTCTGAAATCATTGTTTCTAGGGCCTACTTAGTTTGTCTTAGGCTTCCTTCCTTCCTTTCCTCTTGGTGGTTTTGCTCTTCTATTGTTGTACAAGTATCATGATGGGTTTTTCTGCTTATTATTTGTCTTTGCATGGAACCAGTCCTAGCTGCCCAAGAAGAGTGCGGGGAAACTCCTCGACTCCTCTTTTCTCAAGTGAGAAGCATTTGAATGGTCGCCTTAGGACTTAAGCGGTATTGCTGGGTTGTAAGGGTGAAGGCTGTTGTGTTTCAGTTGGGTACCTGGGTATAGGGGCATGAGGAGTGAAACAAAGCCTCCTTGGGGTATTTTGTCTTCCGAGTGCCTTCCATGGGTGCTGCCGGGTTCTCTGCCCTGGGGCGGCAGGCCGGGTCTCCCTGCGGGGGGGTGGGGTGGGGTGGGGAATCCTGCTTGACTTTCCCCACTTCCACTAGGTGTCTCCCTAGCAGGAGTCTGGAGGCTTTGTATCTGGATTTGTGTGGTTGCCCCCCACCCCACCCCCCAGGTTCTCTTTATCTCCTGCACGCACAGATGCAGCACCCAATGTCTCACCCTCCCCTCCCAGGTGTGGTTGTGGAAATGAGCCCGCACAGCGTGCACAGGGCTTCTCCGGACTGCCACCGGTCCTTGTTTCTCCAGGTTAACAGATGATTGGTCCAGTTCTTTGGCAACCTCTCCTGAACTGCCCAGCAACTGTGGTCAAATGCGAGAATGCTCCTCTGATTAGTCTCCCACTTCGTTGTATCTGTCAGACACTCCCCCTGGAGTCCTTGGTATGGGGTGGTGGCTTTTATTAGTTTCATAATGGACAGCTTCTTTTTCAGTTTTTGGATGTGTGTGTTGAGGGGCAGGAGCACTTATATAAACATGCATTTATTCTGCCATCTTTCCCCGGGGTCCAGGTGCATAAACATTGACTTTGAAGATAATGTCCTTCATGGTCATAATCTGTATGAAAGTAAACAGAAGAAACCAGTGTCGCTAGCAGGAAAGAACCATTAATAACTTAATCAATACAGGATTTTTGTTTGTTGTTCTGTGTGGAAAGATAACTTTTAACTCAGGTTCCTGTTCCATTGATTAGCGGTATCAGTACCTTCTGCTTTGAAAATAGAGGACATCGTAATGAACTTAAGAAGTTATCAGCCACTGACAATTATTAATTAGTTAATTAAATATGATAGAGTATTTCAAACTAGCACCTAATCAGAGTTATCAACAGAAGTAGAAGCTATTTTCAATTAACAGGTTGCTAGTCCAGCTGTCTTACGGAGGGCATTGACCCTGGTGAGAGCTTGGTTGTGATGCAGGTTTTCTTACCAGTCTTTTCATTTCAGCCCATTTGAAAATTTGGTTCATTGAGAAAGAGAGGAATGCAGTCCTCATCAGGATTATTTTCGTTATTCCCGAATATACTGTGAGATGGTGCATAGGTCTGGGGCCTACTCTAGAGGCACACGAATTAATATTCCCGAAGTGCATTTACATGTGGACGTTGGGGTGGGGGTTTCGTGGGGCTGTTTGTAGGGTTGAAGTGTCCTTTCCTCAGCAGCCAGCATATTCCACCAGGCGGACTTTCCTCACTTTCAGAGGCCAGCGTAACGATCAGGGAGCATGAGTGACAGCCTCACTCTAGGTACCACACTCCACCTCGCAGCGCCTTCCTTCCCCAGAAGTCAGGGTGTGAAATGGAGAACTGCATGCGCGTCCATGTGTCAGGGATGAATGAAATGAAAGCAGTAGACGGAGGAGTCATGGAATAGGAAGCTGTGCTCATTCCTCCATTTAAATAACAAGTGTCTGTGGTGCACTAGCAACTGTGTGGAATGCTGGGCATGTGGCAGGGATCAAGCAAACGGAAATCCCTGCCTCGCGACCCGTTCTTGTAGGGGAAACTGACAAGACACGAAACGACGAGTGTTTCCGGTGCAGTGGAGAGAGAAGTAAAGTGAAGCAGATCAGTACAATGGAGAAAATAAAGCCAGGAAGGGGATACATGGGGCGAGCTGGGGGGCCCCAGGCCATAAATGTCGTTTTCGTTGTGGATAGATGTGTTTCTTAGATGAGGAAGTGTTGGCGATTCCAGAGTTCTTTCCATTTTTGTATTTACCCCTGGGCATCGGGAGAGTCCCTCTCGTGCGCTTGGCTCTGTGCGCAGCTCTGCAGGGGACCCTGCCAGGTGTGGGGGGCGCGAGCGCGCCTCTAGGTACGCAGAGCCCCAGGGCCTGTTGCCTCTCATGGGGGGACCCTGGTCAGATGAAAGGAGCCCGCTCTCACTGTCCACTTTCATGTAATGGTGGGCACTGCTGTGCCTCATAACCAAAGTGCAGGGACAGCAGGTTCCAGGGGTCTTTTTAGGACCTAAGAAATAATTACTTAGATACACTTACAACAGGGGGATGAGGCTGCTGGAGTTAAAATAGCAACTTGTCAAGAGGAGAGACCCTCTTTAGCACTTGGACACTGGTTTTAGAGGAGGAGGAAGGGATTGCCCAAGAAGGCTTCCCTCTCAAGCCCTCAGGTTAGCATTAGCCGTGGTCACCCCCAAAAATGCAGAGAAGAAAAATGACAGCAGTATCGTGGTCACGGACACCTTAGAAACCTATTCCACTTTCTCGTTGGTCTCTAAAACAGGGACCCGAATTGCCCGATGCCGATGATGGGGTCCATGTGGCGTCCGTGTGGCCCGGACAAGGGCTGCTCTTTGTGTCATGACACAGTGGCCCTCTGCGGTTTGAGAGGGAACAGCAGAGCCGCACCGGGTACTTTCAGTTGTTGGCATCCACTGTGGCCCGTGGCCCCACGGTGGAGGGAGTGTAGAGCCGAGGGACCGGGACAGGAGCCGGAACTGAGGTGCACTTCATTGTTCCCCTGGGCAGGGCCAATTTGTCACCCTCTAAACTGTCTTATTTACATGTAAATAAAAGCAGCTTAGGGCCTCACTGCCAAAAGCACCCAACAAATGTCTGCTGTGGTTTCTGGCTTGCACGGCAGCATGGGTGTCCTCGTAGCTCTATAAGCCAGAAGCCCATGCCACACGGCGACTCCCTGGCTCTCCTGTCACCTCTAAGGGGCAGTACGCCTCCCGCCTCCCAGCTGCAAGTGACACCCGCCCTTGCTGGAGCCTGCATAGCTCTCCAGAGCACCGGAGTTTCGTGCCTGGAGTCCCGTAGCCCAGTTTAGACTCTTGGGCATGGTTTTTGTGGGGTGTTGGGAAATGTTAGAGAACCGAGGAGTAGATTGGCGGTGACACTGGGTCCAGGAAGCTCACAGTGAGAAGAGTGTGAACTTAACCTGCAAAATATTTCTCTGTTCTATAAATCTCTCAGTGACATTTGGATTAATCAAGCATAATTAAATGTAGTTAGATTTTTGTCAGATTGTAGTTCAAAATAATACTCATCTATGGAGAGGGTAATATATTCTGTAGAAATTTTATTAGGCACTTTCGTTAAGCAAACACTAAGGAGAACAAAATCAGTCTCAGGAAGGTTAATTACTACAAAAACAGAAAGTATAGTAGATTATGTAAATCATTTTGATTTTGAATACCGTGGCTTGAGCTTTAATTTACATAGAGAGGTATTTTGGATTTGTTTTTCATACTTTCCAAAAGTACAGAATTGCAGTTGCATTCTTTAAAAGTTGTAATCACTTTAGGTTTCCATTATGTTTGCCTAACTTTTTCGTGTTAGAGTTTCCAAAAGGGAAGAATTGGAACCACATTCTTTAAAATGCAGTTAATGATTTCAGTATTCCACGAAGTTTGTTTCAGCCGCAAGAACTGTGTTTTTATTTCTGTACCTTTAAAGAAGTGATCTTTTGAAGGGAAGTCTGAGGGGACAGAATTGTTGTGAAAGCACCCTGCTGTGTCTGGCCTTTCAATAAATGAAAAGGAATTTTTTTAGAAAGCTAAAACATAAAGAGCTTAGACTATTAAGATAAATCTTTTTATTTTAATAATTTCTTTAAAGGGAAGAAGTAGAGAAACCAAAATGACTTTAAATGTTATATTTTTTTGTACTCTGAGAATTACATTTTCACTATGCTTGCATGTCTCAGGGAATAGCCTTTCATAAGAATCCCCGTGCAAATCTCTGAAACTGTATCACGATGTATTCTGATTTGATAGTTCTCGTCTAAATTTCTAGAAATAGAATTTCAAAAGTATTGTCATCTCAGGAACACAAGATTACCCTAGAAACTGGAACCTCACCCTTATCACCTCTCAGATTCTATGTGCTTTAGGCCTTTTCAGAGTAAATGACACCTAAATGTCCTTTGGTTCGTGGCTATACGGAGGTGCCCATTCCACTTATCTGAGGTGTTCATAGAAAACCCCTGCAATTTGATTTTGCTTGCTAAGTTTGCTTCTTGTCTTTCCAGTTTTCTACTGGATTCTGTTTTCTATTGGCATCAAATCCTTTGGAGATAATAAAGTATTATTTAAAAGAACATTCCATTAACTATTTCTAACTTTCGCCAGCTTAAAAGTGGCCTGCCAATGTGAATTCTGTGCATACCTTTTCCGAATGGGCCAAAATCGCACAAATGTCACGGAGCATATATACTGCAAGCAGTGTGTTGCCCCACGGTTAGCAAAGTATTAAGGAACATCCAGCTCCTGCTTGGGGCTGTTTCCGCAGCTCTCCAGTTCCTCTTTGCCTTCCAATCAGGTCAAAAATAGCAAGCTGAGCATGGAATGCCTATTACTAACAGAACTACTTAATGTTTTAAGATACTCTTACCTTGAGTTTCTTTTGGAGAGAAAGGAAAAAGAATCCTAACATTCAATTCTGACTCTCTTTTGGCTCTTCCTATATGCCAGACGTTAAAAAGACAATTACGAACGTTCAGCCTGATTGGAAGTCAAAGGCATTCACCATTTAGCCGTGCTAACGTAGTGTCCCCAGAAGCGTTTGTGAAAACAAGTAGGATGAGTAGAAGATTTCATACTATTGTTTATAGTAACATCCTGGTACCCCCTTTCTTCTAAATTCCATTTTATTACTGTCCTTTGAACTGTTAAAACCATGGGAAACCTCAATCAGTATTTTAAAGGGCACTATATTTATATGAAGAACTGGTGTATATGCCTTTATCTCAAAAATTGTTAGTTACTCTCCAATGTGTTTCATTAGAAGAAATGCTTGAGAATAATTACAGCTAAAGCCTGTAACCGTGGGGATCTGAAAACGCTGGAGACGGCCTGCTGCTGAAGAGGGATCGGGCTGAAGGGGGGCCTCACCGCTTGCTCGCTGAGCGCTGTCAGGACCCAGAGTTGGCCCGGCTGGCGTAGCCACGACACAACGGAAAATAGAAGGGGCTGGGCCAAGATCGCGTATTTGCTCCCTCTTACCTCGCCACCTCTAGAACTGTTATCGGGGAGAGCATCGCCTCAAGTCTCTTGATATCTTGCCTTTCACTTTTCAAAGTTCCTCCTAGTGCTACCATGTGACTGTGACCCAGTAATTGTGCATATGCTTCAGATGATTCCTAAACCAAACCTAAATGTGTCTTGACTCTGAGTAGACAGCCAGGGCAAGGTCGACCTAGAAAATAGAAAGTAGTGAGTATTTTAAAAATTGAAGTGGACTTCAGGGTTGGGGGCGTCGCTTTCTAGTGCCCCCTCGGCTTCCGTGATGCTCCTCGTTAGAGCGATCAGTCTCATACTGTTATACTGCCATGCGCTAGAGGCGAAAGCCACCCTTGGAGCCAGACCCGGCCTTGCGCTTCAGCCTGTCCCTGGCAGCGCGACCTGCGCTTAACAGAGCGGAGCCCCCGGCTTGAGCATTCTGGCCAACCGGCATCGGTGTCTCTGCTGGGTTCCCTGGAGGTCAAGTCATTTGAGGTGGTAACGGCTGCTTCATCTGTCGCTCTAAGTTCACGTCCGCACAGAAGTACACAGGTGCTTGTAACCTAAATATTTCCAGATTTAGCACCCAAGTTGCAACTACTTAAGAAACGCTTGAACCAAATAAAAGAAGTCATTGCAGGGTCCAGTATAGCATCATGAACATACCTAATGCTGCATTTAAATGTAAAGTTACTCGCTTGGCCGGTTTTTCATCGTAACTCTTTGACGCACAAAAGTGGTGTCTGCGCTGGGAATCATAGCTGATGTGACAAAAGAAGAATATTAAATGAAATAAAAGTTCATTACAGTTTTTGTACTTGTAAGTCCAAACCTGACCTGGTTCACTTTGTGCATCCGTCCCCCTTCGTCACAGTGGTAAATGTACACGTGTGTCCAGTGTTCACGAGCTGCCTTGTGATTCATAGAGTGAAATCCAGCCCCCTCGTGTTCTGTGCTATTCTGTGGCCTGGCTAGTACACCCTGCCGTGAATGAGGGATGCCTTTGGTTTGAGGTCATTTGCAGCCTCACATTCTGTGGAGAAACGTGTTCTGTTGCGGTTGTTGGAAAAACACAGCCAGAGAAGCGTATGGCTCGGCAAATGTTCCCCGTGAATTGCAGAGCCGTGCATGGTGTGTGTCATAGCCACGCTAGTTCCGGAGCACGTGGACAATTCTGTACCAACATCATCGAACAATAAAACGGTAGTTGCAATTCACTGTGTGTCCGTGTGGTCCTTTCCTGCGCTCTGAGCCTCATCTTCTACTCACTTCCTGAAATTTATTAAGTGAGCAGCACCAGGCACCTTTCTAAGTTGCTGGGCATGGACAAGGATATTACTTAAGATCTTACGATCCATTGGAGTTGTAGGTTATTTGGATTCTCGGTAGCGGGGAACATCCAGTTGGCAAAAAAAAGGCGCCATTTAACAGTAAATAGTTTTAATGATATTTTTCAAAATATGATCCATGGATCAGAGGAAGGGGACCATATATTGTCCACGCCGGGAAGTTTTGACATGAAAAGAGGATTGTTACTAATTATACTGCGAAGCATGGAAACAGGTGTAAACCAGGGCTGTGCTGGGCAAATGGGGCCTCACTAGCCATTGACTGCTTACACCAGAATGACCAGTGCTGGGTAAATGCAGATTCCTGGGCTCTCCCTCCACTCCATTCAGATCCTCTGGGCTGGGGGCTTCAGAATCTATATTTTAACAAATGCCATGGGAGAATTCTTCAAGAAGTCTAAGTTGGGAATGGTTGCCATATGGAATACACAGAAGATAAACAACTTGAAATTTGCAACTAAAGGGCTGTTGGTTCCATGGTGTCTTTTGAGGAACTGGGGGAGCACGGACACCAGGACCCAGGGCCTCCACAAAGACTCGTGACTGCACTTCTGGACTTGCTGAAGAACTAAGAGGCATGGTGTTTGTGTTATTTACCAGTGCGTCATTCTCTTAAGCAACATTCAATGGTGAATGGTCTTTTTAAAATTTGAGAGCAACATACCTGCTATCTTGTGTATTTATTGCTAAAAAACAGACCTAGAAAATTCGAAAGAAGCTTGGGTTTGAATGGTTCCTGGGGCATGCCAATTTCAGGAAATCAGCACATCGGCCCTGACTCTGCTGTGGCTTGGTTTCTGTGTCTATAAAATTAGGGAGTTGGACCCTATGGTTCCAAAGTTCCTCCCAGGTCTGCTGTTTTATGGCACTCTTTAAAACCTAAAATAGGAAGCAGGTACTGATCACCGGCTTTCATGTTGTGATCTGTTTTGCCCAAAGCACACAACAGCAGTGGCTCTTGAAAGTAACCATAGCTTTTGTATTTTTCAAGAATCTCTCTGAATTTTACCAAAAGTCAGCCACTGTACTAACACATCCTTCACAGCTAGGAAATAGCGTTCTTGTCATAGCCACTCTGACCCTGTTTTGAAATCATATGGCCCGTATGGATTAGACTTACCAAGAGACTCTCCAACTGAAATAGCTGTGGTTCTGGGAAACCACTACAGTGCACTGCCGCCAGTGGATGTTTTGACTTCCTTCTCACTCTCTTCGAGGTTTTCCAATGACTTAATGCATGTTTGCAAATGATTATCTGCTATTTTCAGATGTTCCCTTCATGCTAACACATCAATGGACTCTTGATAACATGAATAAATCATAAGGCATCATGTAGGAGGGGTTGCCTCTGGGAAGGTTTCCTGTAGACCACTGTCTACCATGAGAACGCTGCGATAATGGGACTGTTCTTTATCCATGCTGTTCGATACGGTTGCCACTAGCCACCTGAGCACTAAAAATGTGGTTGGTTCCACTGAGGAACTGAATTTTCAAGTTAAATTGTGTTCTAAATTTTTATTTTTTTAAAGATTTTATTTATTCAGAGAGAGCATGTGTGTGAGTGGGGGGAGGGGCAGAGGAAGAGGGAGAGAGAGAATAACTAACCGACTCAGCGTTGAGCGCAGAGCCCGAGGTAGGGCTGGATCCCAGGATCCTGAGATCAGAACCTGAGCTGAAATCAAGTGTTAGATGCTCAACCGACTGAGCCACCCAGGCGCCCTGTATTAACCTAAATTTAAAAAGCCACATGTAGCTAGTGGCTACTGTGTTGGACAGTGCAGCTATAAATAGCCATTACATGCTGTTGAATTTTGGGGTTAACATTGGGCACCCATTTTCACCAGTCATTGGGCTGGGTGCTTAACAGTACCTTTGGCATTTCTAAATGTTGGTCTTAAAATGAATCCTTTGCCCATTGCCCATTTCTGACACTTTTATCACCTTAGTAGTCTCTCTTTGGATAAGCAAATGATACTTAGACCTTTTCCTGTCATTTCTGTATGGTGGATCAGTTCCCGTCTTTGTCGTACAAGCCATTGATCATCAACCTCTAAATCCAGTTACTCTCTGAGACTCCCTTTGTTCCCCGAGTTGAAGTATTAAGTACAGCCCAGAGGATCTCAACTTGGTCTTACTGGAATCTGTAAGTTCTGGACCCTACTTCAGAGCCATTCCATCAGATGGTCTCTGGGAAATACTTTTTTAAGAGTTCCCTCGGGAGTCCCTAGGAGATTCCAACATGTGATCGGGTTGAAAACCGCCGATGAGGTCCTAACTACAGACTCACCTTTGAGATCAGTAGAATGCTGGCAGCAGCAAAGCCTGTCTCCCTCACACAGAGTGGGGCCCAGGGTCCTTGCAGCTTTACTGATGTCCTGTTTCACAGGTAACTGAAAAATACTTAGAAGAGATCAGCCTTGTTGATTTGAATTTGGGGCAGCTGAGCAGCCTTGCTGTTTTTTTTACTGTACAAGAAACTCTAAGCTAATGGTACTCTTACTGTCCTCTGATATTCTTGTCCAAACAGAATTTGTCAGTCCTCAAACAAAATAAACATGTTAATGATTTTTAATAACGGTGATGGATGCAGAAGCTTCCACAGTTCCTTAGTAACAGCTTCATATAATAGTGTAATTATTTCTAAAGTTAGAGATAATTATTGTCACCTTGCACAGTAATTGGAACAGAACTTCCTATATGAAAGCGCTCTTTTCCTAGGTCTTCGACTGGTAACAAAATAGCAAGTTTATGAGGGCAGATATTGCCCCATTATCCAGGTGAGAGAGGCCCGTCAATCACGCAGCAATCGAGGAATTTAGGGTGAGACCTCAGATGGTCGTGTCATTCATCAAACAGCTCTGCCCACATAGAGTTCTGGCCCAGGCTCCACACATGTTGTGAAGGCCTTGAAGGAAAGTGTGTGCTGATGCCTTGGGACTTTGGCAGCTCACCTAGAGCCTTACTGTTGATGGGTCTAGCTAAGGGATGGACGTCATCAGCCTCCTTCATTCAGCATCCTCCAAGACTGGTTTCTAAGAAGCTGGAAATCTACTTAAAATCTCCTTATTTTCCCCTACTCTGAGTAAGAGTTGGTAGTCCTTGCTCTTGGCAAAAGTTTGAGCACCCGCACCCAAAGAGATGAGTAAAATAATGCGAAATCACTTGTTAGTAAAATCAATGTAGAACTCTATTTGGCAGAATCCGAAACTTGGCCTGTTTATCAAGAGCTCGGAAAAGTCAGAAGTAGGCCAGTCAGGAGAGGCCAGGGTTGAGAATCAAGCTACTGTGCTGAAATTGCGGTGGGGGACAGGATTGTGTCCTCTTTAATCCCTGCATTCCCGGGACCGTGTACTGAATGCTCCAGACAGGAATGTAGGGTACAAGAGGAAAACAAAAGGCTACAAGAGGAAAACAAGTGACTCTAGAAAGGAGCATGGGGTACTGTGATACTGGATGGCTGGAAGTTAGCTCTAGATTCAAAGGGCTGAGGTCAACATCCAAGGACCAGAACAACCAAAAACCAGGCAGAGCATAGATAGGAAACAGATTCTGCCTGATAGTCAAAAACTGTATTCCTGGGCTTGTTTCAGCAGGAATGTATCTGATGATCAAAGGCTTTGGTTAGCTGCCCTTTCGCTTCTTGTCTTCTTGAGATAGCCAAGTAGAAATTGGAGGATAGGTACAGAGAACAGAGCAGGGGGACTCTTAAACTTCCTTGTCTACCAGCCATGGCTCTGTGTTTGTGAGTTGAGGATCCAACACTTCTCTCCTCGTGGACCAATTAGCATGTGTATTTGAGTCAGACATCTTCCATTATACTTATTCTGTGCTTCTCTTATAGACGTCAAGACTTGGGAGAAATATTTTAAGCAGGTTCATCATGAGTAGACACAGGAATGTTAAAAAGAATATCTGCATGAGGGTTACAGTTTCTCAACTCAGGAACTGGGAAAACGTTCAAGGGTTTCTGATGATTATCTTCAGTCACCTTGTGGTAGCATAATGGCTCCCCAAAGCTGTCCACGTCGTAATCCCCAGAATTTGGGAATATGTTATATTACATGGCAAGAAGAATTAAAGTTGTTGATGAACTTAAGGTAGAGAGATTTTCTTGCGTTATCCTCATTGGACAAATATAAACACAAGAGCCCTTCTAAGTAGAAGAGAAAGGCAGAAGTCGTGTTGAAGTCGTGTTTTGTGAGAAAGACGGCACTGGCCATTGTTGGCTTTGAAGATGGAAGGGGGCCATGAGCCGAGGAAAGCAGGCAGCTTCTAGAAGCTGGAAAATGTAAGAAACATTCTCCCCTAGAGCATCCAGCCCTGCCGACACCTTAATTTAACCTGGTAAGACCCACTTTGGACTTCTGACCTCCAGAGCTGAAAAATAGTAAACCTGTGTTGTTTTAAGCCACTGAGTTGGTGACAGAAGTAGGAAACTAATATACGCCTCTCCAACTTCTTTCTACTCATGTTAATTCCTGGGTACCAGTTATGAAAAAAAAAAAAAATCACTGACTCAGGTGTGTTCGTGCTGATTTGTGGACAGACTAGTGAATGGCGTCTTATCAACATCTGTCCAGTGGAACGTGACGACCAGGCGAGAAAGACAGGTTCCCTCCTCAAGCTATGTAATCAGTCATGTCCTGCCACGTGCATGGCAGAAGATGACAGGTTTTCTTCCAACTTGGAAATTTTCGAGTGACAAGTTCATTTGCAAGTATAATTAGCTGAAAAGGTCCCTGTGGAAAGGGTAAAGTATCCCAACTCTTTCAGGTATAGATTCATTAATTCTTTTAAAATGGAAGGTTACATATCAAATATTTGAGTTATGTCTAATCCCTCCATCAGAACTCCGCTTTTGTGAATACAGTACAGTAACCTGGCCCGTCAGTTCATTTCCCTGCCCCCCGAGAGAGACGTGAAGGTAAGGAGAGCAAGGATTGCTTGTAGGAGACAAGCTGACCCTGCACTAAAGCTCAAGTTTCCCACATTTGGTCAGCAGCTGCTGAGATTCAGCTAATAAGGTATTTTTTTAAATATAAGTCACGGCAGTGCAGCTGGGCCTAACAAAGATAATTAGCGCTGACATGTATTTATGCTCTTAATGGTTTTTTCAGATTTTACTGGTGGTATATTGGTTTTTACTTGAGGATTTCTTAAAGGATTCCGTCACTGGGTATGTATTTCGGGGTTGATGACCCGTCATGCTTTATCCGAATGGCACCTCGGTGGGAGTCTGTCTAACCGCTCCTGCTGAATACCTGAGGAAGTACTTAAACATTCACCACCAGTAACCAATGAGGCTCCGTACCAGAGGATTCTGTGTGTGTGTGTGTGTGTGTGTGTGTGTGTGTGTGGTTTGTATGTAAACATTTTTGGTAGTGTACCTTTTTATCCCAGGGGTTCTGTTTATTAACAAAAGCTAATTCTTTTCTGGGCACTTGTTAGAGTTCTTCAATATGAATTTTATTATGCTTTAGAACGGATTTTTCCCTTGAGAACCTGAGGTATCACGAAGTGAAGAAGAAACCTGTGGCTGTTACTGTAATTACGACCTGTCAAGAACGTGTCTGATCTGGGTGGCAAAGCCGAGTAATATGGTCTATGAATAATAGGTATTCTGTTTTTTAAATGGATTCCCTAGCTGGATACAGGCCTGGCTG
Source organism: Lutra lutra (assembly GCF_902655055.1). Lineage (NCBI taxonomy): Eukaryota > Metazoa > Chordata > Mammalia > Carnivora > Mustelidae > Lutra > Lutra lutra. Next base: position 79,557,235 of record NC_062296.1, on the reverse strand, counting down.
TTTCTTCTAGGGTCCCAGCTGATGTTAGAACTGTTGCCGCGTCACGGCTCGAGCTCACCAGCTGGAGTTCATAGAAATCCCCCCAGTCCGGCCGGCGGAGGGCCGCTCCCAGTTCCTGGCACCGTAATTGCCCTCATTGCCCGCATTTGGGATCCTGATTAAGCGCCTCTACCCCCATCTCCCTGCTTCCCTCTAATCAAAGGCGCTTTTGAAGACCGGCACGTGGTGGAAACGGCCCCGCCCCACCGCTCAGGTACAGGTGCGAAGCTGCCCGCAGGTGGACCCATCAGGGAGGGGGCGGAGCCCACGCGCCCATGGAGGCTGAGGCCGGGACGCGGATGCCGGCAGCCGCGGAGGTCCCAGGCGCCTGGGGGGCTGCGTCCCCAGTTTTCCGCCGCGTGAGAGGTAAGCCCGTTCTCACGGTCGCGTAGCGGCGCCGTCTAGCGGGAGAAGCGTAGGGACGGCGCAGGCTGCGTCCGCAGTTCAGAGGCCTTTCCAGGCAAAGACCTCGGCGGTCATTTCCATGAACCCCCTCACTTGACAAAAGCCGAGCCTGAGGCCACGGAAGTGAAGTGGTTTGGCCGGGGTCAGGGAGCCAGTCAGCCGTGGAACCTCCAGCTCCAGGTCCCGCCTGGGGTCCCCAGTGGACCTCCCTTCCCGGTGGGTCTGTTCCCAGCGAGCTACAGTACGGGAACGGGAACACCGTAGCACGCTTTTAAGAAGCACGCCAAGCCCAAGTGCAATGATGCGTCCCTTTATTTATAAACAAGGTGGGAATGCTGTGTTCTGTTGGGGAGCGGGAGCGGCGGGGGAGGGACGAGGGGCTGGGGGCGGAGGCCTGATTCCAGTAGTTCGCGTAATTCAGCACCAGAGCAAATGCTTGGGCATAAGGTCGTACTTGAACCCAGACGAGTCTTCGTCTTCTTGTATGTACAGCAGAGTCTTATGTATGCTCTTCTTATGGCTTTGTCCCAGGACACATCGCAGTGACAAAACAAAAAAGTCTGCAAATGCCACATGAGCTGATTCTTTAAAAAGGGGTGGGGGGGTTAGGTCTGGTGGCCTAGACTAGTGCTGAATGGATGCCTGAGGAGCAGGAACATTCTCTGCTCCAAAACCGGCTCATCTGATTCAGCTGTGTCTGTTACGCCATCCCGTCTCTCTGTCTGGGGTATGCTTGGGTGCTAAAATAAGTCCTGAAGATGGAGAGAAAACAAATGCACAGTCTTCCTGTCCCCCCTCAAGGGATGGACTCACAGTGACTACAGCCCGAGGCCTGGAGCAAGACTGCAAGCCCACAGCGCAGGTCAGAAGGCAGTCTTGGGTCTCAGGGTCGCTCCTCTTGAGGTTGGTTTCCTTTACTTTTCTGAGGTCCTGGCACACGGGAGCTGGCTTGCCAGAAACGGGCCATTCAGTGTGGCTAGGCTATTAGAGTTTCCCCTGTGTGTTTTAGCTGGTGGAAGGGTGAACGTTTGATTTCAGGGCCCTGGGAAGAGGATGTGGCAGCAAATGGAGAAGTGGTGGGACGGGGGAGCTCGGGGACATGGCACCCCACCCTGCATGGATAGTCACTAACCTTGGGTGTCTGTGAAAGGAAGCCTCCCTTCTTCACCTGTTAAGGGGTGAGTGACACTTTGAAAGGGAGCAGAAAGCCCCTGCTCCTCCACTCCCCCGCTTCCAGCCGGATTTTGCTCACCCTTCTTCTAACCTGCTCCCTCCTTCTACAACACTCTGTACAGTTCTGCAGTCCTCAGTCTAAAGCTTCCTTCCCTTTCTAGGGCAGAAGGGACATTTCCTTGCTTTCTGTCATTTCTGCTTGCCTCTTCAAGCCTGCACATGATTTGTACATCTCTCACTCCAGCCCTGACTCACTTGCGGCCATGACCGTTGACCCAAAAGAAGGGCACCCACATCTTCTCCTGGGAAGAACGGCCGGGAGTGTTACAGGTTGGGTTGTAGAATCCCCGCCCCCATTCCTTCTCAGCCTCATGGCCTGAGGACAGTGGGGAGGGATTACTAGAGGACAGCATGGAGACATGAGGTGAGATTTAGAATGGTTTGTGGGTGGTTTCAGCCCATCTCTGGAATAAGCCAGGTGTTGCTGATGTCCCATCGTTGGCAGCTGTGACGACACTGAGTCTGAGTCACATAAGGGGCACCTGTCAGCATGGTGTGGAAGGCCTGCAAACACCGCGTCGGCCTGGTGGAGCCCCACATGATTTGCTTCAGAGCACAATTCAAGTAAGAGTGGGTCTGCCCTGGGTGATAGAATAAACACATAAAAGGCCTTCCCAAAACAGTTGCCCCCACGTAGAGAGGTCCAGAAATGGGTTGAGATCACAGATTTTCTATAATTCCCTTCCCTCTCTCCAGGTCCCTCTTTGCTCCCTTTTTCTGCCCTTGTTCTCCCCACCTCGCCCTGCCTGGCTGTGCTCATCCTTGCACTATCCCACGTGTCAAACAGCTGGAATGAGCAGAGAGGCACGGTGGAAAACCGGGGCCTCACTCCTTCTGCAGATCAGTGCTCTAGGTCCTGGCTACAGAGAGCTTCCTTCTCACATGCCACGTTCCCGCCAGCTCTTTGTCCCACGTGAGTGCTCAACAACCCTGGGGAGCGAGCCAGGACAAGGGGGTTCCAAGCCAGCTCAGCTGCATGGTTTTGTTTCCCAGCAAACACCACTTATCTCCAGGTGGGCAGGGAGGTAGTTCAACCCCGACAAAAGGGGAAAGACATGCCACCTTCCTTCATTGGTTGCCCCATGTGTCACCCAGAAAGGCTGGTTCCCAAGGCCTCTGAAAAGGGAAGTTTCTGTCACAGGAGATGCTGAGCTCTGCCCACAGGTTGCTGGTTTGGGCCTCTGCTCAGTTAGGCCCCAGCTCTCCCTTTGGCTTTGCTGGCACAGACAGGCAATGTTTCGTCTACCTAGGGGCGCGATTCTACCCCCTGACTCTGCCGGCTCCTTTCCTCCCTGTCATTAGCAGACAGTAACTTCAAACGACTCAGCAATGCTTAGGCTCTTCATCCCATTTGGCAAACATAGGGCTGGGGATAACCGTATAACCACGTAATCCGTTTCAATGCTGAGATCACACCGAGGTTCCCGTAGTGCTCTGGGAAGCTCTTCAGAGCCTCCCTCCAGCCAAAAACATAATGGGAGGCCATGAGAACAACATACTCGTTTCCTGGTTGAGACAAGACATTTCTACAGGAATCCAGGATGATTTTTTGACAAAGTGCCCAAGTCACAAGGGAACCAGGTAGTCCTTTACACCAAGGATTTCAGCGGGGGATTCGGGTGAGAGCAGGAGCATATATGGTAGAAGGCTACCACCATACATTCATATTGCATATGGTATACACCCCGGATAGCATATGTGGAGCATACAGAGAACAGATACGTGCAGGTAGCACCCCCTATTGGTATACTATGTGGTTTGGTACATCAAACTGTTACTTGAGGCCTATGAAATTGTTAACTGGTCAGAAATGGGAAAAGCCATTCCAGAGTTAGCATCCTTTAAGGAGAAGCTCCAGGAGACATTTACCATCTGCTAAACTTGGAGCCAAAGCAAAGCAGCTCCTCTTCATTCACACACACACACACACACACACACACACACACACACAGTGTTTTTCTTTGTTGCATTTTCCACAGGTTAAGGTAATTTCTGGAAACCATGAAGTCAAACCAATGATGAAAAGTAGAACCAGGACCATATTAGGCCTTCTGTGGCGTTCTCCTCAACAGAACTGTCCATTGAATAAGAAGTTAAGGTTCATGCTAGATGACCTTCTATATATCTGATCTAAAGCATGTCTTTGTCTATGCACCACATTCCCAGAACAGCAAAGAATCGATGTGTTGCAACATTAGGTCTCAGTAGCTAATCTGAGAAGACTGGAATTGGTCTTTCACTTGACTATTTCAGAAGCACTTTGCCACCTCTATCGGAAACAACTTTATTCTGGCAGAGCTTGGGTGGTAGGAGGCAACGTGCAGGGCCCTTATGAGCTGGAAGTAGCAGATTGAGGGAACAGCCGCTTCCATGGGTGGTGGACTTGTTAGGGGTGGGTGTAAGGACCAAAGCAGAAGACACCTGACTCAGTGCAAGTCTCCTGGGGGTGCTCTGCATCTTTCTTTAGCAAGGTTGAAGTAGTGATTCTAGATGCTGCTAAGAAGGTTTGTAAAGGTCGTCCGACTTGAAACCTCCATGCAGAGCCCAAGTCTTATGCTGAGTGGAGACTGAGGGAAAGCTGGTCCCCAGGCCTTCGCTTAGCTGAGCTGTAGCTCCTGCAACCGTCACCCTTCCAACCCCACCCAGGCACACCCGGTGACCCCACCTCGCCCCCGCCTGTGCGGTGCGGCCCTTGCTGTCTGCCGGAAGCCTTTACTTCTCATCCTCATCCCCCTCGCTCATGCTGCTGATGGAGGCTGAGGCTGCTTTGGGTGAGGAGGGGGGTGAGGTTTTGTTCGGGAGCCACGAGAAGGTGGGCGACGGGGAGCGGGAGGGGGACCGGCTCCTGGTGGGGCTGCTCACAGGGCTCTGCTTCGGGGACAAGGCCTGCAGCATCCGGCTACTCCTCTCCTGGAACATCTGCTTCTAGAGAGAAATTTGAGAGAAGGCATCTGTTAAGTTAGTCACCTGATGTGGCAGGGGAACAAAAAGGAAAAGCAGGAAGGAGAGCCACCACCCACAACACCGGTCCCCACAGACTGGTCCTACAGTTGATGTCGTCCAGGACTATATATGGGGAGCAGCTGAGGGAAATTCGGGGGCAGTGAGATGTGGCCATGGAGAGGACCATCTCTGCTGGTTCTTAGGACTCTTGCCTTCTTGCCTGCCTTTCCCACAGCTACAAAATTTAAGTGTCCATTCTCTCTCAGGCAAACAGTCATGTGCAAGGTACAGAAGGGCAGTGGGAGATAAAACAGAAATCCCTGTCCTCCTCGACATGAGGACGAATCACACAAACAAAATGAACAAAATATGTGGATGTCAGAAGGAAGTACAATCTGAGCAAAAATAAACACAAAACAATGGCAAATGGGGCTGTGAGGTGGCTGGGCACCTGGACAGCGGTTGTAACGTGGCTGCTCAGGGAAGGCCTCAAGAAGACCTGAAAGATGAGGGAGGGGCCCGTGTGAATGGAAATCGGGGGCAAACACATTCCAGACAGAGCACCTCAAAAAGAGAGCAGGCAGTGCATGTCCGAGGAGGAGCAAGAAGGCCATCCATGGTGGCGGGAGTGAAGTCACAGGCGGGGGAGGGGATGGGGGAAGGGGTTAAGAGGAAGTCACCAGAGGGTTGACAGAAAACTGTCACATAGGGTCTTGGTGGCCATGTGAGAACTTCAGGCTTTACTGTGAGAAGAGAAACCTTGGGAGAGTTCCTTTACCTCTGAAGTTCTGGGTCCCAGACTGAGGAATTCTGACTTTGGTTTTAAAAGGACCCACCCCGGCCGCAGGGAAGCCAGAGCAGGAGCTGGGGTAATGGTGAAGAGCCCACTGTAGTGAGAACCCAAGTAATTAGAATCGTGCTGGCCTGGACCACACCCATTGTCATGAGGATGAGATGAGGTGCAAAATGGCTGGAGGGGGTGCCTAGGTGGCTCAGTGGGTTAAGCCGCTGCCTTTGGCTCAGGTCATGATCTCAGAGTCCTAGGATCGAGTCCCGCATTGGGCTCTCTGCTCAGCAGGGAGCCTGCTTCCCTCTCTCTCTCTCTCTCTGCCTGCCTCTCCATCTACTTGTGATCTCTCGCTGTCAAATAAATAAATAAAATCTTAAAAAAAAAAAAAAGAGAAGTGGCTGGAGGCCTGGTCAATGTTTTTTCCCATAGTTTTAGTAAGGTGTGATGGTCTTAAAGTGAAAGTCAGCCTTTTTAGTCTCGGTTCCATGAGTTTTGACAAATGCCTGCAGCTGTGTGACTGCCACCATGGTCAGAGTATTAGAGTTCCACGAGATCTTTTGTCACTCCCTCCCCTAGCCTCTGGGGACAGATCTTTTTCTGTCCCTCCAGTTTTGCCTTTTCCAGAATGTCCTCTAAATGGAATCGTGCAACGTCATGGCCCGGCTACATGTGGAAGGTGGAGCCCACAGGAACAGCTGACAGATGGGATGTGGGTTGTGGGGGGAAGAGGAGACAAGTGACTCCAGTTTCTGGCCTATGAAGCTGGAAAGACAGCAGTGTCATGTGCTGGGGTGGGAGACTTGGGGGGTAAAAGGGATTACAGTTGTCAGACACGCTTTCCCACTGGAGATCTCCAGTGACTCCTGCCCTGTGTTTTCAGAACTGAGCTCTTCCTTGGCACCATCCTTCAGCTTTATGGGGACATCCATCCTGGCCTAGCAGTGGTGCCCGCTGATCTGCCCTTCTGCTCTCTGCGGCAGCTCAGCCCCTACCTGTGCCCATGTCCCGTTCTACTCACCTACCCTGCCCTGCTGCCTGGGCTCTGTGCCCTCAGTTCTCTCCCTTGCTTGTCACAGAACCTCTGCCCTCAGCACCTCAGTCCAATCTTGTGATCCTAAACTGGCCCTGGGGGCCACTTCTCCATCTGTTGGCCATTTTAGACTTTTCGTGTCATTTGAGTTACTCACTTTACAAAGCAACACAGAGCCCCCTGAAGACCAGGTGCTACACAGGAAATGCTCATACTCCAGCTGGGGCTTCAGTGATGCATCAGGAAGAGGGGTGAGGAGGGAAGGAGCATGTGCAGCTAGTGGAGGGGTGACTTTCCAAGCAGAGGGTGCTAAGGAGAGAGTCTGCGTACAATTCTTGGCATGACTGCAAGCTGAGTGCCTATGGGACTGCCCAGAGGCTGGGGCTGGAGCACCAGGAGGAGCTGGATTGTTTTTTCCCCAAGAGCCCCTGGAAGATTTTAATTAAGGGAGGGCTATGATCAGATTTGTGTTTTAGAACTACCTTTGGGTAGGAGCATAAAAGCAAAGAGAGAAACCATAAAGGAGAAGTTTGGTGTTCAACTATACAAAAGTGTAAAACTTATGTATCCCCCCGCCAAAAAACCCACCATGAGATAAGGTAAAAGGCAAAGGAAACAGAAGGGGGAAATTCTTGCAATATTTAACTATAAATAATGGATCTTAGTATATAAACGGAGCCTACAAATTAAGAAGAATGTAAAAATGTTCTATAGAAAAATGAGCATATGACTTGTTAAGACAAAGCACAAAAGACAAAGGACCTATAAAAATGTTCAGCATCACTAGTAAACAAATGCAAAATGACTGAAGTGAGACACCTTTTTGATATATCAGATTGTTACAGGCTGTGTTTGTTTGATCTTCCCAGCATGTTAAAAAAAAAAAAAAAGATTTCCAGTTTTATTGAGATGTAATTGACACACAGCGGAGTTTAAGGTGTAGAGCGTAATGATTTTACTTAGACATTAACCACAGTAAATTAACATCTGTCATAAATAAAAGAAATTTATATTTTCCCTTGTGATGAGAACTCTTGCGATCTACTCTCTTAACTTTCATGTATACCACATAGCAATGTTAACATTGTTAACAATGTCTTCATGCTGTGCATTATATCCCTGGTACTTATTTATATTATAAATGGAAGTTTGTACTTTTTGACCACCTGCATCTGATTTTCCCTCTTTCACTCCTTTCTCTGCCCTGGTAACCACAAATCTGATTGCTTTTTCCCTGAGTTGTTGACCCCCCCGCCCCCAACGACCTGTGAGTTCCTGTATTTGTTTTTCTCTTACTTGTTTCACTTAGCATACTGTCCTCAAGGTCCAACTATGTTATCACAAATGACAGGATTTCCTCCTTTTAATGGTTGACTAATATTCCATTGTTGACACATCCATTCATCCTCTGATAGACACTTAGGTTGCTTCCATGTCTTCACCATTGCAAATAATGCTGCTGTGAATGTGGAGATGCAGATAGCATTTTGACCTAGTGTTTTTGTTTCCTTTGGACGTATTCCCTGAAGTGAAATTGCTGGATCATATATACGGTGGTTTCAGTTTCAAATTTTTTTGAGGAACCTCCATATTGTTTTCCACCTTGGCCACACCAATTTAAAATTCCACCACCAACACACAAGTGTTCCTTTTAATCCATGTCCTCATCAGGATTTGTTATTTCTGGTCTTTTTGATGGCAGCCAGTCTAACTGGCGTGAGATGAAAAGTCCTTGTGGTTTTTTTTTAAAATTTTTAATTTTTTTATAAACATATAATGTGTTATTAGCCCCAGGGGTACAGGTCTGTGAATTGCCAGGTTTACACACTTCACAGCACTCACCATAGCACATACCCTCCCCAATGTCCATAACCCCACCACCCTCTCCCTCCTCCCCTCCCCCCAGCAGCCCTCAGTTTGTTTTGTGAGATTAAGAGTCTCTTATGCTTTGTCTCCCTCCTGATCCCATCTTGTTTCATTTATTCTTTACCTACCCCCAAACCCTCCACGTTGCATCTCCACTTCCTCATATCAGGGAGATCATATGATAGTTGTCTTTCTCCGATTGACTTATTCTGCTAAGCATAATACCCTCTAGTTCCATCCATGTCATCACAAATGGCAGGATTTCATTTCTTTTGATGGCTGCATAGTATTCCATTGTATATATACACCACATCATCTTTATCCATTCATCTGTTGATGGACATCTAGGTTCTTTCCATAGTTTGGCTATTGTGGATATTGCTGCTCTAAACATTCAGGTGCACGTGCCCCTTCGGATCACTACGTTTTTATCTTTAGGGTAAATACCCAGTAGTGCAATTGCTGGGTTGTAGGGTAGCTCTATTTTCAACTTTTTGAGGAACCTCCATGCTGTTTTCCAGAGTGGCTGCACCACCTTACATTCCCACCAACAGTGTAGGAGGGTTCCCCTTTCTCCCCATCCTCGCCAGCATCTGTCATTTCCTGACTTGTTAATTTTAGCCATTCTGACTGGTGTGAGGTGGTATCTCACTGTGGTTTTGATTTGTATTTCCCTGATGCCGAGTGATGTGGAGCATTTTTTCATGTGCCTGTTGGCCATGTGGATGTCTTCTTTGCAGAAAAGTCTGTTCATGTCCTCTGCCCATCTCTTGATTGGATTATTTGTTCTTTGGGTGTTGAGTTTGCTAAGCTCTTTATAGATTTTGGATACTAGCCCTTTATCTGATATGTCTTTTGCAAATATCTTCTCCCATTCTGTCTGTTGTCTTTTGGTTTTGTTAACTGTTTCCTTTGCTGTGCAAAAGCTTTTGATCTTGATGAAATCCCAATAGTCCATTTTTGCCCTTGCTTCCCTTGCCTTTGGTGATGTTTCTAGGAAGAAGCTGCTGCGGCTGAAGTTGAAGAGGTTGCTGCCTGTGTTCCTTTCTCACATTGAGGTCCTTCATCCATTTTGAGTCTATTTTCATGGGTAAGGAAATGGTCCAATTTCATTTTTCTGCATGTGGCTGTCCAATTTTCCCAACACCATTTGTTGAAGAGGCTGTCTTTTTTCCATTGGACATTCTTTCCTGCTTTGTCGAAGATTAGTTGACCATAGAGTTGAGAGTCCTTGTGTTTTGTTTTTGTTTTTTTTTTTTTTTTAAGATTTTATTTATTTTTATTTGACAGAGATCACAAGTAGGCAGAGAGGCAGACAGAGAGAGGTGGAAGCAGGCTCCCCGCAGAGCAGAGAGCCCGATGTGGGGCTCGATCCCAGGACACCGGGACCATGACCTGAGCCGAAGGCAGAGGCTTTAACCCACTGAGCCACCCAGGTGCCCCAGTCCTTGTGGTTTTGATTTGCATTTTTCTCCTGATTAGTGATGTTGAACATCTTCTCATATACCTGTTGGTCCTTTGTATATCTTCCATGGAAAAATGTCTGTTCAGGTAATCACCCATTTTTTGATTGGGTTATTTTGAGGTTTTTGCTACTGAGTTGTGGGAGTTCTTTATATATTTTGAATATTCACTTAACTGATACACGGTTAGCACATGTATTTCCCATTCTGTAGACTGTCTTTTGCTGATGGTTCCTTTGGCTGTGCAGACGTTTTTAGTTTAATGTAGTCCCACTTGTTTTTGATTTTGTGACTTGTGCTTTCGGTGTCCTACCCAAAAAAATCTCTGCCACGACCCACGTAAAGGAGCTTTTTTCTTATGTTTTCTTCTGGGATTTTTATGGTTTATGGTCTTACATGGACATCTTTAATCCTTTTCAAGGTAACTTTGGTGAATGGTGTAATGTAGGGATCTAGTTTTATTCTTTTATGTGTGGATATACAGTTTTTCCCAGCACCATGAGTTGAAGAGACAGTCCTTACTCCACTGAGTATTCCTGGCTCCCTTGCATGGGTTTATTTCTGAGCTCTCAGTTCCGTCCCATTGGTCTATATGTCTTTTTTAATGCCAGTACTATACTGTTTGGATTACTATACTTTTCTAATATAACTTGAAATCAGAAGTGTGATGCCTCCCGCTTTGTTCTTTCTCAGGATTGCTTTGGGTATTTGGGGTCTTTTAAGGTTCCATATAAATTTTAGGATTTTTTATTTCCATTTATTTCTGTCTAAAATTTTTTTCATCACTATTTTATACTTTTCAGTGTACAGATTTCTCACCTCCTTGGTTAAATTTATTCATAAGTATTTTATTGCTTTCAATCCTATTATACATGGGATCAGTTTATTTCTCCTTCAGATAATTCATTGTTAGTATATAAAGATGCTACTTATTTGGTATGTTAATTTTGTATCCTGCAACTTCTCTGAATTTGTAGATTTGATATAACAGGTCTTTGGTGGGAGTCTGTCAGATTTCCTGTATATAAAATCATGTTATCGGCAAATAGACGATCTTACTACTTCTTTCCAATTCTGATACGCTTTCATATTTTCTTATCTGATTGCTCTGGCTAGGATTTCAGTAATATCTTAAATGGGAGGAGTGAGAATGGGCACCCTTGTCTTATTCCCGATTTTAAAGGAAAGGCTTTCAACCTTTTGTCATTAAGTACCGTGTTAGCTGTGGGTTTGTCATCTACAGCTTTTATTATGGTGAGGTATGTTTGTTCTATACCTAACTTGTTAAAAGGTTTTATCATGAATGGTTATTGCATTTTGCCCAATGACTTTTCTGTGTCCACTGAGATGATCAGAAGATTTTTTTCTTCTATCAACGTGACGTATTATAGTGATAGATTTACATCTGTTTAACCATGCTTGTATCTCAAAAATAAATACCATTTGATATGGTGAAAGATCTTTTTAATGTGCTGCTGAATTCTGTTTACTAGCATTTAAAAAAAAGATTTATTTATTCTAGAGACGGGGAGGGGCAGAGGAAGAAGGGAAGCAGACTCTGCTGAGCACGAAGCCCTGCGTGGGGCTTGATTCCACAGCCCTGAGATCATGACCCCAGCCAAAACCAAGAGTTGGACACTCAGCGGACTAAGCCACCCAGACACCCCCTGTTTACTAGTATTTTATTGAGAATTTTTGCCTCTATATTCATCAGAGATAGTGGCCTGTAGTTTTCTTTTAGTGTTCTTTTCTGGCTTTGGTAATGCTGGCCTTACAAAATACATTTGGGAGTGTTCCCTTCTCCCAAACATTGAGGAGTCTGAGAAGGATTTACATTAATTCTTCTTTAAATGTTTAGTAAAATTCACCAGTGAAACCATCTGTTCCTGGGCCTTTCTTCTTTGGGATATTTTTGATCACTAATTCAATCTCCTTACTAATAATTGGTCTGCCACATTTTCTACTTTATTCTGATTCATTCTTGGTAGACTGTATGTTTCTAAGAATTTCCCATTTCTTTTAGGTTCTCCAGTTTGTTGGCATATAGCTGTTCATAGTAGCTTCTTAAGATTCTCTGTGCTATCAGTTGTAATATTTACTTCTGCATTTTCATTTGTGATTTTGTTGATTTGGGTCCTCTCTATTTTTTTTTCTTGGTTTAGCTAAACATCTGTCAATTTTATCTTTTCAAAAAACCATCTCTTAGTTTAGCTAGTCTTTTCTATTGTATTCTTTGTCTCCATTTTATTTGTTTCTGCCCCAATTTCTATTATTTCCTTTCTTCTGCTAACTTTGGGTTCACTTTTTTTTTTTAAGTTCCTAAAGCATAGCATTAAGTTGTTTGAGATCTTTCTTGTTACCTGAGACAGGCATTTATTGCTATGAACTTCCCTTTTAGAACTGTTCTGTCAGCATACCGTAAGTTTTGGTACATTGTATTTCCATTTTTATTTGTGTCAAGATACATTTTTATTTCCCCTTTAATTTCTTCTTTGACTCTTGGCTATTGAGACTATTTTTTTAAAGATTTTACTTATTTATTTTAACAGAGAGCACAAATGGGGAGTGGTAGGCAGAGGGAGAAGGAGAAGCAGGCTCCCCACTGAGCAGAGACCCTGATGCAAGGCTCCATCCCATGACCCTGGGATCATGACCTGAGACAAAGGCAGATGCTTAACCAACTGAGCCGCCCAGGCGCCCTCAGACTATTGTTTAGTTTCCACGTATTCATGAATTTTTCAGTTTTCCTTCTTTTAATGATTTCTACTTTGAGATCATCATGGCCAGAAAAGGTACTTGGTATGATTCCAGTCTCCTTGAATTTGCTAAGACTTGTTCTGTGGGTTGAACTCTTTACCACTGCAACATAATCATAAAAGACCTTCTTTAACTCATTTTACCGTTTTTATATTTAAGTCTCTGTAGTATGATACAAGTATAGCTACCCCCACTTTTTGGGTTGTTTGGTTTTTGGAATACATTTGCTTACAACAACTTTTTCCATCCTGTCACTGTCAGTCTGTGTGTGTCTTTAAGACTAAAGTGAGTCTCTTATGGGCACATATCATTAGATGTTTTTCAAATGTTATCCACTCAGCCATTCTAGGTGTATTGATTGGAGAATTTAATCCAATTAAATATGATTTAAAGTAATCATTAATAGGTAAGGACTTAGTAATTTTATCAACTGTTTTTATTACTATTTTAATAGAACCATTATTCTTCTGTGTCCTGCTTTCTTTTTTTGTGTTTCAATGTCTTCCGATACCTCCCATCCAAGTACTAACCAGGCCCGACCCTGCTTAGCTTCCGAGATCAGACGAGATCGGGCGCGTTCAGGGTGGTATGGCCGTAGACAATGTCTTCCGATATCTATATAGTTTGACTTCTTTATCATATACTTTTGTGTAATTACTACAGGTTTTATCCTTGTGGTTACAAGGTTTACATAAAATATTTTAAAATTATAATGCCTTATTTTAAACTGGTAACAACTTCAACAGAACTTCTAAACTTTATGCTTTCATCTCCCCCTCCCCACTCACATTTTAGGTTATTGATATTATAGTTAACATATTTTTTTTTAAGATTCTATTTATTTATTTGGCAGACAGAGATCACAAGTAGGCAAAGAGGCAGGCAGAGAGAGGAGGAAGCAGGCTCTCTGCAGAGCAGAGAGCCCGATGTGGGGCTTGATCCCAGGACCCTGAGATCATGACCTGAGCCTAAGGCAGAGGCTCAACCCACTGAGCCACCCAGGTGCCCCCAGTTAACATACTTTTTATATTGCATAACCAGTAACAGGTTATTGTTGTTGTAGTTATTTTTACAATATTTTCTAACATTTTTAAAAGATTTTATTTTACAGAGCACAAGCAGTGGGAACTGCAGAGGGAGAGGGAGAAGTAGTCTCCCCACAGAACAGGGAACCCAACATGGGGCTTGATCCCAGGACCCTGGGATCATGACCTAAGCTGAAGGCAGACACTCAACTGACAGCCACCCCAGTGCCCCAATGTTTTCTAACTTCTAAAATAGAATTAAGTGAATTACCCACCACCATTACCACATTACAGATTCTAATTTTGACTATATATTTAACATTACCAGTAAGTTTCACTGGTACCTTATGTTTTATGATGTTCATTAGTGTCCTTTTACTCAAAGACCTCCCCTTAGCATTTCTTAGAAGGCAGGTCTGGTGGTGGTGAATTCAGCTTTGTTTTTTGGGGAAGTCTTTACTTCTACATTTCTGAAAGACAGCTTTTCCAGGTACAGAATTCTTGGTTGACATTTTTTTCCTTTAAATATTTTGGACATGCCATCCCATTCTCTCTTGGCCCAAACCAGATTTGTTGAGAAGTTCACTGATAGTCTCATGATTTTTCCTTCATATGTAATTTACCTCTCTTGTTGTTTTCCAGATTTTTTTTTCTTTGACTTTTGACAATTATAGTATCAGTGTAGCTGTTTTGGGGTTCATCTTATTTCAGATCCTTTGTACCTCATGGATTGGGATATTTAAGCCCTTACTGCTTTAAATTTACTTTCTGTACCCATTCTCTTCTCCTTCTCTTTTCCTTCTGGAATTTCCTTAATGCAAATATTGTTTGTCTTTATTGTGTCTTTACATCCTGTATTTTTTGTTCACTTTTTTAATTCTTTTTTTTTTTTTTTTTTGTTCCTCTAACTGGATTATTTCAAATGTCCTCTTGTCTAGGTCACTGTTTTTTTCTTCATAGCTGAGTCTTTTAAGATATTTCTAAGTAATCTCTATACCCAACGTGGGACTCAGACTCACAACCCCATGATCAAAAGTTGCACCCTCTACTGACAAGCCAGCCAGGAGCCTTGAGTCTCATCTTGAAGCTCTGTAGAATTTTTTAGTTCAATTATTGTATTTTTCAGCTCTGTAAATTTTTTGATGGTTTCTATATATCTCTGTTGAACTTCTTGTTTTGTTTATACATCATTTTCCTAATTTTTAGTTTTCTATGTGTTATTGCAGTTGTCTAAATTTTAAAAGGATTATTCTGAAATCTGACTGTTCATAGATAGCCATTTCTTTAAGGTCAGTTATTAAAGCTTTGGTAGTTTCCTTTTTTTGGTGTCATGTTTACTAGATTTTTTTTCATGATCCTTGATTCTTTACATTGGCCTCTGTACATTTGAGTAAGCAGTCTCCTCTTTCAGAATTTATGGGTTTGCTTTGGCAGAGATAGCTCTTTGCTGGTCCTCTCAGTGAGGGTTTCTGGATGTTTCAGTTGGTAATGCCCTTGGGCAGGTGGAGTTTTGCTATCAGGGTCAATTTCTGGGTGAGACCCCTCATTGAACTCTGAGGTTGGGGTTAGGGTTGTCACTTTCTAAGAATGGTTGGGTAAGACTCCTGGTTTGGTTCCTTAACAAGCGAGACTGTACAAGTTGCCTGGGTTTTCTGTTCAGGCTTACTGGACTGGCGGGACTCTATACTATACTTAGCAGCAGGTAGAGCTATGAATTAGCTTCTCTGCCTTCTTGGGGCAGGACAATGAGCCTACAAGGCTCATCATTTCAGGACCTAAATCAGGCGAAGCTTGTACTGAATTCCCTGGCTAGAATGGGTCAACTTATTTTGTTCTGCAGATAAAGAGCATCATGGGCAGTGATCTCTGTCCAAGGGACACTTTAAGTAGGTCTGTTGGTTGGGATACATAGTTTCCTGTGTGTTCTAGTTAGGTTCCCTGGTCAGGCAGGCCGAGAATTGTATTCAGTAGGCAGGGCTATGAATTAGTTTATGTATCCAGGCATAGCAAGAGAAGTAGCTCCAAGGCCAGAAAGGCTTTCATTTTATGGTGTTGACTCAAGCTGACCTATGTCATAAGTTCCCTGCCCAAATGGAGCCACTGGCTTTGCTCTACAGACTCTCTGTTGGACTCTGTGCTTGACTGTTGGTGGGCTTTGCAGCTTTCCCGGCTTACAGGCAAGCTTTCTGTCTGGGTGGTGCTGGGAGCTTCACTCAGCAGTGGATGGGGCTGTGACTCAGCTCCCTTGCCTGGGTGGGACAGGAGGGCCAGCTCCAAATAGGCTCCCAGTTTTTCCAGATCAGGCCTTCCGGTCGGGTTGGGGGTGGTGGTGGTCAGAAGCTGCACTCAGTAGTGGGTAGGCTGTCAATTAGTTCCGGTGTCTGGGTAGTCAGTGAACCCTCACAGCCTAGCTGTGGCTTTGAGGCAGTCAGCTCTTCCTGCCATACTCTTGGCTCAAGTGCTGCTGGACTACGCTGCTTCCCACGCATAGTCCCTTGCCGGCCTCTCCGGTCAGGCAGCGTTGGCAGCTTCACTCGGCAGCAGGGGACGGAGGGCTACGACTCAGCGCCCCTTCCTGCACAGAGGCAGACCGGGCTCCAGGGTCAGAAGACTCTCTGTCTGAGCGCCAGAATCGGGTACACTTGTGCCCCGCTGAGTTCCCTGGGCCAATTGTGCTACTGTCTTGGCCCTGCAGATAAACAAAACCACTAGCCTGGACGACCACCGCTTAGGTCGCTGCAGGTGGGAACTCAGTCTGCCAGTATCCACACTGGTTGTTGGAAGCCCCCCCTCAGATTCTCAGTGGCCAATGCCCACAGATTGCCTTGCAATTCGTATAGGATGAGACCAGAATGGGGGCTCTCAAGCAGTGATCTGGAGGAACTGGATGTCCACACTGGACTCTTTTCCCACTATAAACACTGGAGGCTCAGCAGAGACCACTTTGTGTAACACTGGGCTGGGCTGGGTTAGAGGCAATATGGGCGGCACACAGCCTCACCCCCATGTTCTAGGATTCTCTCAGCGGTGTCTTGTCTACTAATAGTTGTTCCTTCTTCTTGTGAGAGGGAGCAAAGTCAGCAATGATTTACGTCACCATCTTTATAAGCTTAATCTCCCAAGACTTTTTTTAATTTGTAATGGCCAGTGCTGGTGAGGGCTCAGGAAAAAGACCACACTCCTGTTACTGCTGGTGTCTTTCTGAGGAGTAACTGGGCAATAGGTGTAAAAACTTTTATTTCCTGAGGAGATAACCTGAGCTGCAATTAAATACTTATTGGGTACATGGATGGTCATTGCAGGGTCATCACAGACAAAACTGCAAACCCCTGAAATAGGGGAGAGAAATGTTGCACAACTCTGAAGTGAAAGGTGGCTGATGAAAATCCAGTCCTTAAAGAATACTTACTAGCGTGAGAATGTTCATGAGCTACTGCACAGTAAAAATGATTTGGGAGCCATATGTTCTGCATGATCCCATTTTGTAAAAGGAAACGTACACGTGCAGATGGAGAAAAGATGGGGCCAGATCCCAGCTGTCTACGCAGCTGGACTGCAGGTGATTTTTAGTCTCTTCTCATTGTTTTTTCTTTTCTTTCTTTCCTTAAAAGATTTATTTATTGGGGCGCCTGGGTGGCTCAGTGGGTTGGGGCCTCTGCCTTCAGCTCAGGTCATGATCCCAGGGTCCTGGGATCGAGCCCCACATCGGGCTCTCTGCTCAGCGGGGAGCCTGCTTCCTCCTCTCTCTGCCTGCCTCTCTGCCTACTTGTGATCTCTGTCAGATAAATAAATCTTAAAAAAAAGATTTATTTGTCAGAGAAAGGGAGAGCGCATGCACAAGCAGGGGGGAATGGCAGGCAGAGGGAGAAGCAGGCTTCCCACAGAGCAAGGAGCCTGCTATGGGGCTCAGTCCCAGGACCCCGGGATCATGACTTGAGCCAAAGGCAGATGCTTAACCAACGGAGCCACCCAGGTATCCTGTTTTCCTTACTTCCGAACAATTCTGTAATGAACACACGTTACTTTTATCACTATAAGGAAGACCAATGACTGAGGCAAGGAGGAGGCGGCCATGGGGCGCTGAGTTAATAACACAAAATGGTAGAGCCTCAGGCACTTCATCAGTCCCTCCCCCCACTTTTATAAGCTCTAGCCCAGTACTTTTTAGGATCTCAAGTTTTCTCTAGCAAATATAATTGAGATGACTTGCTGATCACTAAGAACATTTGTAGATTTAAAACTCCATAATTCTAAGAACCTACCAATTATTCACCTTCCATTAAAGGCATTGATAATTCTGCCAAAAGACATCCAACCCCCTCAAAATCAAACGGAAAAAAAAAGTGCGGTAATACAACATCATTACCTTAGAGGAAGCCCATTTACGAGACAAAATCAAATGCCAAAAGGATAGGGTAGCCTATTATTAATAGCAACATAAAAGAATCCTTGAACTTCTAGAAGTCATTTGAAAATAAGTATTTTTATTACTATAATCTTTAAGTATATTTATAGTAGCAGCCACTAGTTCTCTTGCTGTTAATGGATTGTCAGCATTTCCATTAGAAGCTCACTTTGCAAGTAATCTATAGCTTGTCTCCCATAGTTTGACTCAAGCTCATAACTGAGAATATTATGCCTAAGATAATGTAATAACTTGAATCCTTAATGATAAACAATGGTGTCACACTTCATATAGTGTGATATCCCTGCAAAACAACTCTAGGTCTCAGTTTGGAAGCTCTGTGATCTGTTTCTGCTGCATTATGAAGCATGATTCTTCTGCAAAGGAGTTAAATTGGGTCAGGTCAGCAGACAGTTTGTAATGAGCTTCCTGGTAAGAAAAGCACTTTAGGAATACAAAAATAAGACCATGGCATGGCATTTTCATATAGAAAAGGTATTTAAATTATACCTGTAACTGTATTAAGATACTTCCATTTATAAAGTTTTCTCCCAAGAAAATAATCCCATTTACTCTTGTCCCAGTAAAACTAATTTTCTATTTCTCTTCCTACAAACTTCTCCTTTTTAAGAAGTTCTTCACATCTACTGAGACAGTAAATGTCCTGACAAATGCTTTCCAAGGCTTCAGGATTTCAGAGAGATTCCAGCTTAACTGCCACAAAAAGAAATGAAAAATATCCTAGTTATATCTGGTTTGGACTTCTGGTAAGCACTGTGGAATTCAAAGAGAGCATGTGGTTCAGCCAAATCAATAAACAACAAAAACTAACCCTTAACAAACAATGCCCGACATATGCCCAGGTACTGTTAAAGGGCTTTAGAGTGTGACAATTTCATCCATCTAACAACCCTACAAGCTAGCTGAGGCAGAGGAACTTGGCCAAGACACCCAGCTAGAAGGTGAGCCCTGTTCCTGACCATCTCTCTGTAATTAGCTGCTTTAATAGTAAGAAGCTTTTCTGTTGACCCATTTACTTGTGCATTTGTTGGAAGACAAATTTTTGGAACCAACTGTTAAAAAGCTGCAAGTAGGAAATTCAGATCCACAAACTGAATTTTATGTTTTATAAAATCAAAACAATCTTAAACATCAGCATGCTATTAGAATGATTATGTATATTATATATATAATATATAAATATTCTCTTTACACACACACATATGCATGGTGTAATCGCTGGGGAGAATGTAGAGAAGTCTTGAGCCTTGTGCACTGCGCTGGAATATAAAATGGTGTAGTCGGTGTGGAAAAGAGTATGCAAGTCTCTAAAAACATTTAAAATATTATGCTAAGTGAAATAAGTCAATCAGAGAAAGACAATTATCATATGATCTCTCTGATATGAAAAATTTGAGAGGCAGGGTGGGGGTCATGGGGGTTGGGGAGGGGGAATGAAAAGAGATGGGACCGGGAGGGAGACAAACCATAAGAGACTCTTAATCTCAGGAAACAAACTGAGGGTTGCTGGGGGTGGGGAGGACGGATGGGATGGCTGGGTTACGGACACTGGGGAGGCTATGTGGTATGGTGAGTGCTGTGAAATGTGTGAGCCTGATGATTCACAGACGTGTACCCGTGGGGCAAATAATACATTATATATTAATGAAAATAAAAAAGAATTACCATATTATTTAGAAATTCTACTTCTGGGTATATAACCAAAAGAAACGAAAGCAGGAAATTAAGCATATTTGTATAGTGATGTTCATAGCAGCATTACTCATAACAGCCAAAAGATGGGAACAATCCAAATGTTCATTAATGCATGAATCAATAAAATGTGGTATATATAAATAATATCCAATTATATATACACACATATGTGTGTATACATGTATATATGTATATGTTTATGTATACACACAATATGTAGATTTTTTTCAACGTGGATGGAGTAGAGTATTTCCAAGATGGATGTTTAAAAAAAAAAACCACTTTGTGTATCATAAAATATTATGGAGGGTTTTCTTGGCATGAAGAATCTGAAAGTTAACCACTCATTCCTTCAACATTTCCTGACAGCACACTATTTATGGTTCAGGCATAAATCTAAGCCCTGAGGACATAGCAGTAAATAAGGGGGGAGGGAGTGTCTATGCTCATAGTTTTTTTTTATTGAGGTATAACATTAGCTTCAGGGGTACAACAGGATTATTCACTATTTGTACATATTGTGAGATGATCACCAGAATTTGTCTAGTTAGCATCCATCAGCATATAGAGTTACATTTTTTTTCTTGTGATGAGAACTTTTAAGAGCTACTCCCTTAGCGACTTTCCAGGGCTCAGCAGAGGATTGTTAGCCATGGTCACCAGGCTGCACATTACATCCCCATGCTGCATTGTGGAATTATAAGTTTGTACCTTTTTTTTTTTTTTTCGGTGGGCGGCAAAGAAAGGTTTGTTGAGTGATAATACGAAGCTCCCAAACAGACAGGGGACCCAAGATGGTTACCCAAGTTTGTACCTTTTGACCCTCTTCACCCACTTTGCCTGCACCCAACCCCTGCCTCTGACAACCACCAATCTGTTCTCTGTACTGACAAGCACAGATTTTTTTTTTTTGCTTGTTTTAGATTCCACAAATAAATGAGATCACACAGTATTTGTCTTTCTGTAACTAATTAGCATAATGCCCTCATGGTCCAAAAATTTGTTGCAAATGGCAAGCTTTTCTTCTTTTCTGAATAATATTCCATGGTGTATATGTACATTTATGCATTGATGGGTAGTTAGGTTGCCTCCGTGGTTTGGATATTGTAAATAATGCAGTAAATATGGTGGTATATAGATCTTTTCAAACTATTATTTTCATATCCTTCAGATAAATATCCAGAAGTAGAAATGCTGGACCATATGGTAGTTCTATTTTTAACTTTCAGAAGAGTCTTCATAGTGGCTGTACCAATTTACATTCTCACCAGCAATGTACAAGTGTTCCCTTTTCTCCATATCCTGATCAACACTTGCTAATCTGTTGCTTTGATGATAGCCATTCTAACAGGTGTGAGGTGCTAGCTGCTTATGGTCTTAATTAGCATTTCCCTATAATTAGTGATGTTGAACAGATTTTCAGGTCCTGCTAGCCATCTATATGTCGTCTTTGGAAATACGTTTATTCAGAGCCTGTGCCCATTTTTAAATCAGATTGGTATTTTTTGTACTATTGAGTTGTATGACATCTTTTTTTTTTTGTATGACATCTTCTTATTTTGATTTATTAACCCCTTATCACATATGCTTTACAAATATTTGCTCCCATTCAGTAGCATATCTTTTCATTTTGTTAATGGTTTCCTATGTGTGGAAGCTTCGTAGTTTGATGTGGTCCCACTTATTTTTGCATTTGATGCCTTTCTTTAGGTGTCAAACTAAAAAATCCAACCTGTAAGACAGATGTCAAGGAACTTATAGGAGCTCCTTGGAGTTTTGTTTTCTCCTAGGAGTTTTATGGTTTTGAGTCTTATATTTAAGTAAGGTAGTGGTCCAGTTTCATTCCTTCTGCATGTGGCTACCCAGTTTTCCCAGCACCATTTATTAAACAGACTGTACTTTCCCCATTGCCCATTGTATATTCTCGGCTCCTTTGTAGTCATTGAATTAACCATGTATGTGTGGGTTTATTTCTGGACTCTTTACTCTGTTCCATTGATTTTTTCTGTATTAAATAACAATGCCATACTCTTTTGGTTACTATAGCTTCGTAATACAGTTGAAGTCAGGGAGAATGATGCCTTCCGCCTTGTTCTTCTTTCTCAAGATCGTTTTGGTCATTTGGGTTCTTTTGTGGTTCAAAACAAGTTTTAGGATTATTGGTTCTCTTTCTGTAAAAAAAAATGCCATTGAATTTTGATAAGGATTGTACTGAATCTATAGATTGCTTTGGGAAGTATGGACATTTTAGCAATATTCCTCTGATCCATGAGCAAGAAGCATTTCCATTTATTTGTCTTCAGTTTCTTAAATATAGTTGACATACAATATTTATACTTAATATCTTTAGTTGACATGACAACCCAGTGATTCACCAGTTACATACATTAGGAAATGCTCACCATCATAAGTATAGTCACCATCTGTCACCATGCAAAGTTATTCCAATATTATTGACTATATTCTCTATACTGTACTTTTTATCCCTGTCACCTAATTCATAACTGGAAGTTTGTACCTCTTTATCTCCTTCACATAATTCATCCACTCCACTCCCAGGAACCACCAGTTTCTTCTCTGTATTTACAAGTTTTTTTTTTTAATTTTGATTTTTTGATTCCATATAAAAGGGAAATCATATGGTATTTGTCTTTTTTTATTTGTCTGACTTATTTCACTTAATGTAATACCCTCTAGGTCCATCCATGTTGATGTAAAAGGCAAGATTCCATTCTTTATGGCTGAGTAATATTCCATTGTGTGTGTGTGTGTGTACTTTACACACACCATATAGTTATCCATTCGTGTATCAATGGGCACTTAGGTTGGATCCATTTCTTGACTATAAATAATGCTGCGATAAACATAGGAGTGCATAACATATTACATGAATGTATTTGTTTTCTTTGGTTAAATACTCAGATGTGCAGTTATTGGGTTGTATAGTAGTACTGCTGTTTTTAATTTTTTGAGGAACCTCCACACTGTTTTCCATAATAGCTCTACCATTTACATTCCCAGCAACAGTGTACGAGTGTTTCCTTTTCTCCACATCCTAGTCAACATTTGTTATTTTTTGTGGTTTTGATAACTGCCATTCTGGCTGTGAGGTGATGATAGGTCATTGTAGCTCTGATTTGCAGTTTCTTGATGATGAGTGAGGTTGAATATTTTTTCACGTGTCTGTTGGCCACGTGTATTTTTCTTTGGAAAAATGTCTGTTCAGGTCCTCTGCTCATTTTTTTTTTTATTAGATTGGGTTGTTTTGGTAGTAAGTTGTATACATTTTTTACATATCCTTTCCAAATATCTAATTCAGTAAGTTGCCCTTCTGTTGATGGTCTCCTTTTCCATGCAAAAGCTTTTAATTTTTTTTTTAAAGATTTTATTCATTTATTTGACAGATCACAAGCAGGCAGAGAGGCAGGCAGAGAGAGAGGAGGAAGCAGGCTCCCCGCCGAGCAGAGAGCCCGATGCGGGGCTCGATCCCAGGACTCCGAGATCATGACCTGAGCCGAAGGCAGCGGCTTACCCCACTGAGCCACCCAGGCGCCCCAAAGCTTTTAATTTTGATATTGTCTCATGATGTTATGGCTGATGTCAAAGAAATGACAGCTTATGTTCTCTTCAAGGATTTGTATGGTTTCAAGTCTCACACTGAAGTCTTTCATCCATTTTGCGTTCATTTTTATGTATGGTGTATTACAAGGTGCTCCCATTTCATTCTTTTGCATGTAGCTGTCCAGTTTGTCCAGGACATTTGATACTAGATTATATTTTCTCTTTGTTCAAGTTCTTACTGTGTTCATCCATTCTTCTCCCAA
Source organism: Lutra lutra (assembly GCF_902655055.1). Classification (NCBI taxonomy): domain Eukaryota; kingdom Metazoa; phylum Chordata; class Mammalia; order Carnivora; family Mustelidae; genus Lutra; species Lutra lutra. The sequence goes on along the minus strand of NC_062296.1, from coordinate 79,533,739 downwards.
GTTCAGTGAGTATCTTTATTAAGTAAATCCGCTATATCTGTCTCATTAAGGACTTTCTCTAAAGTTTTCTTTTCCAGTTTTGAGCATATTCGCTGATTTTCCTTGATACTCTGTGTTGCTTTCTGTGTATTAGATACAACAGCCACCTCCTCCCATGCAGAAGGAATAACCTCACGGCAGAGATGAAACTTACCATTCAACCCTCTCACAGCTCTTGGGTTGTCTCTCAAACCTTTGTGATTGTCCAAGCAGTGTATGCTATTTTTAGCAAAGTGGATCCCAGTACTGGAGGGTGTAGCAAGGCCTATCAGTGTCCCCAAAGGGAGGATCTCAGTGAGCGCCTAGATTCAGCTGATTGGAAGCCAGACCCTCAGGCACAGCATTTAAAATATGCAAATATAGGCGTATTTCAGCAATACTGTGGGTTTGGTTCCAGATCACCATACTAAAGTGAACAATGAAGCAAGCCAAAATAATTTTTTGTTTTCCTCGTACATATAAAAAAGTTATGTTTACACTATACCGTAGTTTATTAAATTTAAAATTACGTGCTGTCTAAAAAAACAATATAGAAATCTTAATTTAAAAATACTTTATTGTAAAAACAGGCTATCCATTTTCTCAGCTTTCAGGGAGTCATCTTCTTGGTGTAGGCTCTTGCCTCAGTGCAGATGGCTGCTGACGGATCAGGGTGGTGGTGGAGGGCTGGGGTGATTTCTTAAGACAACAATGATGTCCCATCTCTTGACTGTCCTTTCAGCAACCATTTTTCTATAGCACACAGTGCTGTCTGACAGCATTTTATCCACAGTAGAATTTCTTCCCAAATTGGAGCCAATCCTCTCAAACCCCGCTACTGTTGTCTCGACTAAGTTTATGTAATATTCTCAATGGTTTGTCATCACTGCAACAGTCTTCACAGCATTTTCACCAGGAGTAGATTCCATCTCAAGAAACTGCTTTGTTCATCCATAAAAGATGAGGAGCTGCTTCTTAAAGTTTTGTCAGGAGATTGTAGCAGTTCATTCCCATCTCTAGGCTCTATTTCTAATTCTCCTCTTCTTCTTCCCACTACATCTGCAGTCTCTTCCTCCCCTTCCACCCTTCAAGATCATCTGTGATGGTTAGAATCCACTTTTTCCAAACTCCTGTGACCATTGATATTTTTACTTCTTCTAATGAATCACAAATGTCCCTAATGGCAACTGAGATGGTAAATCCTTTCCAGAAGGTTTTCGTTTGACTTTTCCTGGCTCCAGCAGGAGAATCACTAGCTCTGGCAGCTATAGCCTTACAAAAAGTGTTTCTTAAATCCTAAGGCTCGAAAGTCAAAGTGATTTCTTGATCCATGGGCTGAAGAAGGGATGTTGTGTGAGAAGGCATGAAAGGAACGTTAATCTCATTACATATCTCCACCAGAGCCCTTGGGTGACCAGGTACAGTGTCAATGTGCAGTGGTATTTTAAGTGATCTTTTTTTGTGTGGGCTTACAATATTCAGTAAACTATGTAGTAAACAGATGGGCTGTCATCCATGCTTTGTTCCCTTTATAGAGCACAGGCAGAGTCGATGTAGCATAATTCTTAAGGGTTCTAGGATTTTTGAAATACAAAATGAGCAGTGGTTTTAACTTAAAGTCCCTAGCTAGGTTAGCCCCTGACCAGAGACTCGGCCTCTATTTTAAAGCGTTGGAGCCAGAATTCCAACCCCCCCGCTCTAGCTATGAAAGTTCTAGGTAACATCTTCTAATAGCTGGCTGTTTTGCCTACCCTGAGTATCTGCTGAGTGCAGCCGCCCTCACGCGTTTCCATAGCTAGAGCTTCGAGAGAACAGGCTGCAGCTTCTACCTCAGCACTTGGTGCCTCGCCTTAGGCTTTTATGATCGTTTCTTTCCTTAAGCCTCATGAACCAAACTGTGATGGCCTCAGATTTTCTCTCATGCAGCTCCTCACCTCTCTCAGCCCTCACAGAAGTGAAGACAGTTAGGGCCTTGCTCTGGATTAAGCTTTGGCTTAAGGGGATGTGGTGGCTGGTCTGATCTCCTATTCAGACGGCTAAACTTTCTCCGTGTCCACAAGAAAGCTGTTCCGCTTCCTTATTGTTCTGTGTTCATTTGAGTAGCACTTTAAATTTCCTTCAAGAATTTTTTGTGTTCACAAGTTGGAAAGCTGGCACAAGAGGCTGAGATTTCACCACGCCTTCCTCACCAAACTTAAGAATTCCTAGCCTTCGATTTAGAGTGAGAGACCTCTGACTCTTCCTTTCACTAGAAAACTTAGAGGCCGCTGTAAGGTTATATCAGCTGGCCTCATTTTAGTATTGTTGTTGTCTCAGAGAATAAGTAGCCCAAGGAAGGGGAGAGAGATGAGGAAAAAATTGGTCACTGGAGCAGTCAGAACACAGACATTTAAGTTCACCATATTATCCGGGCATGATTCATGGTGTCCCAACACAATTACAATAGTAACATCAAAGACCACTGGTCACTGTAACAAATATAAGAATAATGAACATGTTTGAAATATCGCATGAATTACCAGCAAATGACACAGACCCAAAATAAGCAAATGGTGTTGGAAAATGGGTGCCAGTAAACGAATTCAGTGCATGGTTACCACAATCCTTCAATTTGTAGAAAACAGTATATCTGCAAATAATACAAAGTAAAGCACCATAGTATGAGGCACCCCTCTGTATACCCTCCTGTAGGACTGCAAGCTAAGTCCTGTTGAGCACCAGAGGTTGGTCATCTAGAGGTGCTTGTCCATGGCAGTCATTCAAACTCAGGACACTTGACCAGTGTACAAGTTCCTTTCTAGGAGATGCAACACAGAGGGTGAATACAAAGTTGATGTCCAATGGCCCCGGTCCTTAGCGTGCACCTCATTATGTCCCTAGAACTGTGCCAAACCAAACACCTTGCTTAGGCCCCAGTTCCTGGGTAAATGAAGAACCTCTTTGATAGAAAGACTGGGGGTTTATTTCGGCCTACTGTCTGGGCAGTGCCCTGGGGTTGGCTAGCCACCAGAGGTAGGAGATCAAGGAGCATCCCTGGGGTGGCAGCCCCCAAAGACCAGGACCCAGACACATGTACAATCTCCTCTCCAGGAGCTACTGGTGCTCCGGAGGGTGGAAGAAAGAGTGTGAAGTTAGCACCTGGCCTCCAAGGTCTCTGGAGAGGATTATGGTCAGCCCTTAGATGGATGTTTAATTAGAAGCCTGCCACTCTGGCCACAGCTATGAAGATAAGCTAAAAGGTTTATTTAACAGAAGCAGGGGTCTCTAACCTCTTGCTATGGCCCTGGGGGTCATCCTGGGGGATGGTTGCTCAGTCAGTCAGTCTTCTGGGACTCTGGAGTGCAAGTTGCACTGGCCACCAGATCCAGGAGTTCTCGAGGTGTCCCCTTGGTGGCTACAAGATGGGGGTACCAAAGAAGGGTACAAGGTCCTTTCTGGGACATGCCAGTAAGCTGGAGTGAGGTAAAGGGAAACTCAAAGATGGCATCTACCAGCCCCTGTCCCTAGAGACTAACCCAAGCAGGCTCCTAAGCTGTGTGTTAATTTAGATGCCTGCCTCTCAGGCCAATGATTTAACATAAGCAAATAAAGTTCTTTCACAAAGGGAAATTATTTAGCTTTCAAGAGGAAGGAAATTCTGACACATGCTCAACATTGGTTCAACCTTGAAGACATTATGTTAAATGAAATTAGCCAGATACAAGGACAAACACTGTATGACCCCACTAGACTAGTCAAGCTCATAGAGACATTAAGAGGGGGGATTCGCAGGGATTGGGTGGGGTGAAGACAGATTATATGATAAGTACAGAGTTGCAATACGGGAGGATGCAAAAGTTCTGGAAATGGATAATGGTGTTGGTTGCACAGCTATGAATGTTTAACGCCACTGGTAAAAATGGTTAAAATGCTAATTTTGTTAGGTACATTTTATCACAGTTTGAAAAAATCAGGAGTGCACATCATGTAATTTGTTCTTTCTGAAAAACTAACACATCATCAAGGGTTTTAAAAAATATCTCTTATGTTAGATGCAAATGCCTGTTTGGTTCATATATGGATCCACCTGACTGATTGCATTGGGGCCGAGGGTGTTTGTGGTTCGGGATGAACTAAAAACTTGGACCTGACTTAAGGTTATTCTCTCTTGGTGCTCCAGGAAAAGGTCTATGTTCATGTTGTAAAACAGAATAGATGCATTTTCATTTCAAACAGGAAATGAGTCCATGGTCCAAAGTCAATTAAGGACTATGGTGGCAGATCATTCAAAATGATACTAAATGTTTTTAAAATGTAGCCTATGTAACTAAGGCACAATGTTTAAATGGAATGTGTCTGACACTTAAAAAAAAAAAAATCAAGTTTCACTAGGAAGGCCCTACCCCAAAAGCTGATTCAGCATCCGCTGATCCTGGCTCCATGAACCTGAATCCCTTGGAAAAGAATAGCATTGCCTCCAACATGGCAACAAAGCTTCAGAATTCAGCTCCTTTGAAGCCGCTCCCTTTGAGGATAGTCTGGAGGGTATGTCTCTGAGAGACAGAGGTAATACCAAGTCTCTGTGGGGAAGGGGTCCCTTGGCCACTGTCTTCTGAGTTACAAGAATCAAGTTACTAGTTACTAGTTACAAGAATCAAGCAAAGAAAAAATGGATCAAGTAGTTAAAGAGCTGTACATGGGAAGATTGAAAAACAACCTTTTGAGCTCTGATAATCCTCCCATCGGACTGAATAAATGGGAATACGTCCTCTATCATAGCAATGATGGCCCCCCAAGGTCCCACATCCTTGTGTGGTATCCTCCCATAATGTACCCCGATTGTCTGTGTGACCACTGCAATATGGCATAAAGTGATTGTCACTTCAGAGATTAGTCTTAAAAGACTAGGTTTTCTCTTGAATACTCTATCACTCATTCAAGGGGAAGCCAGCTTCTCTGTCATGAAGACACTTGAACAGCCTGTGCAAAGGTCCACATGGGGAGAAATTGAGGTACCTTGTTCTGGGTCACAAGATGCGGAAGAGGATCCTCCAGCCCCAGCTGGCCTCTCGACTGCAACATCATGGCAGACCCTGAATGATAACCACCCAGCTAAGCTGCTTCCTGACTTGCAGAAACTGTGTGAAATAATATTTGTTGTTTTTAAGTCACTAATTTGGGGGTAATTTGTTACTCACCAAGAGATAATATCACCAGGGACACCAAGATTTCTGCTTGCTTAAGAGGAAGGCTGACACTACCTCTCCTGCATCTAGCCGAGCTGGCCTGAAGTGGCATTGTGGCAACGGGCTTTGTCACAGAGCCTTAGAGCACTTTTGGCACATGTGTTTCTCCAGATGCCATACCCTAACCCAAGGCGGGAGGGGGAAGGAAAGTGACTGCCTCCGGGGGACAGTCCTATGGGGGATGATACAGTGCTGGTCAGGAAAAAGAGGCTTGGCCCCAGGCTCCATCCCATACCTCCAAGCACCTGGGAGACCATGGAAAAGCATCATAGTTTTCCTAGGCCTTTGTTACTTTATCTAGAACAAAGCTACAACACTCCTTTTATTATGTGGTTAAAATGGGTAGAGTAGATATTAAAAGGCCTTAAAAAAGGTTTAAGCTGCTATACAACTTCTAAACTGTAACAACATGGTCCTCACCACCACTTCACACTCTGCTGGAGTGGAAGGATGTGGATTTTTGATCATAGTTCTTCATATCAAGCATCAGGTCCCTCAGGGAGAAGCTAAGACTCTCCTGTACGGAGCAAACACAAGTACCGCCACATCCAGGTGGGCAGCAGAAAGGTCAGGTTGGAGGAGGTGGCAGGGAGTAACCGTGGGTAGTGGTGTGCACATGGCTAACTAGAGGTCATGCTTTTCTGGAAGGAAACGAAGGCCCAGCAAACCCCTTCCGCCAACTGAATTTTTTTTTTTTTAAGATTATTTATTTATTTATTTGGCAGAGAGAGAGGGAAGCAGGCCTCTCGCTGAGCAGAGAGCCCGATGCGGGACTCGATCCCAGGACCCTGAGATCATGACCTGAGCCGAAGGCAGCAGCTTAACCCACTGAGCCACCCAGGCGCCCCACCGCCAACTGAATTTGATCTAAACCCCACGTTGTACCAACTCCTGTACCAAGCACCAAAACAATAAAAGGCTAAGGGTATATATCTCTAGCAACCTGTATATATGATAGTGATCTCTGTATAGATCTAAATACAGAGGATTAAACCTCATCATTGCAGATGCTAGAAGGTTCTGGGAATAGGTCTCTGTCAAGCACCCAGGCATCTATTCAATCCAGACACATTTATGGAATACCTACTATAAAAAGCTACGTACAGAGCCGCATACCAGTTCTGTCATACCAAGTTCTGTACTTTAAATCCTTCTATTTTGTACTTCTCCAAGTTGGGGTTATTTGTAACAGTACTGTATTTGCAGGTAATGCAGATCCTCTATTTTAAGAAATGAGTTCTAGTCCCAAATCCACAAATAAAGAATTATTATAATAGCATATTCATGAAAAGCAAATTACTTATCTTGGCGTTTAAAATCCTTGTAACTATTCCTGTACTTTTAATGTCAACAGAAAAAAAGCAATGTCTAAGTCTGGCTGATATGGTAAATTAATGTTAATAACAGTTTTGACACTAATAGCAAGTTTTAAAAAGAAAAACCTCCAGACTCGAAGCTGGGTTTCATTTCTTAAAAATCACTGCAGCTAGCTGTCACCAGACTCCTCTAGAACATTTCTAGCTACTATTTCACCTTCACTGGGAGCCTGAAACAACTAAAATCTATAACGTTACTATGAAATTCTATTCCTTCCCTGCCTATGCTCACTCCAAGTGGAGAAAACATCCATCCTCTCTAGTTACAATACCAGAGACCTATTTCTCCGCAGAGACACATTTCTGAATCCCTATAAGGAAGTGAATACCCACATGGTTCCATTAAAAAAAAAAAAAACCACTAGCTGTTTGTCCATCCCCTGAACATAGGTTGTGAAAATGTGAACTATTAGAGTACACCTTAAACTAACGGGAAATTCTACACTTTGTTATAGATGTCATGGAATCCCAGAGACTAGGTTCTGCACCTTGTCTGCATGCTCTTGCTAGCACCGTGCATATATAAGCACATGATTAAATGGCCCATGAATTAAACTGATTTGAGCCAAGAACTTGAACAGGCCCATGGAGAGTGAAAAGGAACCCAGCCCTTGGCTCCTCCAGTATCGCTAGCTCTTTCTAGAAGTCATTGAAAGCTCGAGCAGCAGCTTGCAAACCCTCTACACCTCTCAGACTCAGGCAATAGGACCTGATTAGCCTATAACATCCACCTCTATAATCATTTAGAGGCCACTAGACTTGAAGCAAAGCATCTCTTCCAACTTCTCAAACATTGTTCTTTTTCTATTACTAATTGAGTGTTTTACTTTTAGATAATCCTATAATGAACCAGCTCAAATGAGCAGAGGCAGCAGTGACAACCCATCAATAAAATAATTAAGCCAAAGTGGATTTTGTTAGAGACTTCTCATGTCATAATAGGAAGTCTAGGCTACTTAAAAACAAGGAAATCAAATGGCATCATTTCGTTTGGTTTTAAAAAGGAAGGCTAGCTTTAAAAGATCTCTTTCATAGACCCTCAGTGCTGCTGACAATACTGGTTCTTTACTCTTTAAGTACATGCACAATAGAAATACCAGTGGAGTACAAGGTGGTTTCCAGAATTTTCTCTTTCCATAGCTTCCACTCAGAATTGTTTGTAGAATTTAGATGAGACCCTCTGTACTTTCTCTAAGATTGAGATCATGGTCTCAGTCCCCTAAGACTTGTATACTTTATCCCAACACATTTATGCCATGGAAAACAGGAAATTCAGGGCATGACAGGCATAGATGCAGGGCAAAATCATGCCTCCTCTCTCTCTCACACACATGCAATGGAAGAAGAAGTTTCCTGAAAAAAAAAAAAGCTGACCAACACAGCTGGGTTTCTTTTGCCCCCTTCTCCCTTCGTGGATCCAAGAGCCCATTAGCTTATCTCACAATACAAATGCCATGACACCACAGACCCACTTGAATCTCATCCCCCAGATTTGCCTCATGTCCAGCTGAAAGACTACAGTGAGCTACAGAACCAACCTCTGTAGTAACAGACCTTCAACAATTACCAAATGGCTTCAAGGTCTGGACAAGAAATAGAAACAGAGACCAGAACTGGCTTTGGGTGCTAGTGGGTGCCACCTTGAGGGATAAAGCCAAAACTAAATAAATGACACACACTTGAAGCTACTCGAGCAGATGCGCATATTGGACTGAGATAAGGGACACCCTTGAGTAGATACATGAAGATAAACCAAAAATGCCCGTCACCGCAGGGCCAAGTGAAGTAATTACATACCCATGCTCCGTCAGGCCCAAACAGCTCTAGGAAGTTGCCAATGAATTCCCTTGACTTCTCTTCCCACTTCTGAATTAGATCATGACTCTTTTCTTCCACTCTGTTGACAAATTCCTTTGATCTTTCCTCTACATTCTTGACCTTTTCCTTCATCTTGTCTACTTGGTTCTGGAAGCGGTACTTCTTCTCCTGGTCAAAAATGAAAAGAGGAAAAAGAGATTAATCCCAGAGGGCATGAGAGAGACCAGTCATTCACACTAATGGTCATTTTATTTCGACTTGTGTTTGTTCTTAACCTGAAGAGTCAGGATGTTGCTATTTCAAGGGCTAGATTGACGGGAAGGCACATCTCTTGTAAGAAAAGTCATTTGTCATTAGTCTACTTGGATATGTAAAGTGAAATACAAGTGATTTTAATATTTTTCTTGTAAACATCAGAGTTGAAGTCACTTATATAAGAACAAAAAATACGTATTTGCTGTTTATTACAGGTAGCTATTGGGCAACTCCCACCCCCCCAATTCCCCTGGGATTTAGACAAAAGTATGAGTTGTCCATAGAATGGTCACTCAGAGGCTGCCCACGTTCTCTTTTTTACTGGGACATTGTTAAAACCAGTACTGGTTGAAATCGGCCACTGGCTAAGCCGTAAAAGCCTTGTGTGACACTATAATTTTCATTGTAATGATATTTTCCTTTAAGCTAATTGAATTGCATCTATTTCCTTGGTGATGAAGACAGTTTTCATCCCGATAGCTTCTCTGGACTGAGATTTTGTCCTTCTTATAGCCGCTGTGCAGCAATGCTGTTCCGGTGCATCCAGAAGGCCCTATATGTTGGGCAAGTCACAGGCCACCTCTAAACCTGTTTGTTCCTCAGTCAAATGGGGATAATTATCATCCCTACCCCATCAAGTTCCTGTAACTATTAAGTCAGATCATGCACGTGAAGGGCTTGACACAAAGGCTGGCATTTAAAAGTAAAAACACAGTGTGCGTCGGCTGTTTGATTACAATGAAGCAACGTAAGTAAGCCTCTCCTCGTGTCACCTGAGGAACGTGCTAGCAAAGCACGGAAATAACACGAGATGAACGGCCTTCCCCTCCATGAAGTCATGATCTATTCTCTCCTCACAGGAAGGTTTTTTCTTCACTACATGGGACTCAAGCTCCTATCTCAGAATTTTTTGAAACACCTGAAATATTGAAATATTCAGCCCTTCCAAACTTCGGCCTCGGTGGGGCGTGAGCTGCATGTAACGAGCGGCGCGGGGGGGGGGGGGCAGCCCGGGCTGGAGGGGCCTGCAGCCTGCAGCAGGGAGCGCTGCCGCCGGCCCCTCTGCTCTGCTGGAGGTCGCCTCCGAGCACAGCGTTACTCATGTCTAAGTTGAGGGACCTGGACTAGGCGACGGCCGCTGGCAGGTTCCTGCCACCTCTGAGGTTCCGTGCTTCAGCGACGCGCCCATCTGACATTCGATTCTCTCTCTGAGCTGCAGCCAGCCTCGTCGCAGAAAGGCCGAGAGCCGTCCACGCTCACTACATGGTTCCTTGAGCTAAGTGGCTTAAAGGCCGTTAGAAGAGAACCAGCAATAACTTTTGGAAACGGTTTCACATGCTTGAATGGCTAACTGGATTCAATTTGAAAGAAGTTTAATTTATTGAAATAACCAGGGCTTTATTTTCTATAAGACACCAAATAATCACTTTGATGGGATACCAAATAATCACTTTTCAGCCACTTGTTCTGGTGCCCCTTGAACCCAACATTTTCTGTTTTGTTGCCCGACTTGTGTGAAGCCACAGAGCCTAGACTCCCAAGCTCCCTGCCTCTTGAGGACAAAGAATAACCACTGGTGGACAGTTAACAAACCGCTCCCCACCTAGAAGGCACCAACGATCGAGGTGTGTAAGCTGCCAGATAGTTTGGCAGAAAAATCACTCTTAAAAAAAAAACCTATGGGGGGGTGGTGTTGAAATTCCGTATGGATGAAGGGAATGATTCTGTTTTAATCAACTTTGTCCCCTCTTCGGAGTCCAGGCAAATACAGTTGTCCAGACGCACTAACATCACCTCTAGCAACTGGACTGCCCTCTTAGCTTTGTAACAGCCTGTTTTGCTTGTTTTAAAGATTGTTTTAACAGTTGCTCTATTATTAAACTAACAGCAGCTCTGTGGGAACAATACAGCACAAATACAAAAGGAGCCAAGGACTTTAGGTTTTATTTAAGCAGCTGTAATTTCTCTGGACAATAAAAAAAAAATGGCTGTTAAGGTTTCTAATGAGCATCTGTAAGGCCTTAATAAAAAGAAAATTTAAAACTCATTTTCTCTGAGTTTAGCTTTTCATTGCCTCTGCCTTCCTTCCTTCCCTTTGAGCAGAAGACAATGCTTGCCTTTCACGAGGGCAAATCTCCCAGACCCCCTTCAGTTAAGTTTGAGAACTCTCAAAGCGGGAGGTTGGAGGAGGAGAAGGGAGACAGCCCCTTTATAAAACGTGGAGCTCACTACTGTGGGCTTTGATTGACTTAAGTTAGCCCTTTGGACACTGTTTTCTCCATCTGTAAAATGGGGAGAATACAGGGGCGCCTGGGTGACTCAGTGGGTTAAGCCTCTGCCTTCAGCTCAGGTCATGATCTCAGGGTCCTGGGATCAAGCCCCACATCGGGCTCTCTGCTCAGTGGGGAGCCTGCTTCTCCCTCTCTCTCTGCCTGCTTGTGATCTCTCTCTGTCAAATAAATAAAATCTTTTTAAAAATGTTAAAAATGGGGAGAATACATCACTGCACCTTTATGCGGACCGAATTGGGACAATAAATATACAAGATCAGGAACACTGTGGTGCTGGAATTTAAAACAGAAACGCTGTGAGGGATACAACAAGCACTCAGCAAATGGCGGCAGTGCGGGTGTGTGTGGTGTCCGTCCGAGGACATGGGGGCGGGGGACGGCACGCTTACATTTATGAAGCTGACATTGAGCTCCTTGGCTGTGTACCCTCTCTGCAGGTTGCGTCTGGCATAAACATCGTAGTCGCGGACGATTCTGGTGATGATATCTGACGTTGAGATGCCTTCCGTTCTTTGAGTTGGAACAAACATTCCTGTTCAAAGAATAAAGAGGAGAACAAGAGTGAGATGGTCTCTGTTGCCCCATTTTCCGTAAACACTCGTTTCCAACTCGTTTCAGTGCGTGAGTGAGGCTTTTGCATGTGACGCCAGCTGGCTGGTCCAGGCTCAACTCCGTGCACTTCCGGCCGGCCCGGCATCCTGGCCCTGAGCCCTGGGCGCTCCTGGCATTCATTTGTGCCACGTCCTGCTTCTCTGCCCCAGGTCCCCCCTCCCTGCCTACACCAGCTGCAGCCTTCCTCCTCCTCCGGCAGGGCCCAGCTTCGAGGTGTCTTCTCTGCCAAGTCTTTCCTGATAGCACCAAGCAGAAGCCACAACCTCCAGGATACAAACATGTCTTCCATTAACAAACACACTTTAAATACCTGTCTCCTTGTTGAAAGGGAACATTTTCAAAGTAGAGATCATGCCTCGATGGCCGCCCCCTGCTCGGTGCCCTTTACTGGCACATGGAAGGTGCTCAATAAATGCAAATTAGATAAGTGACTAGGGAGTCACAAGCGTGACAGGCAAGTCCCCTGCTTCCCAAAGGAAGTCTGCAACACATTCGGCTGAGGAAAAGACCCAAAAGCACTATTTTGTCATCTCTGATTTGAAGACCTGTCCTTAGGATGCTGGATGATTTTATCTCCCTCACAGTAGTCTACTCTGTTTGGTGGTTTCACCACTCAGGACCCTGTCGTCTAGAACACTTGGGACTGAGTAAAAATAAGCTCAAAGGATGCCAAGTTCTAATAGACCCTCCTTACCGTCCTCAAGTCTAAATTTGGGTGCACCGATACAGGGCTATAAAGAGGTCGCTAGTGTTATCGAGGCAAGAATGTGGCTGTTGCTTACACTTCTGTTGTCAACTGAAATGACATGTTGGCAGTTGAGGTATTTCTACCCAGTATGATTATGGCTGCTCAGAGACATCAGGGATGGGATGGCATGATGGATGGGGCCTAGGGACAAAGGCGCTGGGTTCTCAGGAGACTTAGGCAAGACTCATGCCTCAGAAGTCAAGTTTCTTAACCTCAGTGTCCAAAACTGAGAAATGAGGTGACCAGACAAGATGACCTTGGGCTCATCTGTGCCACCTCCCTCTCCCTCACTCCCCATGTCCAATCACTCTCTTTCCACTCACCAGTCTACTCCCTAAGAGGCTCCCCGATTCACCCACTTTTCTCCATCCTCTGTCTAAAGCCATCTAACACCATCTGGCTCAAGGATTATATCAAGAGCCTTAAAACCAGTCTCCAGTGATACTGATTTTGTTCCCTCAACCCTGTCTATACATAGCAAGAGCCACAGAGCAGTCTTTCAAAATAGAAATCAGAGGGCTGCCCAACATCTTTCACTGGCTTTCTACAGTCCTCAGTATTCAGACCCAAATCTGTACCTTGGCTCTGCAGCGGCTTACTTGACCCCTTTCCTGCATGCTCTCATGAGTCTCATCGAAGACCCACTCCCCAAGCTCACTGCCTAAGCCAAGGCCCCCGGGCTCCACCACCGTAAGCGGCCCCATTGTCCTTGGATTCTCCAGAGGTGGGCAGCAAGCTAAGCCTGCCTGAGCCCCCCACCCTGGACTTGAGCGTCCTGACAGGGCGGGCCCCTCCCCTCACTCTGCCACCAACATCCTCTCTACCTGGCCAACTCCCAGTCATCCACTGGGCTTCACCTTCAGCGTCACTTCCTCAAAGAAATCTCTCAACCCCTGGGCTGGCTCTTCTGGCTTTTATTCCGTCTCATGCTCTACGGCTCTTTTCCTTCAAATATTCCAAGGTCTTTATAGAACAGCTTCTTCAGCAACTGCCTTCCCCACTTGACAATAAGCTATATGAGGGAAGGGACTGCTCCTGTCTTATCCTCCTCGAGATTCTCAGCACTGGGCCGCAAGCTGCCCGACTGAGTAGAGGACTACTGATCTCTAAGGGCCTTTCCAAAGCCAATTCTGTTTCTCTTGTCAGCCTTCTGGCCCCTGCTAGGGCGGCCCACGGAATTCACGGCCAGTGTCAGCTGCACATGCGTGGTAGCCGCAGCAGGCAGCTACTCCTGCTATGGGAGACAAAGCACCCGCTTTCTAATACTCTGGGGCTCAGAGCACGGACTTGGGGTTTACAGCTAAACTTCAAAAACTTCGCCTCCCACTTTTTGAGAATACAGACTCAAACACAGAAAACCAAAGGGAAGACAGAGGGTGTGACCATCCCAACATCTGTAGCTGAACAGTCCCCAACCGACTCAGCTGTGCAGGGGGCCCTGGGGGCTGGGGGACTGAGACAACATCCTCACCTTGGTGGGAGCAGCAGGGACCTTTCCAGTGAGCACCGCGTCCCATCTTTCAGCAGGCAGATCCTTTTCCCACCCCTTGCCACCTGGTGAACCATTTGGAAGATCCTCCGGCCACTAGCAGATTTCAGCAAGTCACTTAGGCCCCAGGGACATGAGCTCCCCCTTTCTGTGAGCCACAGAGTAAGGGCTCCCTGGCTGAGTAACAGGAAGTTGGGGGCGGGGACAGGCTTGCTTTGGTGGGGAGGGAGGTCTGTGAAAGAAGCCAAGCCCTCTGCTGACATAATGAGGCACCCGGCTTCCTCCAAATCCTAATTAGTGCTCTGCTAAAAATATTCAGTAATGAGCATGATCAGAGAACCTTTTTTATCATGCTTTTCCGAATTGCAGTGTTTGGCTATGGAGCTATTTTAAGCAGCAGCCAAGCACACGATAATGAAGGAACCTTTCAAAGGTAGTAGGGCCACAGCAGCAGGAGGACGAGGCCTGCAGACCTGACAGTCCGCCTCATCTGCGCACCATCCTTCCATCCAGCTTTGACCAGAGGGTTTTGACGTTTAGCTCTGACAAGCAAAGCAGAGCGCTGCAAAGTTTAATCCGTACCCTCGATAGCTCTGGCTTCATTTAAAGTGACTGGTGACTTTCAAAGTAGATCTGAATTAGAGGGCAAGAGCCTGGTGTGCACGCCGAGGCCATTTCTGAGCATCTTCCTCTCACGATGAATGCCATGACCTTCTCTGCCGTGGCTCTCCCCCGGCGAGCCAGCAGCAGAGCAGACCAAGGGGCCTGTGGGAGGAAGGGTCACAGGTGGTCTCTGCCTGTGCGCCGGGGGCAGGTAGGACACCACCTGACTGTTCAATCTGAAGACAGGAAGCGGGGTGGATAGAGGATGGGCGCCATCCCCGTCCCCCGGGATTACCTGCCCCCAACAAAAAGAAGGTGGTAGTAGTGACACCGGCACACGTCCATGGCTGGGGACCAAGAGGCCCTGAGGCTTCTGTCAGGATTGCTGACTCTCCGAATGCCTCCCCGCTAGGACACACACCCTCGCAGGCAGCCCCGCGCTTTCCGAAGCCCACGCACCACGCCGAGGGGCCACGGGCAGGCGCTGCGGCATCCACCACGGCTGAGCTCCCTGTGGACCACCAGCACCCACTGCCAGCCAGACAAGGGCACCGTCTGGGACCCCCAGGCCACCTGGGGCTTCGGATGACCACAGTCCCAGGCAATAGCTGAGTATAGCCATGGGAGAGACCCCAAGCAAGAACCACCCCACCAAGCCTTACAAAAGCACAAGCAAAAGGAAGTGGCTCTTTTATGCCACCGACTGTGGGAGTAATTTGTTATGCAACAATAGGGTGACGGATTGCTTTTGAGTGAGGAGAATGTTGAACCTGTTCCTATATCCTAAAATCGGGAAAGCAACTTTTTCTTAGCTCACTAGAGACTACTCACCTAGCAATAAAACCACCACCGAGTGCATGTTTTTACTGTACAAGGCAGCTGAGAAACTGTCCCCCCAGGAAACGTGGATTCCATTCACCTCAGGTGAACTGTACCTGGTCTAGATTCTTGCTACTCTGAGTGAGGTCTATGGACTTGCAGGACCTACCAACCCAGCAGCTCCTTAGAAATGGGGATCTGAGGTCCCACCAGACCTAATGAACCCAAATCTGCATTTAAAGAGATCCTGCAGTATGTCTCCCAAGGCGAGGGAAACAAAAGCAAAAATAAACTATTGGGACTAAATCAAAATAAAAAGCTTCTGCACAATGAAGGAAACAACCAACAAAACAAAAAGACAGACAACCTACCGAATGGGAGCAGATATGTGCACATGACATAGCCCATAAGGGGTTAGTATCCAAAATACATAAAGAACTTATACAACTCAACACCAAAAAATCCAATTACAAATGGGCAGAAGACATGAAGACGACATACAGATGACCAACAGACACATGAAAAGATGTTTAACATCACTTGTCATCAGGGAAATGCAAACCCAAACTACCCCTGGTATCAGCTCACCCCTGTCAGAATAGCTACAATCGAAGACAGAAGAAACAGCACGTGTTGGTGAGGATGTGGTGAAAAAGGAGCCCTCGTATACTGTTAGTAGGAATGCACACTGGTAGAGCCAAGGTAGAAAAGACTATGGAGGTTCCTCAAAAACTTAGAAATATAGAATTACCATAGGGTCTGGTAATAGTACTACTGGGGGTTTACCCAAAGAATACAAAAACTGTAATTCAGAAAGATACATGCACCCCTATGTTTACTGCAGCATGATTTACAGCAGCCAAGACCGAGAAGCAGCCCAAGGGTCTGCTGACAGACGAATGGATAAAGATGTGGCACATATGTACCATGGAATATTACTCAGCTATACAAACGAATGAGCTCTTGCCATTTGCAACAACAGGGATGGACCTAGAGGTCTCTGGTCTCTGGCCAGAGAAAGACAAATGCCATATGATTTCATTCATACGTGGAAATATAGGAAACCGAACACATGAACAAAGAAAAAAAAGACAAACCAAGAAGTAGACTTAACTATAGAGAACAGTCAGTTACCAGAGGGGAGGTGGGGAGGGATGGGGGAAATAGGCGAAGGGAATTAAGAGTGCTGAGCACTGAGTACTGTACAGAATTGCTGACTACTATACTGTATACCTGCAACTAATATAACACTGCATGTTAAGTGTACGGGGTGGAGGGGAGAGGAGGGGAGGGGAGGGGAGGGAAAGAGAAGAAAAGCAAGATCCTGTAGGGATCTATAGTCACATTCACATTCGACAAGCACTAGTCTATACTAGGTCCTTCATGGTGATTTTAAGGAAGGACCAGCCGGCTCACAGCCCAGATCTTACAGAGACTTAGTAAGGTAACCATTGCTCCATGCCATAAGCCATCTCCACGTAACTGATTCCTCAGCCAGTTTCTCCCCTCCTTCTCCCCTCCTACCCCTGCCATGTTCCTCAGCAGCCCTCCAGGTCTAAAGGCTATGGTGGTTTGGAGCAATTTAGAGCAGGTGGTCAGCCTCTCCCTTTAATAAAGGGGTGAAGGACTCAGGGGCCATGATACCAATGCAAAGCAAACAGAGTAGATACAAAGGTTGATATAATTATTCCTAGACTGCCCCATGATCTAAGCAATTTGAAAAACTCTGTAAGACAGTGTGCACGTCCAAATTATCTGGGTAAACAGCTCTACTCCCTGCAGAGTGGGCAGAGTCCCTGCAGACAGAAGGCCTCCATCCTAAGCCAAGTCCCCATCAGATTGCATTAAAAGCACCCTCTTGCTTAGCCAGCACTGAATGAGCACCACACACGTACCAGGGGCTCTGCTGGCGATGGGAAGATGGAGGAGACATGGCGAGACCGCACCATTTCATTCTAGCTAGACACACACACGCACGCATGCACACACGCACACAGGCACACACACATGCACGCACACACGCATGCACGGCATGCACACCTGTCCACGCACTATCAGGATACCATCAGAAGGGAGCTGAGAAAAAGATCCATTTGCAAAGAGTATCTCAGCAGGGATGGGGGAGGGTAGTGCTACGGAATTACACCCACAGGAAAGAGGCATGTCAAGGGCTGGCTCCTCATCTGGGCACAGAATAGGCGTGGAAGCCCAGAGGAAGGGCATGCCGGGCCCACAGAAGAGCCGGAGCCAAGGCGCTAAGTGGGGGTGCTTCCGGGCACTAGGATGGACTCCACTGGCCTGGAGTTTAGGACCTGAGCAAGGTGGTGCAGAGCCCAGGCTAGCAAGATGGAGAGGCTGGGCAGGGCCAAGGAACAAAGACCCAATCACAAAACCTATGAGTGGTGAGAGAGACTAAAGGGAAAGAGAAGGTCCCAGAAGTGGAGGGTAAGAGAGCATTTTGGAGAGGAGAATGGTCAGCAGGGTTGTGACATCCAGAGGAGGACAGCAAAGAAGCCACTAGACTGGGTGGTCTGAAGGTCATCAGGGAACTGAGGGAGGATGGGACAGAAGTCAGAGCACAGGTAGCTGAGGAATGACGAGGGGTACACCCGCAAGGTGCCGGCGAGGGATGACACAACAAGGATGGGACTGGAGAAGGGAGAGGGAGGGCAGAAGAGCGATTTTGTTATTTTGTTTTTGTAGACTCTCAAACAATAGTAAACTGAGAAGAAACTGCTGGAGAGTGAGAACCCTGCACACCAAAGAGGGGAGGCCTAAAGCAGACAGCCTTCAAGGAAGGGAGGAGTGGATTCAGGTAGAGAAGTCAGCCTGGGACAGAAAACCTACCCCTTTTCCGCAGGAGTGGAGGCAGGGGTGCAGGCGGTTACAGGTACATCAGGTCGGGAAAGTAAATGTTATCAAGGAACATCAAGAATCCCACTGAGGCTGGAAACCACGGATCTGTTACGATGCCCAACAGTGATTTCCCTCAAGTCCTCAGTGGCAAAGGAATACGGACAGAGAACTTGGCAAAGCAATGAACACCAGGGAGTCTCCAATGGAAGGAAACCTGCCTCTCTCCAGCCCCCCAATAACTCCCTGGGATAGACTAGTCTCTGACCTTCAAAGAAATCTTTGGTGACAGCTGGAACAGTTTCCAAAGCTCAGGTACCACGCATGCCTTCCACGACAGCACTTAACAGTTTGGTGAAGGAAGTATTTTACCTAATTTCCCAAACATTTACCCATTCTTTTTTTGCTTCTGCGTGTGGTACCTGAGGACATTACTATCATGTGACAGAATGACAGGTGAGAGGACTAACTTTGGAGACCAGGAGTCCAGATTGTTAATGACCCAGTTATCTGTCTTCTGGAAGGAACGTTCTTGGAAATATAAAATAATTTCATTCTGAATTCTAAATACGAATGAGGGAAATGATTGCCCTTTAAATAATAAGGTCCTACGATTTTTGTCTGATGAGCCCTAAAATTGAGCCACACACTAGAAGTTGGTATACTCATGGTTCAGCAAAGAGTACTTTGGTGCTCGAGTTAATTCTTCTATAAATATCTAAATGATGTCTGTCCTATGACTGGGTCTTAGCGCATGTCAACAGAAGCTTATAAAGGCTACTTGGCAGACATCTGAAATTCCAGTGCCTTCCATGTATATGCTATAAGACTAGGGCAGGGGTGTCTTATTGTACCTGACAATTATAATGTGGTGGACAGGTGAGCACAGGGGAACTCACCTGCTTCCTTTATATGCTTGTAAACATCATCAGAACCAGCAGAAGAGTAGGGTATATCATCATGGGCCACAAAGTCAATCTGTTGGAGAGAGAGAAGTGATGTCATCACTGGGATGGATGTGCAAATGCCTTTTTTAAAAAACTTTTTTAAAAAAGATTTTATTTATTTGTCACAGAGAGAGAGAGAGAGCGCAGGTAGAGGAAGAAGCAGGCTCCCCAATGAGCTAGGAGCCCGCTGTGGGACTCGATCTTAGGACCCTGGGATTATGACCTGAACAGGAAGCAGACGCTTAACTGACTAAGCCACCCAGGCCTCCCAGCATGCAAATGCCTTTTGAAATAAAGCAGTCATAATAGAGCAGTTGGAACAAGCAGTTTACAATGTGCCTTTGATTCCTTGACTGAAAGGTACTGCCTGCCAACTGTCTCCATTTCCAGGAGATAAAGGGAACTAGATTGGTTGGTCTCCTTCTCTGGTCCCTCTCTTTCCTCTGACAGGAGGCTTTCTAGGGCTTCTGCCCTTCTGTCTTTAAACTTCCTCCTCAGAGAATTTATTCATGCTTCAGATTTTAGTCACCCTTGCTATGACAAGGAACCCAAACCTCCATTTCCTGTCCCACTGATGGCAACAGGCCCTCACACTTAATCCATGTTTTATATGGTAAAAATGAATTCACACCTTTTTTATTTGATCTCCCTAACCACCTTGTGAGGCGGGTGGGACCTATACTACTGTTTCCATTGGGACAGAAGGCTGCCGAAAGTAGAAAACCTGTTATATTTGCCCCAAATCACCCTTTTCTATTTTGCCACCCCTTGGAGTCACTTTAAAATCGACCTATTTGAAATTTAACTCAGCTCCTCGCAGCACCTCCAGTTTCCCAATGTACCTAGGCCCCAAACACCTTGGAACTGGGCTTCTTTCCCTACTTCCTTCAGTCTCCACGCACAAAAGTCCCCAGGGCCTCTGTGGTGTATGCGTGTGTGTGTGTGCGTGCGCGCGTGTGCATACGTACATGTGAACATCCCCGCACGCACACGCACCCAGCAGGTCCTCTCCGCGGCTGATACACAAAATCCAGGGCCCTGTCACCTGGACTACTGCTTCCAGCTTGTGCCTACCCTTCCTCACTGCTGTCTCCTTTCCAAGCCACTTCTCTGTCACATGGGAGGCAGGTCCTTAACCGGGTTTCTTCGTGTCCTCCTCCTTCCTCCTAATCTCCCCTAGTTCCCTGTTTCCTACCCCATCAAATCAAAACTTGCTGCCTGGCTTTTGAAGCCCTTCGTAACGAGGCTTGGCTCGTGGTAGTTTACAGCAGCAGTCCCATCCACCTGCCCCACCGCTTACTAGCTAGAGAAATCATACATTGGCCGTAAGGATTAAATCAGCATTTCTGAACCTGGACACCTGTGACATTTTGAGGTGGATCATTCTTGGGGGGTGGGGTGGGGAGTGCCCTGGCTTTTACCCGTTAGATGCCAGTAGCATGCCTAGCTGCACCCAGTTGCTGCGACAATCAAAAATGTTCCCAGACACTGCCAAATGTCCCTTGAGGACAAACTCAAGCTCAGTTGAGAATCACTAGATTAAACGATGTCCTGATGGAAAGGTGCCAAAAGCGATAACCAGTGCACAGTTAGCACTCAGTCACTGTTATAATTCAATCCATTCTCAGGACTCAAACTTAATTCCTCTTCCTCTCTGATATATAACAATGATGATGACAAAGTCTCACGGTAGCCATGAGATTTAATGTGATTCACGTAGGAGCAAAGCCCGCAGCACAGTGCCTGGCACACGGTGAATCAGAAACGGCGGCTGCCACTACCATCATCTGTATGCCCGTCGTGCCTGGCAGAAGCCGAACATACAATAGATGCTCAGTAAAAATGTGTTAGTGATTGCTGGAAGCAAATCATATTGTAGTTTCTCCTTTTGCTTTTTATTCTTGCTGGGAAATTATCTCCTCTGCTATTACCCATGCACATTTATCAGTGTTCTCTCTCCTCTTCTGCATCGGGAATTTAAAAATAGAAAAGAAAACTCTTAGAACAGCTTCATCTTATGGTTTTTTTTTTGTGTATGGCTTATAAAAGGAAAGAATGGCTCCTAATGTGGGGCTGGTAGGGAGACGCAAAGCACATAATTTCATGCAGATCAAAAGAATTTCTCGTGTTTTCAACTAATAAAAATCTTTTATCAGTAGGAGTCTCAGGGTCACAAAATCATAGATATAAAGTTCTTTCCTTAAAAGCTGACCTGTGTCCTTCTGGATATAATGCATGTTCCTTTTTTCCTTGCAAAAGATGCCTGCGAATGTACAAGCATCAATAATGATGACAGTGGTGGTAATGACAATGACGTTTTGGAGCTCTGGCTATGGGCCAGCTAGTGTTCAGTGTTTTACTTACATGATCTCATTAGATTCTCAAAACGAGCCCATGGGAGAAGTACTGCCATCACCCAACTTTGCAGTTTAAGTAAGTGAGTTCAAGATCTTGCTCAAGGTCCCACAGTTAGGAAGGGAGAGAAGCCGCACTTGGACATGGGTGGTCTAGCTCTAGCACCCACAGTGAGGAAGCGAGAGGAGTCTCCAGGCCCGGGCAGAAGACAGGTGCTGTATCAAGTGATACCACATGACAGTTCCTGAAGTTACCTCTTTTAGAGAGTAGAAGCTTCTGGGCTTTCTGCATGTAGGCTGCAGAACCAGACTCTAGTTCTGCTACTTAGAGAACACGGAAGAGTAAGTACCTTGTGTTTTTCCAGAAACTCTGGAGTGAGTGTCCATGGAGCATCTCTAATGACTTCATCCACATAGCGACAGTGTCTGAGAGCTTCGTATCTCTCTGCTTCGTTCATCACAGTGAAGCCTTTGAATTTGTGGGTGAGGTCATCACTGCAGACTGAAAGAGACACATGCATGAAAGGCTGCTACCTGGCCCAGGCTCTGCTTGCTGCCATCCTGGGCCTTCAGGGTTTATTCAGCGAAACAAAAGCAGCTCAGCCTTCCTTGGTACACACATAATCAGACTTGTTTTTCTACAGGAACCAAGGATCAGGAAAACAAAGCAAGCTGAAATCCATCAGCAATTAAGAATTCCATTTTAATGTTAATTTTGACTTCATTCTCAGTTGCAACTTTTATTGAAATTATTCTCCACACTACCTAATGTGACTTCTGTTATCTTTTATTTTCCTATTCCACCATTTGATAAAAAATACTATTTGGAAAAAAAAAATGGCCAAATAACCAGAGAGAGAGGAAAGAGAGAAAAAGAAAGGAAGCAGGAAGCCTGAGTTTCAGATGGTTTGAACAATCAGTTCCAGATCCCTTGCTAGGTGGGTACTTAGTAACCCAAGTGTGATTGCTTTGCAGGCATGTGTGCCTGGGCACACACACTTCTGTTCCCCAGATTGAGGTCCAGTCACTACACATCAGACGACACAATCAAGAGGAGGAAGTCATAAAACAGAAGATCTGATCTAGCAGAATTCATCCTTGTAACATTTCTTTCCTTTCTAGATCTCAGTTTCCTGAATCTCCCAGTGAGGGGTTAATATCATCCACTCTTAACCCTTAGAAAGGATTTTTTGAGGGTTTACATAAAAGCGATTTGAAATAAACAGAACAGGAAATATTATTCATTATTCTGTTCTGAATATATTTGTTCTTGGGAAAGGCAGCTTTCCTACGTGTCAGTGAGAAATGTCACTGTGGTTCCAGTCCCGGTTAACCAATAACCTGGAGAAGGTCCCCCTGCAGCCAGACCACCCTGACTGCTCTGTAAGACGTTTTATGTACACACGACGAATTTACAAAATTTAAGCATTCAATATATGTTTTAAAAGCAAAAATACAATTATTTTCTTGGAACCGAAGGATGACCCACATCCAGAACCCAATCTAGCCGCAGAGTAAGTGCAGCCGACAGCCACAGCCAGCATCAGTGGCAAACCTCCCGGGGCAGCCCTCACTCGATCCACCTCCAAACCATCGGCAGAACCAGACCCGCTGCACTCCCTTCAGAGTGCACCTGCCAGCCACGTGGGGGTCCCCATTCCCCTGTTCACCAGCCCGCCCAACTTCTCCCCGCCTGGATTACTGCCCTTGTCTCCTAACTTGGCTCTTGTTCCAGCCCTGCCCACCCCCAGCAGTCTCTTCCTATTGGCCAGAATGACCCCCCTTATGACCTGTCTGACTGTCGTTCTGAGGCTCAGAATCTTTCCTGTCTCCCTCAGGGTAAAAGGGAAACAATTCCAGTGGCCCACAGGCCCCCACGAGACCCATGCCTCAGCCCGTCCCTTGCGTCTCCGATGGCATCTCCTTTCATCCCAGCCCCTGGCCTCCGTGCTGTTTCCTGAAGCCAGCAAGAAGGCTCCTGCTCAGGTCAGGACTTGGCACTTTCTGTTCCCCAAACCTGGAACAGCCTTGTTCTGAATAGCCACAGAGCCCACTTCCTCCCTTCCCTCGAGGGTTCCCAGCCATCCTATCAAAACTGCCATTTGGCCCTCCACCACTGCCGGCTGCCATCCCTTTCCGGTTTTACCTCTTGCCATGGCACTCCTCACCATGCAACTGTCTTAGTGAATTCCACTGTTGATGTCCTTCTACTAAGATACATGCTCCCTGAAGACAGGGACTTTTGTTTCCTTTCCTGAAGGCCTGTAGTAGGCTCTTAACAAGCATTTATTG
The DNA here is from genome assembly GCF_902655055.1 of Lutra lutra. Classification (NCBI taxonomy): domain Eukaryota; kingdom Metazoa; phylum Chordata; class Mammalia; order Carnivora; family Mustelidae; genus Lutra; species Lutra lutra. Next base: position 79,510,039 of record NC_062296.1, on the reverse strand, counting down.
AATGAATGAATGAATGAATGAATGAACAGTGCCTGAAGTATACAGATGCTCCGTTAACGTTTACTATGATTTAAAATAATATTTATCTGTAGGCACATTTCAATTACATATATATTTACTTAAGAGACTAGTATGTCTCTAGATACCCATGTGCATGCCTATACATCTCCTATATATTCCTCCTGAGATATTGCATAGACCTAGAGAGGATAGAACACAATAAAGAAAACATTGTACCTGTTTATGTTACCCAAACACCATGAACCGCGTGGCTGGCTCAGAAAGTTCAATGACGCCTGGGTCTCACTGCCAAGATTTTGTCTCAGTGGGTGCTACAGTCTGAATGTGTCTCCCCAAATTCATTTGTTAAAATCTTAATCCCCAAGGGTAATGGTATTTTAGAGGTTAAACCTTTGGGAGGTGCTTAGGTCCTGAGGTTGGAACCCTTACGAATGGGGTTAGTGTCTTATAAAAGAGCTCCCTAGCGCCTCCCACCCTGTGAGAAAACAGCAAGAAGGGAACAACTCTGGATCCAGAAGAGGGCCCTCACCAGGAAGACATTTATGGATCAAGATATTTAGGGATCAAGACATACAATTTAAATTTTTATTTATTTACTTATGGACAAAGATATACAATTTAAAAATTGACCCAAGACTTTTTCAATGTTCTGTTAGGACTTTATTAAACACTACCTCAAGATTCATACTCAGCAGAAATGGATTTCAGATCCATCCATTTTCTGTTTTAAATGACACAAAACTGGGCCGACCATATCCTCTCCCCTTTTGAACCTGCACCTGAGCAATCTGGTCTAACTTCTAGATGACCGAAATCATGGCCTCCTGGCACAGCACAAAGACAACAAACATCCTGTTTATGCCAATCCGGGGTCCTATTTTCATATCCCAGGAGTGACCTCAAGAAGCAGCTGAACATGCTGACCAGTTATTGTCTAAACATTAATTACGCCCAAAGCAGCACTGTTGTTCTTCGGTCTTGGCAAATGCACTCTGACAACCAGATGGAGAGCTCTGAGCAATGGCGTCCCATGGACGAATCTGAGGAGTTACCCAGGAGCTCGTACTGTAGCTAACCTATCCTGGCAGCTCACTGTGCTCAAAATGAAATATTACCAGTACTCTGCAGGAGAGAAAATGTAAACTAAGGGATGAACTTTGGAGCCAACCAGACTTGGGTTCTAATCCCCGCTCTGCTACTTAAAACTGGGAAAGCCACTCCGTCTCTTAAGACTCGGTCATTGGTCTTCAAAACATGGCAAAATTTTGATAATTAAATGTTATCATCTGAGGAAAGTAATACTTAATAACATTTGCCATTTATTAATAGTAGTATAAAACCAGCACTGGGGGTATTCACTTGTGTTCTGAGCTCTGTCTTTTCCCTGCTCCCACTCCAAGCAGGTTCCCAGTCCCTTGGTACAACTCCCCCACAGAAGCTGTGAAATTCAAGTTGCTGTCACACAACCTGCCTCCCTGGCTGCTGTTTTCTCCAAGCCAGAACCCATTAGAGGAATTCTGTAAGGAAAGAAACAAAGCAAGAGAAGAGTTCTCCCAGTGAGGAGGAGGCCAAAGGTCTGAGGAGAAGGGCCATAAGCAGAAGGGCCAGTGGCAGAGCCCCCAGAGGGACGATGACATGGTGCCCTGGGCACTGGGGTTCACTTGAGCACAGACCACAAGGTGCCACACCGTGCACAGGCTCAGCGGGGCTGGGCTGAGACTGGAAACCCCTCCTCTTGTTTCCGTGAACTTTTTGGGATCTCGTTTGATTTTGGGGAGGCAAGGACAGCCCAACAAGGACTGAGACTCTATTTCCCCACAGTCAGGCAAATGGAGTCCTAGCGGAATATTTGATTTCAATTAAAGTACAAGAGAGCTTAAAGGAGTAATATTTATGTCTAGTTTACAGAGTAATATTTATGTCTACTATAGTAGGAGTAGTGTTACATTTATCGTTGATATTTTTTATTCCCCTCCTATGAGGTAGAAGTATTTGGTGACTCATAGTTTTAAAAAATAGTTTAGGGAAAAAATTCTGATATAAATTTTAATTTCTTGACTTCTTTTTAAACGATATTAACTTATGTTATTTTTTAGCATTTTAATTCAAATTTTAGTTTATATTCATTTCAGGTGTACCATGTAGTGATTCAACACTTCCTTACCTCACCCAGTGCTCATCACAACACCTGCCCTCCTTAGTCCCCATCACCCGTTTCACCCATCCCCCACCCCCATCCCCTCTCCTCTCTGGTAACTGTCAGATTTTTCTCTAGAGTTAAGAGTCTGTTCTTGGTTTGCCTCTTTTTTTCTCCCTTTGCTCTTTTGTTTCTTAAATTCCACATATGAGCAAAATCATATGGTATTTGTCTTTCTCTGACTGACGTACTTCACTCAGCATAAGACACTCTAGTTCCATCCAGTTGTTGTAAATGGCAAGATTTCATTCTTTTTGACAGCTGCGTTAATATTTCATTGTGTGTGTGTGTGTGTGTGTGTGTGTGTGTGTGTGTGTGTGTGTGTATAATATACACACCACATCTTTTATCCATTCATCAGTTGATGGACACTTGGGTTGTCTCCATAGTTTGGCTATTGCAGATAATGCTACTATAAACATCACGGTGCATGTATCCCTCTGAATTAGTATTTTTGGATTCTTTGAGTAAAAACCTAGTAGTGCAGTTGTTGGGTGTGGGGTAGTTCTATGTTTAACTTTCTGAGGAAACTCCATACTGTTTTCCAGAGTGGCTGCGCCAGTTTACATTCCCACCAACAGCGTAAGAAGGCTCCCCTTTCTCCACATCCTCGCCAACACCTGTTTTTTCTTATTAAATGACATTAGCTTTCTTTTTTTAATTTTTTTTAATAAACATATATTTTTATCCCCAGGGGTACAGGTCTGTGAATCACCAGGTTTACACCCTTCACAGCACTCACCATAGCACATACCCTCCCCAATGAAATGACATTAGCTTTTGAAGTAAATTGAAAAAAGCGCTTGACGATTGGTAGTTTCAATTCACTAAAATAATGCCAACGAGGTAAGCTTACATAAATGAGTTTTCAAATTATTACTGGCCGTAGTGTTTAAAAATTAGAAATGCAGATATTATAATCATACTACACCATGACATTTTGTGTTGGTTTTGGCCTCAGGTTGAGGAGCAGGCCGTAGTACTTCTACTTATCACAGTTTCTGGTCTTGGAAGCAATTATTTCTACCAAATGCCAGGTGTTCTGCCAACATTCTCTGCACACTCGCCCTGACCACAGTGATATTGCGAGCAGAGCCCTTGCTCCAGCCAGGGCAGCTCTGACGGCAAACCCACCTGTAGACATTTGGGGCCCCACCATTAATACAGCAGGTTCTTTCAATTCACCATAAACGTTGTATCTGCTAACTACACACATCAGGCAAGGGCCCATCTTTCCACCAACAACACAGAATACCAGTTTGTAAAGGGCTCCCTAACTTTCTTCAGTAGAGAACTGTCTGCCATTGGAAGTGGTTTGTGATACTAAGAAAGATAGTCTAAAGGTAATGGTCTTCGAACTAGGGCACACATACCCCTGGGGGGGTACTCCAAGACTTTCTAAGAGCTAACCAAACACAAGAAGCCTTAAAGGACTCAATTTCCAGATCCTTAACTTCCAAAGGTACACTTTCCTACAGTTAATGGTCCAGGATGAAGCCTGTGTATCCAAAACCACCCTTGCTCCACTATCCACAAGAAAGACACCATCCAAATCTTACTGTGCAGCATTGCAAGGGGCAGGGAGTTAAGGCTCCAGGCCAAAACTGAAGGGAAATCTTGCTTAATGACTACAGCAAACACCATGAATCTCTAAAAGCTTCCTGTCTGACAAAGATTTCTGGTATAGGTAAAGCCAGGTGTTGGAAACTAATTACGGTAGAGTGGGGAATAATGTAAACGGTCGCCTAACAACTGTGCCTTTTCATTCCCCCAACTATTGTCGAAGGACACAAGGATCTTGAGGGATAAGGCCCAGGAATTCAAAGCGAAAGGAGCAATGCAAAGAAGTATTGAATGCTAAAAATGGCTTTTTCATGTAGTTAAGGGTAAGCATTTTTCCAGTTATTCTCAATACTCACATGGAATCCTAGAAATGCCTTTTCTCTTTTAGTTAATTAAGAGTAAGCATTTTTCCCAGCTTTTCACTTCAAAATCATCTCAGTAA